>NW_020799138.1:2892344-2911975 GCF_003259725.1 Athene cunicularia
ATGTGTATAAGAGACAGGTGAGGGGGTGACCCGCCTTTGTACCTGCAGGTTGTCCGTCCTTTCTCGAGCTGCGTGTGGTAACACAAACGCGGAGTCCATGTCTTTTCTTGTAAGTAAACCCGAACGGATTAGGGTGAGTGTTGAACACCTTCCAGCTTCCCTCAGACGGCGGCGTGTCGGTAGAACCTGCCTTGCGCTTGTGCAGAGGAGCTGCGGCGGGGCCGGCCTCCTGGAAAGCACCTTAAAGTCACGTTGAAACCTGTGCAAGCTAAAAAAACCCCTGCGCTGCGGTATTTATTGCTTGCACACCTCTGTCTCCTTTGCGTGCGGTGCAAGGGGTTTGTAATAGGCATCGCAATTAAGAAAAAGTGCGGTAATGTTGATTTTTCCCTGCCTTTCTTCAAGAAATTACTGCTTCACCTGTGTGACGCTACTGACAGCTTCTCTTTGGATTATTTTTCTCTAAACTTCCCTTGGAAAGCTAAACACAACATCTTTGTTTAGTTCTGCATTTTTAAATGAGGAAGTTTTACGCGAGAAAACCACTTTTAATGCCTTAAAGTGGTGGTGTTGTACACGAGTTTTGAGTCATCGTCAACTTAAGACACGTTGGTGCTTTCTAGGACTGGCTTTCCTTGCATGAAACACCATAAGCTGTTTTTTAGTTATAAAATGAGTAGACAAATTCTAACATGGGGAGTGTTTGTGATTCTTTAAGCCTAACTTCATGATCCACAATCCGCAAGCCTAAAATTGCATATTTTGTTGTGTGTTATGTGTGCATGTATGTATTTTTTTTTTCTTTGAATCACAATGTGATAGAAACACAACCTAATGCTTGCTGTGAATATTGAGCATGAATTCTGGAAGAGAACAACAGCTTTAAAATATTTATGTTCTAATCTTGCATTCAGTCAATACATAGCCAAAATATTTAAGGTCTTTAAGACATCAACTCATTGTAAATAATTGAAGCTTTTTTTTTTTTTTTTTTTTTTTACACATATTACACCCAAACAAACAATTATTATTTGCCTGTATAAGGGAGTTGTAGCATGCTTATTAGTTTTCCTGTATGTGCATGTATAATTTCACTGATGATGAATGATGTTAACTTTATTGCAAGTGCATGCTGGTCAGGAAAAGCAGTAGCACCTGTGTGGTTGCTGGGTGCGTGCCACTGTAATGGCATAAGAAGAGAATATCCTTGCCCAAAGTAAGGATGTAACTGATATTTCAGACCATAGCAGAATCCTCGAAGCTTTATGATTCTGATGGGGTTTTTTCTGTGGGGGAAGGGGGAAAGAAACTTGTTTCTAGATGGAATAGCTAATTATCTCGGGATTTATTTTTTTTTCTTTCAGCGGTGGGTGTCTGAAAAGTTCATTGTTGAGGGCTTAAGAGAGTTCGAACTGTTTGGAGGTAAGTTTTCTTCTCATTAGATGACATTGTTAAAAATGTTTTAGCTGCAGGGTCTATTAATTTGATTGTAAATACATATCTTAGTAGTAAAAGAGATGAATAACTCTGGTTGTAGCATCACATCTGGCTATTCAAGGTGGCTAACCATATAAAGTTAATACGGAAGTGTCCAAGATCTTGCAATCTGGTATTTGGAGATCAGTTTCATGTTGATGGTACTGTTCTCAGACCCTGCATTCTGTATTTCTTAGCATAACCACTTTTTTTTTTCTATGCAAAAGATAAATTTGGGGTTGGGAAGGTTAACTACAATTTTCTGAGTAAAGTTGGATTTTGAAAGTCTGATAGTAGCTCCCCAGTGTGCCTGCAGGATTGCTGATTGATTTCTGTTCTGCTCTGAACATAATGAACAAAATTGCTGACTAGGATGCAGAATTCCTTCCTGATCAGTGATGGAAAGCCATGAGAGCATAGGAGAGATGTCTAGACCTTGAGCTTCTAGTTAGAGAGGAAGAATTTTCACTGTTTTAAATAAACTTTAGATAGTTTCTTCTGTATTTAAGCAAAGTAGATATGTAATTTTTGAATGTGTTTCAAGCTATCATTAAAAAAAAGTCACATTTATATTGAATATATGAGCAGTAGCACTATTTGAATCTCTTTAATTCCCATACCTGTACTACAATTTGATTAATTTTTAGTGCTACTACTTTATGTGTAAATTAAATGTCTGTGTCTAAAGGAAAATATTGTATGTATTTAGTATCAGAAAGTATCATGCAAGGTTTTTACTCAGTTTTCCAGCTATAATTTTAATGGGTATGTGTTGAACACAACATGGTGAACAATTAATTTCTTTACTCCAGAGCAGCCTCCGGGTGACTCTCGGAGAAAAGTAAGTGACTTTTGCAGGCTGTGGTGCTGTGGTTCATTGCATGGAGATTATTCCTTGTGGAAGTTTGATTTTTCTTTTTATCTTAATTATATATCTCATCTCTATATTTAGCTCTACAAGTGTGGAAACAGGTTTCACCCTGGAGTGGAGATTTTGGTGTGTGGTTTTCAAACTATACGTGACAAGTGAAAACTTTAAACTTAATCTCTTGGATTTGTATTTGTGTCGTCGTCCCTGCAGCCCCCCAAGGGTGTCTCTTTTGAGATGATTTAGATCTGATTTTTCAGAGATGCTGATTTCCTGTAACTCTTAGAATAAAAGGAAGAGGTTAGTTTATGAGACTTTGGAAAATTAGGCCCAAAAAATTTTAGGTTGGCCATTGAAAACCAGTGTTGCCTTCTGAACACGTTGATTCTGATTTTCTTTCTCTTCCATGTAGAGCAGCTACAACAGAGGCTCCAGCATCAAAACCAAACGTTGTAATTTTCAGTTTGGGGTGACTTTTACCTCCTGTTGTCTGGTCATCTTCAGAGCCAGTTCTGTGCATGCTTAGAGAGCTTTGCCTCTTAAAAACTAAAATCACTAGCAAACATGGAACGTCTGTTCAAAAACATACAGCCAGATGTGGCAGTTGGAAATTTTACCTTAATGCTTTTTGTTCTTCAGGCCCTGGTTGCACAATATCTGGTTCATAATGAACAATGCTCACAGAGTAACACAATTTACGATAGAATATATTTGTCTGAATTATTTCCCACCTACCCACACCATATTGAAACCTTTTTTTTTGTGTGTGTGTGCAGGTGTTGCTCTAGTTTAAGCTAATTAAAAACACAAATTAAGTGTGATTTGATTATAGCTGTGTCAGTTCAAGCTGCTTATAATTGATTTTTGTGCCAGTGTCTGTAATTTAGTGGCACAACCCAAACTGAAAATATGAGATGTATATGGATTGTTTTATACAGAGTCAAGTAAATTCACACCTTTTCTTAAATTGCTGAGCATTATGCATATGCTGGACTGGAGGCAAATTGAGATTAGCATCTGTTTTGGTTTTGTTAAAGTGTTCGCCTGGGGTTTGGACACTCTTGCAGTGGTATGGCTGACTCTCATTTTGATTTTTACATCTAAATAAAAGCTTGCTTTTTCCAGCAGGGCTATAGAAAAAAGTACATAATTTGGGGAGAGGGATGGGAGGAAAATTTTTGTTGCTTAAGCTGAAAGTGAGTGAGGGAACGAGGAGGTGGAGGGGAAGGCAGCAGAACAAAACCAATATTCCCTCGTCCTAACACAGATGAATGTCATTTGGCAAATGCAAATCCTTGCTAGCATCTCATAACTGATTTTTCTTATGGCAGTATTTGCCTTTCAAAGATTAATTTCCTTAAATCTATCTCAAATTAAAATCAAATCAACAGGCCAGAAAGCTAGTTCTTAATGAGTATCATGCCATAAAGCTAGTCATATGTGACTTCATTTTGCAGCTGCTTTTGCTTTTGACCATACACCAAAAGTTGTCCCGTGTGAAACCACCGAGGAGCTTTTTGCAGTATTTCATAAATGACATTTCAGTTTAACTTTTTTTTTAAAAAAAAAAAAACCCAAACTCTTGTATGATGTTGATGAATTTCTGGTAGACCACCTACTGCATTAACTCTCAGTTACTGGTCACTGCTAACATGGAGAGGTGAGTGAAGACCTCTGATGTACTGGAAGACTTTTAAAAAAGGAATTTACAGTATTTTTCCATTACTCTCGAAACAGCCTACACCATTAATAAGATTAAATTTATTTATTTATTTTGCATCTGTTTTGTTGGCTTACGCTCTATCCGGAGTGGACTTTAATAAAGCAAACCACTTACATCTTGCTCAGTGTCTCACCAGCTGCCATTGCTCCATAACGCTGCTTATCAGAGCCTCCTGCTTTCATTTCCTTGGTGGTGCCTTTCTGCTTCAGAGGTTTCCATCTGCCTGTGTGTCTCTCCTGGCAATCTCGCTGTTGACAGGACTGTGTGAAATTGCTAGATGAAGTAATGAATGCTACAATTGAGATCGGAATTGACAGGTGGCTTTAACAGAAGTTTGAAATGGTGAATGGAAAGTTGCTGCCTATTCTCAGCCAAGCAACGGCACTGTGCAGTGCTAGGACTAGAAAATAGGGATTTGGGACTGATGAGATCTCGGGGGTTAGCTATCCTGAAACAGGACAGCGTTGCTGTGCGAGAGTTGTTTGAGGTGAAATTCTACCATAGCGCTGTTAAGTCTAAAGTTTTGCTTTTTCCGTTAACCAGAAATAGACCTATTTTAAAGGTAGGCAGAGAGAGGTAAAACGTGTGCTATTCAAAGTCAGTTGAAACAGTGGAATTTGGGAAGCCTGACTATAGCTTGCTCCCAAAATATACTTAGGGATACAAAGGTAATTTATGGCAAATTCATGTCAGCGCTCGTCGCGCTACATTTACCCTGGAGTGAGTGTAGAACAGCAAGTTCCCTGGTTTTTAGCTGTCACTGTTATTTCCATCTTTCAGTGATGGAACAAAAGAATATTTGCTGTCACTCCAGAAAATGCACAAACCGTTTCTGCTTCATGTACCATGAGAAAAGGTCTGATAAAGGGCATTTGCCCTTTGATGAAGTGGATGAAGAATGAGGTGGAAAAAATGAACTGGAGTTCCAAATGTCAGGAGGAGTTAATGTGCTGGAAATTTGAGATGACTAATCTGATCTTAGACACCAGATAAATTTGGATCCCAGTTAGGATGCTCTTCCTGTGACTTTGGTTTGGAAGTTTGAGGGAGTTGGAGGGTATAATGGAACTTGCAAGAACATTGAAGTTTGTCTTCTGCAAAATTCTGCTTGGAAAAATCTAGGGGTGTGTAAATAAAGCAGGTAGCTTTATGTCAGATGTAGTGAGGAAAAGCTGACAGGCTTGGGAGTGCTGCTGCCCTGTGTGGTGTGGGTTTTTTTTTCCTTTTTTTTTTTTTTTTTTTTTTTTGCTTTTATTTGGAGCTTCTCTTTTCATCTCCATATCTTGGGCTCAGTTGGTTCATCACTTCTACCCTTCAGCTAAGCAGCTTCAGCTGTGCTGGTCTGATCACAGATGAGCAGCTGGAAGCCCGAAGGCCCAGCATCAGACAGGAATGCTGACTGCCACGGTGCAGAGAAGGGCTATAAACAAGCTTTCCTTTGATGGCCTTCTGCTCAGGCAACAGGATGGTGGCACAGAGTTTGTAATTAATGAGAGAAAGGTAGTTACTGTAAAGCAGTGCTTAAGCTGTCCTGGGGAATAGTAATTGGCTTTATCCAAATATTCCTAAAGAAATTCTCGCTTGGAGTAATTAAGAACCTGCCTGTTACAGTTACATGTTTTGAAACACAGATGTCTGGATCTTCTGAAATGAGGCATCTCCTGGATTTCAATTGATAAATAACTACTTAAAATTATTTTAACAGCAATTAAATTCTCTCTTCTATATTCAGTGCTGTCTTATTATTTTGAGGCGTATGATAATACGAGCAGCTGATTGTTCCAGCAAGTTGTCTTTATTTCTTTTGATCTAACTTTTTTTCTTTTTTTTTCCCCTCCCCCCAGACAAATGAGGCGAGCTCCGAGTCGATAGCTTCTTCCCCTAAAAGGGACACCATGAGCAACTTCCTACCAGACAGCAGCTGTTATGAGTTGCTCACTATCATAGGTAATCCTGTGAGTGGGCTGGAGGATCAGAAGTCTGCTTTGCCAAGAAAATAACTTCTAAAATCTGTTGGCCTCTTCCTGATTGCTTATTTTTGACATCAGATGCCTGTTCTCTTTGATTTTAAAATAACTGTAGTAAAAAATGAGATGCCAATCCTAAAGGCTTTCAACTGAAAGAGGCATGTGGGGGGGTTAATGATACTGAGTGGGAAGTAGAAAGTCAGCAGAAGCAGCCTGAAATCTGCCCCTGTCCTTGGTGGGGCTGTGGCCTAATCATTTTATTTCTGCTTCAGTTCTAAACTTGAAAGACAGGATGATATTGCTGGCTGGGAGAAATTCTCTCAATGGGATACATGCCAAGGAAGGTGGTATCTGATGGAATGATTACTCTTCTTCACAAGGCCAAAAATAGTTTCCGTAAATGAGTGTAAAGATTATTTAAGGGTCAAGGACTGGAGGAGTTCTCCAGGAGTGTGTGGTTCCAGAAGTATTGCTGAAGCTTTAATGTCTTTTCTTTCAGGCAGGGGCTTTGAAGACTTGATGGTTGTGAACCTGGCCAGGTATAAACCCACGGGAGAGTATGTCACAGTCAGAAGAGTGAACTTGGAGGCCTGCACAAATGAAATGGTCACATTCTTGCAGGTAACACGAATCCACTAATTCTCTAATGCAAGTTTAGGCGAGCACAGAGAGGAAGAGCAGTGATTATCAATACTGTATTTGTATTTCTGCATTTACTCAATTGAATCAAAATATCTTTTATCATTTTAGGGAGAACTCCATGTTTCCAAGCTCTTCAACCACCCTAACATCGTGCCATACAAAGCAACTTTCATAGCTGACAATGAGCTATGGGTAGTGACATCTTTCATGGCCTATGGTAGGTGGAGAGGGGAATACCTTTGTCTGACCATGATGTTCTGCGAGATGAAATTCAAGAGGTGAAATATCCTTGGCATTTTTTCTGACCAATTAAGAGGTGTTTTGTTTCTTTTTAGGTTCTGCAAAAGATTTAATTTGTACCCATTTTATGGATGGGATGAGTGAACTGGCTATTGCATATATCCTCCAAGGCGTATTGAAAGCACTCGACTACATCCACCATATGGGCTATGTACATAGGTATTTATGAAAAAAGAAAAAGAAAAAAAAACCACAACAAAAAACTGTTCAATTTTCCTTCTATTGGAAGTTCTCAGAAATACTATCATCATTAGAGCAGAGGGGATAGTTCAAGAAATACAAAACTTGATAATGTGTCCTGTATTATTACTTTGCTGTTAGAGCAAGGCAGTTAATTAATGAGAAATTATATCATTGATCTTACTAAACTGTGTGAAAGTGTCACTGTGGCACAACTCATCCCAAAGACCACTGTGTATCTAAAATCACAGCTGCAGCTCATGGTGACATGCTGACTAGTTACAGCTCTGTTCAGATACGACTGACAGGCTCCAAACTGAGGCTGACACTGGTGGTGGTGGGGATTTCCCTGTTGCTGGTCCTGGGTCCATAACCTTGAGTCCTGCATTTCTCCTTGCCACAGAAACATTCTTTGGGAACCTGCAAAGTGAGTGACCAGCATCCTGTGAGTGTTTGTAGGAGGGTTTTTGCACAGTGTTTGGGATGGTTGTTAGGAGACTGAACAAGCACTGCCCTGTGCGTATTAAAGTAGGCTTTTATCCTTCCTGTAGGTGCTCACTGAGGATTAATTTCTCTTTAGTACTACAGCTTCTCTTAATCCTTTTCTAACTCACTGTCTCTACCCTTTAGTATATTTTTCCTCCTCTCTGATACATCCCTCTGTTGTGAGAGTAAATGTCAGTTGCTGGAAGTTATTAGTGGTTACTATTTTTATTGTATGTACTGCAAAAGAAATTCAGGTTACCTACGCCTGCTGTAAATCCTTTGCAGTGCCCTTCTGCACTACATCTTCCTGGGAAAGCTGTAAGAAACATAACTCCTTTGAGGCCAGAGAACCTAACTGGTTTTACTTCTTCTTTCAGGAGTGTTAAAGCCAGCCATATCCTGATCTCTGTAGACGGGAAGGTCTACCTCTCTGGCCTGCGAAGTAATCTAAGTATGATCAACCACGGGCAGCGTCTCAAAGTTGTTCATGACTTTCCCAAATACAGCATCAAAGTCCTGCCTTGGCTCAGTCCTGAAGTCTTGCAGCAGGTGTGTTTAGAAAAACCTACTAGTTTTTTAGTGTTACAAGGTAACTACAGTTTTCTGAGTTCTTATGGCATGGGGCGGGGGGATGCAACTAAAGCCACAGGGTTACTTTTCCTGGTGATGATCTCTATTCTTTTTTTCTATCCTTTTTACCATAAAACCAGCGACCCCTAGCCAGGGGAAACCTGTATTCCTTTCAAAAGGGGCAGTTGCTGAGGAGCCCAGGTTACAATACTGTCTTTCCTTTTCCTCCAGAGGAAGGTGTGAGTGCAAGGACAAGGAAGGGGAGAAGCTAGGGGGCAGGTTTGGGGCAGACACAGGGCGAGTGGGTAGAATTTGATCTGATCTATTTGACTAAATAGTCTTCTTGTAGGTACCTCTCCATATTCTCCCATTAGGAAAGCATTACATTAGATGCCCGTTACCCTCAGGGAGCTGCCGTCCCTACCAGCTAGCTGATGTCAGTTAAATAAACGTTGCCCATAACTGCATGTTTTAACAAACAAATCACAGCCACAGTAACCAGCCTGTATGTGGGTTACACTATTTGTGCTCTAATTATTGGGTTTGCTCTTCTGCATATTGAATTCTGGGCATTGCCCATGTTCCATAACATGCAAGTCCGAGGTTAATTTTTCTTTTCATCTAGAATCTCCAGGGTTACGATGCAAAATCTGACATTTACAGTGTAGGGATAACAGCCTGCGAGCTTGCAAATGGACATGTACCATTTAAAGACATGCCTTCTACTCAGGTAAGGTTTAAAAGTTGTTCCCTTCTCATCCTTCATCCTGGGATGTGGAATGTGTGACCCATGGGTGCCATGTCTGCCTGAGTGGGAAATCTTAACCGTCTGGTCTGACTGTGTGTGATGTTGCTTATGCCCCTTCTCTTCCAGATGCTTTTGGAAAAGCTGAATGGAACCGTTCCCTGCCTGCTGGACACCACCACAATTCCTGCTGACGAGCTGACTATGAAGACCTCCCGTTCAAGTGCTAACTATGGGATGGTGGAGAGCATGGCTATCGGCAACGTGAGAGCGGCCAACGGGGAGCCAGCCCTGCACCCTTACCTTCGGACCTTCTCCACCTACTTCCATAACTTTGTAGAGCAGTGTCTCCAGCGGAACCCTGATTTCAGGTAAATCCAGGTGAAACCTGCTCTGCACAGACCTACACCACTCTAGGGCTGATTAAACTATGAGAGCCAGCAGAGGTTGGATGAAGTTTTCTTTCCAAGAGTGTAGTGGAGTGAGGATGTGCTCCATATATTGTGAGGAGCAGTCCAAGCATGTGAAACAAGAACAGTGTTCACACTTTAAGCCCTTTCTGTGAGAAAGCCTGAAGAATTACTTTGCAGCTGTCTTTGGGGGGGTAGAGTGGTGCTACATGTCAGGAAAATCAACTGAACAGTTTGAATTTCTGGCCCCTGTGAGACTGCGTTTACCCGCTTCCCATCACTGAATATCTGCTGTACAGCCAGCAGAGAATAACGATGGGGAGTGATCAAGAACTGTATTTTCCTTGTAGGGAGTGTAAGATCATCTCTAGCCATGAAAATCTTTCCTAGCATACCATGCTGTTCAGAAACTTTCCCTTGACCAAACGTTGGGGTGAGCAAGTAGGTAACTTGCGCAGAAGGAGGTTGACCTGCTCACAGAAAACATCACGTGAACGTAATAAACAGGCTGTCTGCTGCCTACAAAAGGGAGCAGGTTGCTGAGAGGGGCAGGATGGACCCTCGTCTTTTCTTTCACCACCTCTACCTGACCTTAAAACACTGCTGCATTTTCTTGTGTGCTTACTTTATTCTAACTCCCTTCTACAGGCCAAGCGCAGGCACTCTGCTTAATCATCCCTTTTTCAAGCAGGTAAGGAACTCCTTTTTAATCTGCAGATAAAGAACAGTGGCTTTTCTGTAGTTGTCTGGCTGTGTCACTGAACTTGAGGGTGGGAATTTTCTGTGGTCTGACAGGATGAAGTTAGTTTGGTGACTAATTGTCATTAGTTCTCCTGGGAGGTGGAGGGGCTGTTCTCTTTCTAAACAGAGGATCTAAAGCTGCAGGTCCTGTATGCCAGAAGTTTTTTCACTCACAGACTGGAGTACTGGGGCAAGTCGGTCCTAACCTGGTCCTTCCTGGGACCAGACTGAGGTGATGGTGAGCCCCTGCCCTGGCCTGGGGAAGGGGCAGGGACTCTCCTGGCCCTGAAATGATTTGTCTGGCTTGCTCTGAGCTGAGGGTTCAAGGGGGAGCATCAGGACCCCGGCGCTGCTCACAAAGAACTTGCTTGTTGCAAGATGCAGCGCAGAAGCCCTGCGTGTCTCGCTGCGACACCGTGTTCTTCCTTTCTGCCTGTAACCACATGTTGTTGCTGCTCGACTGTGGTGTGCAGGTGTGGGGGAGCCTTTCAGCAGCCGCATTCTCTCCTTTTGTGCAGATCAAGCGCCGCGCTTCTGAAGCACTCCCTGAACTTCTGCGCCCTGTCACCCCGATCACCAATTTTGAAGGAACGCGGCCCCAGGATCCCAGTGGCATTTTTGGGCTGGTGTCAAACCTGGAGCAGCTGGATGTGGATGACTGGGAATTCTAGAAAAATGGACTATAGCTGGTTCTGGAGGAGCTTTCTGGACATTGTAACTGATTGGTCCTGTTCATAAAAGGTGATGAATGTTACACATACAAGAGTTTACAGGTCCTTGGGAAGGAACTTCAGCTGCCTGTTTACTTCAGAAGTACCCTGGAAACAAACGGGACAGACTTGAGCTGGAAAAAGGATCAACCCCAAGGAGCTGTGGAGTGCCCAGAGCCCCAGGCCTTGCAGCTGCGCACTGGTAGATCACTCAAATGGGTCGAGTGAGTCTGTTTATTTATGTTTTTCTAAAAATCACTGGCTTCCTCGTATCACAGTTGAAGGCTGCATGTCCCTACCCTCTTTGGTTCTGTCTCTATGGGTGCCTTAGAGTGAAGGGGAGGCAGGTAGCAATCAGTTTTGGGCATTCTCGTAGAGCTAGTCAGATTGTTAGTGTTGTCACAGGGTAAGATTTGAGTGGGGGGTGGGGGTGGAAAGGGATTATGTTGTTAAATTTAGTCACTGCTTTGTGATGGGAGATGAAGACAAGCCGCTGCCGTTAGACGTTCCTATGCAGCACTGGCTGATTCCCTTCCAGTTCTGGAGAGAGCTTAGAGGAGACTTGTCTCCCTCGATGCTGAGCACTCAGCTCCAGGTCACACAGGGCCTTCCCACCTCTCCTTGGTGGTGGTCTGAGTCCCCAAAGCCACTGTGCACCCCTGCACTGTACCAGCTTTTATCCCCCACAGCACGTGCAGGTGAGCCTCCTGTTAGCTGGGCTGGTTTCACCGCATGCAGCACTCGCACCAGCTTGTTCTCAGTGACTTACCCTGGCACAGAGGAAAAATTGACTTCTGTGCTAAATCCTCTTGCTCACGACTCCTCTTTGAACATCACGAACAGAATTATTTTAAGCCTTCCTTTACTGTTGCTGTTCTGCCTTCCCTGACGACAGCAGGTAAAAGCTTCTCACACGGCTCCCCTCGACTCCCAGCTGTGTGACGCTGCTCTGGCAGCTCTCCCCCTTCCGTGGTCTCTCTGTTTTGGAGGTGTCTTTAAGGCTTTTAGTTTGACCCTTCCAAGGACCACGGTTGCTGGACGTCTTTCTACTCTTTTAACGAAGCACTGAGACTCCAGTCCTGTAGGTGTGGTTGATGGGAGTAGTGGTGCTGGCAACAGGTCCTCCTTGTGTTTATAAACTGTACTTGAACCCCGATAAAGTTTGTTACTCTAGTTTTTTGCCAAAACAAATAAAATATTTCTGAAGTTGTTGGTTTAAGTCTGCTGTTGCTGCAAGGTGATGGAGCGGATCACAACTGAAGCCACAGCCTGGCTGTGTGTGTTCTCTCCTCTCTGTTCTCAAAAGGCAGCTGCTGGCACCCTGGTGGGTGTTGGAGTGTACCCCCAAGGCAGGGGCTGTTGTACAGCTCACCCCAGCAGCCTGCAGCACTGTTCACTGTAACTGCCTTCATGTTTCAGAAGCACCTTCAACTAAAGCAGGTTAAACTACAGCTCTTGCTGTACTCTGAAAGTGTCAGTGAAATGCAGGGTGACAAGAGATGGGCCAGGCCCACTTCCTCTCTAGGATCAGGTCTGGTTCCTGATTTTATTATTATAAGTAGATCTTAATTTCTGAGCTTGTTATGAAGTCTGCAGCCTATGAAGATCCTCATCCCTCTTGTAGAATCACAGACTGGTTTGGTTGGAAGGGACCTTAATGTCCATGCAGTGCCACCCTCTGCCCTGGGCAGGGCCACCTTCCCCCAGCCCAGGCTGCCCAAAGCCCCGTCCAACCTGGCCTTGAACCCTGCCAGGGAGGGGGCAGCCACAGCTTCTCTGGGCAGCCTGTGCCAGGGCCTCACCCCCCTCACAGGGGAGAATTTCTTCCTTAGATCTCAACTGAATCTCCTCTGTCAGTTTAAGACCATTATTCCCTGCTCCTATCCCCACACCCCCCAACAAAGAGTCCCTCCCCCTTTCAGCCCTGGGAGGCCGCTCTAAGGTCCCCCTGGAGCCTTCTCTTCTCCAGCTGAACCCCCCAACTCTCTCAGCCTGTCCTCACAGGGGTGCTCCAGCCCCCTGAGCATCTCTGTGGCCTCCTCTGGCCCTGCTGGAGCAGGTCCATGTCCTTCTGCTGTTGGTGCCCCCAGAGCTGGACCCAGCCCTGCAGGGGGCTCTCACAGAGCGGAGCAGAGAGGAGAATCCCCCCCCGGCCCTGCTGCCCACCTGGTCTGGGGGCAGCCCAGCACACTGTTGCCTTTCTGGGTTGCGAGCACACATTGCTGGCTCACAGGCAGTTTTCCATCCCCTAATACCTCCAAGTCCTCCTCCTTGGGGCTGCTCTCCTCCACTCCTCACCCAGCCCTGATCTGTGCTGTGGATTGCCCCAACCCAAGGGCAGGACCTTGCCCTTGGCCTTGCTGAACTCCAGGAGGTTCACACAGCCCCATCCCCTCCAGGTCCCTCTGGCTGGCACCTCCCTTCCCTCCAGTGTGCCGGGGCTTCTCCACCAGGCCTGGACAGGGACCCAATCGCTGGCACTTGGCAAGAAAAAGCACCATGTCCTCAGAGCATAAACCCTTGGGACAGAGCAAAGAACATGCTGCAGCTGGTGCATTTGGAGGAGAAGGGTTTCCTCCCCGAAGAGGGATGATTCAGTAGCAGTTGCCCACTGACACTCCAAGCCTCTCCTGAATTCTAGGAACAGGAGAGGCTCCAGTGAGCAATGATAAATCACACATAACTGCAGTGCTCGAGCCTGCTTTCCCCTGAGTGAGCGTTTTTTAGGGTGAAGAATGAACTTAACACAAGCTAATATATTTCTCATTCCACATTTTCAGCTTGCTACATGCTCAAAGATCATGGACTTAAATTAACTTAGTGACAGTTTTATGCTTGCACAGCAGCAGGAAGCAAGCAGGATCAGAGTTAGTGAAACAGCAGCACCTTGGGTCAAAAAAAGAAGTTCTGAAGTAACCAAAGGCAGAGCCCTCCCCCGGCACACTGTGGGCAGCAGGCAGCAGTACTCTGGAGTCTGACCTTACCTGTTCCATCTTGTGCCTCCACAGAGCAGCACAGGAGGAGTCTGGCAGTCGGGACACCTTGCTGGATACACACACACTTGCCTACAGCTGCTGGCCCCAAGGTAACAGCTGGGAGCATTATTTTTCCCCTCCATGAAAGCTTTATTCAGCTAGATACAAAAAACAGGGTGCTCTGCTATTGTGGATCCCCTCCGTGGTCTGAATGCTGCTGCTCTTCCTCCTCCTCTTCTTCCCCTTTGTGTTTTTCCAATTTTGCCATGAGCTCTGAAAAACAGGAAAAGGCAGGATGAGACTCTGGGTGCAGGGGCTGTCCCGCACCAAAGCCCGGTGCCCAGGTCGTGTACAACCCATCTCTGAAGAACCAGAGATCACCCACTGACACAAGGGCTCAGCGAGGAGCCACCATCGCTGCCTGAGGCCAGGATCAGGTGTTCCAGTCAGACTCCACCAGTGCAGGAGGGAGCTGCCAACTGCAGCGACAGGCAAGCTGCTGCCTCGGCTCCCGCGGCGCAGCCCCCCACCCTCACCTCAGTCACACTCCCTGAGTTCCCCACCTGGCAGACACAGACACTCCCTTCGGACCCACGGAGCCACCCAGGCTGTGATTTACCATCTCCTGGCACTACTGCTGGCAGCCGAGAGCTCTGAGCTCCAGCTCTGGGCCAGGCCCGACACAGGGAGACACCCCTGGAGCTGGTGCCTTCGCTGCTCCAGACGCGGCCACCGCCAGCCCTCGCTCCCGCCGGTGCCGTTACCTTTCGCTGGGTTGAAGACTCCATTGGTTTGCTTGTCACAGACGTAGCAGCGCTGGGATTTGCGGTAGTGTTGGAGGGCACAACTCTCACAGAAGTAGTGCCTACACCTGTACGGAGACACATGTCACCGCAAGTCACCGGATACTCCCACTGTGCCCAGGAGTCAGAAATTATTGACTGCTGGTCCCGGGGGGATGCAGAAGTGAGCTGCATGCAGAGCTTCCTCCGCATTGTTGTCCCCACGAGTGTTTCAGCTTTGCTTCACTGCTGTGAGGCGACGGCACAGAGCCACCAGCGAGCTCTTCCACACACCAGGTACCCAGCCAGGGTGGGAGAGACCTGGCCGTGCATGATGCCCACGCTGCCCCCCCTGCTGCCTCCTCATCCTTGCCAAGCTCTTGGCTTCCCCATCCTTGTTTCTCTGCTCACGCAATGCTGTGTGCCACTTAGCGTCCAGGAGGGATGAAGGGATGAAAACAAAATCTCAAGGTTAAGGGGAAAGATGATGTCATGAGGCAGCATCTGTGGAAATCTAAAAGGTATCTGGACAACAAAAGCTTGAGATCCCCGCCGAGGAGATGCTCCAGATGCAGCTGAGAGGCTGCCCAGTTATCAGAGGATTCCCCCACCCACCAGAAAGCTGTGGCAGACAAGAAGCAGGAGCAGGTTTCACCCACCAGCCTGTGGGCAGCGTTCGTGTTTGCCTCGACAGCGAATGTACTAGTGAACTGGAGCGACAGCAGACGCTTGGCTCCTCGTGCCAGAACAGCCACTTACTTGGTGACCACGGGGTTCTTGAAGGAACTTCTGCAGATGAAGCATTTGAAAGGCATATCCTCCTCGTCGCTGCTCACCTCATAGTTCTCCTCATCTGCAGAAGAGAAAGGTAACCAGACTGGAGCAAGAGCAGAGGCAGCCAGACCAGCCCATGCGTGGGGCGTGAAATGTTAAATAATGGAGAAAGCACAGCAGGTGGGATTAAATCTCTACTGGAAACAATAGAGCTCTGGCACCTGGGTGTTGCTGATGCCAATAGCACATGTGGGACTGAGATATAATTAGGTCTAATGCACCGGCATGTTCGCTGCTCATCTCAGAAGAGCAAATTCTTTTCTACCTCACCCACTCACTGCTATAAAGAGACATATTCTCCAGCCCCCACCTATTTTTTTAAGATTTCCTTCCAAACCAGCTGCCAGCAAACTCTTTGGCTCCAACTGAACAGAGAACACCATCTTCCCTCAACTGCACAGTGGTTTGTGAGCAACACTGAGGAGCCTGAGGCCACAGCTACAGACACAGCAAGTGAGAAATAATGATGTGACACAGCATGAAAACATCCCACCCCCTGGGCACCTGGGGGGCAGAGGGTCCCACCTCCCCCAGCTCCACACAGCTGGCTGCTGGGACCCACACAACAGCAGTGAGAGACTTTAACAGAGCCAGAGGAATTCGTTCTCTCTGGTGGCAGTCAGTCGTTACCTGAAAGCAGCAGATTTGCTCAGCACTGTCAGTGGCTACTGGCACTGAGGTTATCCTGCAGCAGAGAGTTCCACAGCTTTGGAATAAAGACTCCTTCCTGTCTAATATTAATTCAACCCATGGCCCATGCAGTTTGAGACAGCAGAGGACCCATTTCATTCTTGGTTATCCAATATCCTTAAGTCACGTTCACTTTAGGGCATGGCAAAGGCAGGACCTGTAGCCTCACCCACCCGCAGGTTAGGCAGAGGGAGCAGAGGTGGTGCCGTACCATTGACTCCGTACCGGCCTTCATCCAGTTCCCGTTCGATCTGCCAGCCGTGTTTGTAGTCCGAGCGGTCATGGAGGAATTTGCAGCTGTCTGAGGAGTACAAAGAAAAAGGAATTAACAGCTAGGCTGTGCGGGTTAGCGTTATCAGGACGCCTCACTCAGGGCAGCCTGAGCTTTGCCCAGCAGAAGCTGAAACCCGACTGCTTCCTGTCCGCCCGTGCCCCAGGGCAGCGCCGAGCTCTGGGTGCGGGACCCCCGCAGGGCTGACAGCCAGGAGGATCGTGCTCTGTGCACCACAGCGACAGCTCCAGCATTCACACACACGGGACGTGGGGTGAGGAACAGAAATCCCATCCCTCATGTGCCCCCCGGGGCCAGAGTATCTGTGGGAATGGGGGACCCTCCCAGGACTCTTACAACCACTGATCAGAGGCCATCAGCCTTCAGGAGGGCTGACACAAATGACAGGAATGTTACAAAAACCCAACGTTGCAACAGCCTCACACACCAGCTCTGCAAACTAGTGCCTGTAAAGCAGTAAGTGCACATCTCAGCACCACAAACTGGGGATCACGAGCTGCGCTGGATCCCTTTGCAGATCTGGCACAACACGTGTTCAGCTGCAGGCCAGATCCACTCACCTCCAAAGCCACAGAACCCAGTTTCTTTGTAGTCCTTGCAGATGTCGGGCTGGTAGTCCCATCGCACGGTGGCCCGCAAGTGCTCCGGAGCGCGGATGGGTCCTTTTCTGAAAGGGTGGGAGAAGGCTCAGGCCGGCTGTGCAGCTGCAGGGGAGAAGGCCCCTGGGGGCCTGGTCAGAACCAGACACCAGACTCATTAGAGAGAAGGAAACTGGAAGCAACAGCAAAGTTCAAGCCCCAAGCAGATGCCTTTGGGGATGGTGCTTGAGCTCTTCTGTGGTCCCAGTCCTCCGAGGTTCATCCCAACCTACCTGACCATTCCTGAAGAAGCATTTCCCATCGATGTGTCCTTGGGCTTCACATACTTCTGGTAGTTGTTAATACCACGGTAAATTTTATCATCTTCCTTTCCTCTCAGTTCCTGGGAAAGCAAAAAGAAAGGTGATTAAGGATCGGGAAAGCTTCATGACACCATTAGCTTTCACCACTCTGACACCAGTCTTCCTCCCTAGCCCTGCCTTCCTTAATACCAAGATGTCAATAAAGCCAGAAAATCCCCCTCTTTTTCAGCATTAAATTCTTGACTTCTCAAATTTCCAGTGATGAAGAGTCAAACTCTTCCTGGTATGCAGAAGAGGATGAGTAAAGCACATGTACTCCTGCTACAGAGCACTTACAGAGCAAGGCTGACTCACCTCCTGGATTTTCTGGCTGCGCTCAAAGATGGCCTGGGCATCTTTCTCCTTCTCCGTGTCCAGTTCATACACTGCTGTGGCTCCCATGTCTTCTGGGCCAACAGGTTTCTGAAAAGCAAGAACTTGTGACAACAGTGAAGAAAAATCCTGTACAAGACAGAGAGCTCCTTGGCTACCTGAAGGGTTGGTCACAGAACAAGTACTGGACATGGCCTCCTTTACCTTCCACCGGTTTCTACTGTCCCTTAGCGCCTCCCAAGGATAACCCCCCATGGTGCTGAGAGGCCAGAGTGCTGATTACCCACTGCTGCCAAGTTTTAGCCTGCAGAGCCAGGAAACACTTGTCCTTACTTTATTCCTTCATGCTCAGCTGGAAGCTGAACTCAGGTCTCCCATGTCCAACACTTTAATCATGAGAGCATCCCGCCTACACGCAGGATGTTATGTCTGAACTTTTAACCCAGCTGTGGGTGGCTTACATTCAGTTTTAATACAATGATCTGGTTTAGATTCCTCTTTAATTGTCTGAGCAGACACCTATTCCTAGGTTTTATCAGATCTTCAGGAACAGTTGCACAGAAACCAAAGAATAATTACAGCCAGCCCCAATTAAAACCAAATCCAATTTAGGTTCCGAAAACTTTTGGAGGCCCAAAGCTGTCATCTCGTTCCCTTCCCATTCTGCTCCAGCAAGGAGGGCCGCTGCCCCCCTTGGCAGCAGGCAAAGTGGTCAATAATTACAGCATGAGGTTATATCTGTATCAACCTCTAATGTGCCAGGGAGACCTCAGCCTGACCCTGCAGCTCTGACTGGGGACAGTTAGGCATTATTCCCATTTTATACAGAGACACAGACAATAAGGAAATAGGTCTGAAGAGGAACATGTGTTGATACCTGCTTTTAATCCTACTTATATCCTGCCCAGGCTCATACTATTGGGCAAAACTTCACTGGATCAAATGGAAAGTTAAGAGAAAAATCTAGTGGGAAGAGCGATTTGAGCTGTGCCCAAACCTTCACAGCTGATTTCTCCCCACTCCAGATGTTAACAGGACAACCCACTCATCAGTCCCAAAAAAACAATGACCTTGCTCTGTAGCTCCTACTCCATCACTAATCACAAGGATAAAGATGGGAGCACCTTCTAAATCACCTTGAATTCTTTGTGAAGAAAGATGGTCTAAAACCAGAAACACGAACCCAACAGTAAGGCAAACCTGATCCAAGTGCTCCCTCTCCTGAAAATCTCGAGTGATGTTGGGCAAGTCCAGTGGAATATTACGGTTTTAATTCCACCTCTAGGAGGGAAAGGCCAACCTTAGGTGGCCTCTATCAGGAGAATAAACCTAGCACACCTGCTTGTCTTTTAGGAGGGAAGGGACAGGGAGGTGCATCTATAGATAAAAATGGAGGAATGGCTGATCCTACATTCGCAGAGGCAAACTCCCTCTATCAAGTGTGGGATCTGCTAGTCCCCCGCCCACCCTCACACCCCAGAACCATTCTTGCCCAGGTCTTACCGCCGACCTTGTTGATTTGTAAGTGACTCTGATGTCCTTTGATGGATCCTCATCGTCACTGCTGCTCAGCGCGTATGCGGGTCTCTCCTTCGCGCATCTCCTGGTCTGAGGGGAAGTCAGCGGGTTCGAAGGACGGAAGGTTCCAACGCTCTGCCCTCGGGCGGAGCAGCGCCCTGCTGTGGCTGCCTTACCTTCTGGATCATGGGGTTGGGGGTCTCCCGCCGCCGCTCCTTCCGCACCACCGTGCTGCCCTCCTCACCGCTGCTCTCTGAGGGGGAAAGCCCAGGGTAAAGGTGCGCCCTCGGCCCAAGTGCGGGCTCTGCTGGCAGCCTCCCCCCTCTGCGGGCCGGGGGAGGCGCGGGAGGCCGGCGGGGACACGACCCCCTTCACCCCCTCCTCCACACGGCCACGGCCGGGGAGGGCAGCGGGGCCCCTCCGTGTGCGGGCAGCGCCCCGGGGTGGCA
>NW_020799138.1:2912025-2972578 GCF_003259725.1 Athene cunicularia
CGGCGGGGCGAAGCCCTCCTCCTGCTCGGCATCGCCGTGCGGAGCCCAGGCGTATGGTGAGCCCTCGCTCGGGGAGAACAACGGGGCTGAGGGGCGGCTGGGCGGGAGGCAACGGTGGTCCCCGAGATGTGGGGAGCGAGGGGGTTCATCCCCCTCGGGGATTGCCACCCTCTGCGGCTCTGCTCTGTGGTGGGAGAGTTGGGGGAGGAAGCAAGACCGAGTGGTGGGGAGGGAGAGGCAGGAGCCCGGGGAGAAAGGGATGGAGAGGAGGGGGGAATGCAAAGACAGGGAGAGCCCCAGGAAGCAGCACCACTGGCCAGGAGCCACCCAGCAGATGGGGGGTTCATCCCCCGGCACAGCCCCCCGAGAGGAGGTCCCACCCAGATGTGCTGGGAACTTTTTAGCTTTGGGAGGAGGCTCGGCCGAGGTGGTCGCGGGAAGCAGATTCAGGGTGGGGGGAAAACACAAGGGGTTCTGTTCTTGGCCCTGGGTGGCCTCGCCGGGGTCAGGCGGGGGCAAGGAGACGCTGTCTGAGCTCCAGGAGCCTGCTGGGGAGCGATGCTGCTGAAGGGGGGGTGAGCACCCCCTGCCTTGCATGCGCGGGGGGGCAAGGGGCTGCACCCAGAGTAGCATGGGGACAAGAGCAAGCAGAGGCCTGTGCTTGCTGGATCCGCTCCAGCGGGTACCTTGGGGTGCAGCATTTCGGGGCTCATCCTCCCCGTTTGGGCTATAATTCCCTCTTTGTTGTGTGCTGCAATACATGCCGGAGTGGGGCTGGACAGATCCATTTTATTAAGCTGATCAGAGAGAGCAGAGATGGAAGAAAACCTGTTAGATCCCAACTCCCTTATCCCCCTTCGTTAATGCCTGCTAATTCACATCGGTGTGGCTCCTACCGCCTCATCCAGCCTGGCTTTAAACCTTTGCAGCGACAGGTCTTTCATCACTTCCCGGGGGAGGCTGTTGCACGACTGTGAGATTTAATAACAACACAAATACCCTGAGCTCTGACATAACCCTTAACAGCCAGGGATCTCCCAGGACTTCACAAAGGAGAGCAGCTCTCTTTTCATCGGGGGTGGCGTGGGGGGGTGGGAAAGGAACAGAAAAAATGAAATTATTTGCCTGCTGTCACCCCAAAATTAGCAGCAGAGCTGGGAATCAAGCCCAGGTCTCCTAAGTCCTCGTCTGGTGGTGTAACTACTATGTTTTGAGCTAGTCTGATCTGTCTAATCCCCTTGAATCACTTGAGACCAGCTAAGCTACCTTGTAGGTCATATTTTTGATCCATTTTTTGCTGATTTTTGTTCATGGGGTGGGCATTCAGTTCAGCTGCCTGGATCATGTCTTGGGAACTGGGCTTTGTCCACCGAAGACATCATGCGAGGGCTCTTGCAGAGAAGACATCTGGTGCCCCAGCTGAGCTGTTGTGTATTTAAGGCCAGGAGTAGCACATCTGCAGCATTATTATCATAGATTACAAAATAATTGCAGGGCAACTGATCAAGCCTAGCCCGAAATGGCTCCAGCATTAACGTCTTTCTTAAATGGGAGCCCTGCACAAAGCAAATTCCCAGTTAAGAGATGAGGGTCTGTCAGAACCAGCCTCTTGGGCATTTCAAAGTGACTGGATGCATCTTCTTTTTCATACAGCTCAAAACTAGGTTTCTGACCTTTTTTGGTCAACAAAAATCCCACGAGACTTCTCATTAGGGAAGGGAGTTCCTCTTCTGGTTTCCTTCAGCGAGTCAGTCCTGTGAGCCTACAACTACCCCCTCCAGTCCTACATAACGATGCAGGTTTTCTTTTTCTTTTCATCCATCCTCAGCTTTTGCAGGGTTGTTGTCCATTGTCTGGCATCTGCCATGTTCCCCCAGAGGTGTCTGTCTTTCACTTTCTGGTTAAGTCGTTTTTATCTGCCATCTGGGGGGTGTTGCAGAGCTTACCTAGCTGTTAGCAAAAGCTCTGGGATGGAAAACATTAAATCTGGGTGAAGGGATTATTGCAATCAATATTAAGCACACTTTAGACATATTTCTCACTCCTCTGGTGTGCCGGTAACCCTCTCCATATGGCCAGCTCAAGGGTTTTCAGACACAAGGAACCTCCGCAAGTGCTTCTCCAGGGCTTGCTTCTCCCAGCACACTCATTGCTCCACCAAAATCCTGTGCCCTTGGAGAGCCCCAGATCCTATACCGGGCTGTCTGGCATCTTGGATCCTAAAAGGGAGGGTGGAACTGAAGGCTGAAAATAAACAGCACAGCTCAAAAAGAATGATCTTTTCAGAAATTTAACCTATTAATATGATTTTGGTGGGTTTTTTGCTTTGTGGGGTTATTTTTTTGGTTTTTCGATACAATCTGTGTTTGGACAGCAAACGCAGGAGGACACAGCAGCTCTTGCAGAGACCATGGGAAGTGGTTGTGCTGTGTTTTGGGGTGATTTGGAACAGAAATCCCTCCTGCTCTGGCTGTGTCTGCAGATGGTGAAACAGCAGAAGCTCTCAGGAGGGGCCCTCACTGCTCAAGAGATGGGCTAATCCACACAGGAAACGCCAGTCCAAAGTCTGGTGTTTCACAGGTGATATTCCACGAGAGGAGATTAGCCAACATAACATTTACAGGTTATGTTTGGGGAAGGAGGAAATTACAGGAAATTACAGGTCCATTAATGGGAGTACAATAAAAGGTGAGTTTCTAGAATAGTTTTGGAAGAGTAATCAAAGACATGGTGTTGGGAAGCAGAATAATGCAGTGTGGTTTAAACACAGATCATGTCAAGTTGGCTCAGTGTTTTCCTTCGATATGATAACTGACTTTTGAAACAACAGGACCTCAGGAATCTGGATTTAAGGAACACACTTGTTCCAGTGCCCCAAAGAAATGATTATTTTAGGTGGAGACAGGAAAGAGGATAGGGAAGAGACAGCAAAATGGAAGGAGGACACTTGGATCCTTCCACAAGGAGAGATCTAGGGACTGAACTTGTTAACTAACGTCTCTTTAGAAGTCAGGAGATCTGCCCATGGGGGGAAAAAAACAGATCAGCAAACAGGAACATGAGACTGGTGGCTAAAGTAGAGTTGTGCCAGAGCAGGCACCTGGGGAGGTGCATCATGAAGCTGCTGTAGCCTGGAGGGACCTCCGCAAGTGGAGGGCACTGAAGAAGAAAGAGCATCTTGGATTTTTGGCAGAGGAAGAGCACATCAGGCCAAATATTTTCAGCAGTGCCAGAGAATTATTCGTGCCAGAACACAAAGGTCTGACATCTCCTTTGGTGTGATGCATCCAGGCCAGCTCACGTACTTGCAACAGGCCACCAAGGTGGCCGTAGGAACAGAGAACCTGCCTTGTGAGAACAGATGAAAAGAAATTGGCTTCTCCTGCTAAAAAAGACTGATAAGCAATGTGATTGCTCCTTATGAATCCCTCCGATAGGCAAATATTATGGTGGGAGAAGAACTAGGAACGTAATGCCAGTATAACAGTAGATGGATATATGTTTATGCAGGAAAACAGAAGGTGAGGTTTCCAGGTTTATGTAAGTGACTATGGAAAAACTGAAAAGGGGAGGGAAGGAGCATGAACTGCCATTTGCCTATCGTGCTTGTTTGCACCAGGTTTATATTGCACTTAATTAGTACAGTGATGCAGAGCTTCCAAGTTTTTCTCCCAGTGAAGCAGCTTTGCCTAACGCCCAACCTGAATCTCCCAACCTGTAATTTTTGGCTACTGCTGCTTGCTCTGTCATCCAGCACTGCTGAGAAGGATTTGTCTCTGCCTGGAAAAAAGGGTCCTCCCAGCAGGCTTTCTGCTCTAGTTGTCTGCTCCATCTGAGCTCCTAGCAAGACAGGAGATCCCAGGGAGCAGAGACTCCCTTCAGACCATGATTTTTAATGGATGCCATTAAACATAGCCACAGTCCCAGGAAAGGGCTGCTCTGTGCTTCAGTTTCTGCTTCTGGAATACGGATGAATCCCATCAGCATCCTCCTGCCCCCTTGCTGAGAGGCAGGGGCTGGGGACCAGCCCAGTCCCCCTTGGCCCTGATCCTTCCCGGGCCGTGCACCTCCTCCTCAGGGGAGGCAAGCTGAGGCAGGGACGAAGGTGGGAGAGCAGAGCGGGTGGGCAGGGGCTTCCCTCGGGCTCCCTCCTCGCTTGTGCGGGTCCTCCATTGTTGCCCTGACAAAGGCAGCCCTGTTCCTCCCCACAACTATTCCTTGTCAGCATCCCTCAACATTTCGGCTGCAGATTTCCTGCCCACTGGCAGCCTTTCAAGAGGCAGCCCGGGCTCAGAACGTGGATGGAAAACGGATTAGTGGGGCAGGCTGGTGGAAGGTAGCTCTGTGCAGTGGGGTGCAGGCAGGGACAGGTCCCTGTGGTGGGGCTGCTCTCCAGAAACCTGATGAACAGAGTAGTGGTGTCTGCAGAATTGGTCTGGCTGCTCCTCCCTGGAGTCCAACCTGTGTCAAGCCAGCAGGGACCTGCCCTGGGTCCCAAATACTGGTGAGGTCAAGTGGTTGGCTCAAAGCCACACAAGGAGCCAAGATCTGAAGCTGAGTTAAAGTCTTCCATGGCTAGAGCTTCCGTCACCCCCCACGAACTGCATCTTGCTGTCTCTTTCTACACTTGAGAAGCTGAAGCAGCACTGGGGACTCTGTGCCCCCTTCCCTGGCGGTGCTGAGCCCGGTTCTGGTGCTGGCCCCTTGGACGCTGACTCTGCACCACACTTTGTTTCATGGTGTGGACTGGCTGTGAGGCCCCAAGGCTGCGGAAACAGGGGCCAGCTGGGCAGCGAGCTGGGTGATCCCCAGAGAGGCTCTTCCAGCTCCTCTTCACCTCCTCCCCACACAGCCCTGCTGAGACAGACCATGGACTGAGCTGGCCGTGGAGCCGGAGGGTCAGCGGCCATCCCGGGTGTGTAGGCTGCACTAATCCTGCACATGATCTCGGGGACATCAGTCCCCACAGCAATCTGCTTAGCCCACAGTTTCCTGGGGGAGAGCCTAGACAGCCCCTGCCTGTGCCTCGCCGTGCTGCTGGGGACACTCCGTGTCCTCTCAGGATGGAGGAGGAAGGGGCCTGGATCCCCCACGCTGCGCTTTGCCTTTGGGAAAGCCTCTCGCAATGGTGCAGTGATCCCAGCAGTAAACATACACTTCACAGGGCTGCTAATGGGAACCATATGGCAGAAAGGGGCCTCTCACCCTCCGCAGTCACGCTGCTTTCCTGTGCCGGAAGCCCATCGGCTTTCGGAGAGGCCATTAGGCAGCGCCGGGCTGGGGCCCGCTGGGAGCAGGCTGGCTCAGCACCGAGGGCAGCCCGGCCGGCCCCACCGGGGAGGGGAAGGGGGAAAAGGCTCCCTGCACCTATCCTGGCTGGGCAAACACAATGCTTCATGGGGAGTTTCTTTGAGGGGCCACCCCAGATGCTTCCCTCTCCCTACATCTGCCTGCAGGGTCAGGCAGGAAGGTGAGATGGGCTGGGGAGGCTGCTAGGCAAAAGCTCTGCTGCCAAGTTCTGGGATGGATGCTGCCTTCCTCACCCCAAACTGCACCCCTAAAAGCCGTAGCACCTCTCTAGCTGCTCTCACACAGCAGCAGGCACCACGTCCCCTGCAGATGCCAGCCCAGCTCCAACCCCACGGTCCTGAGTTGAACACCGACCTCTTGAGATCACCAAAAAAAGTCCCCGGAGCAGAAGCAGCAGCTGCCGGTGATGATCTGGGCAGGCAGAGCTCAGCTCAGGCACTGAGTGCATGCTGCTGGCTGTGGTGCCATGTCTCTGGAGCACATCGAGATCCACCTCGCTCTGTGCCTGCCATGCTATGGCCACCAGTGCTGGCATCAGAAGCTGTTCAGTCTCCCTGGGTAGACGGCACAAGCACAGATCCCTTGGAGAAAGGGCGTTTTTGACCACATCAGCCATCAGTTGCTCCCAGGAGGGGCAGGAAGAACAGAGGCTGTAAGGCAAAGAGGTTCTCACCTTGTCCTGAGTCAAACACCTGAAAAGGCTGGCTGCATGACCAGGAGAGGACTGTCCTCAGTCCTGCTCTTCCAGGGCCGCACAGAGGGCTAAGAGCCTTAGGGAACAGAGTTTTGGACCTGGCTTCCTTGCTTTGGCACAGATGCCCTCTGCGCTCCTCAGAAAACCAGCAAGCACCCCTTGTGTGCTGGAGGGTTGCCCCAGCAGTTGTGAAGGCTTGGTAACATCGATGTGGCAGCATGTCCTTAAGCAAAGCCTGTGCCACTGGGGTTCCTCTGCTCATGGAGGCTTGTGTTGACTGCCTTGGGCTCAAATCCCAACCTGTGCAGACTAATGCCTCCTTAGAAGAGCCACGACAGCAGCTGAGAGGCTCCTAGAAACCCTCCTGCAGTTTCTAACTTCATCTGTTTCCCTTATCGCTTCAGCACACCCTTCCCCTTTGAGATTTCTACCCTGTCCTTTGGCAGGAAGGACATTTAGCAACTTCTACTCACATGTCTGTTGGGCAGCTACACCAAGGGGACCTCTCATTTGAAATGAAGTCTGGGCAAGTGTGGGCACCAGGCTGCGAGTGGGGTATGTACATGGAGGGGCAGAGGGATGTTAAGAGGAAGGAGACCTGGAGGATGGGGCTGGATGGAGAACATCAAACCATGGGGTAGGGTAAGTGGGGTGGCATTGAAGGGAACAAGGTTTGGGGACAAGAGAAGCAAAGAAACAAATAGTAGGTGGAAGGAGCCAGGGAGCTTATGGGGAAGGGCAAGAGGGGGATGATGGAGAGACTGGGAAAACTGAGGGAAAGAATGTGGCTGGGGTAGGGAAGGAAGATGAGCTGTGAGGGAAGAGGAAGGGAAGCTGGGTGTGGAGAAATGTTTGTGGCAAAGGCAGGGGAGAAGGTGAAAGGCAGGTGAAAAGAGAGGGGGTTGTGCATCCACATTAGAGGCGTGTGTGGGGTAGGGACACCAAGTTTTCTGTGTTCCTCAGGCTCCCCTCAGGGTCTGCGCTGGGCTGTAGGCACCGTACAGACCCTGGAGACATGAGAGGAAAGGTCCTGTCCCAGGGAACGGGGGGGGCAGAGAGGGGCTGTGGGCTTGGGCCAGGTGCCCCTGCTGCTGGGGCTGCTCCTCGGCCAGCTCTGCCCTGACCCCCAGCACACGCCACCCGCGTGCTGCCATCCCCGCGCTGCGAGCAGGAAATAACAAGCAAACCGCAAAGGAGGGGAAATGATTTAAGGTAAAATAGGAGTCGTATTCTGAGACAAGGCTGTGAAATGTTTACAACGAGGGCTGTCCAGCCCCCCAGGGCTGTGAAGGGGGAGCCCAGCTCACCCACCACTCCTCAGGACCTGGAGCAAAGGTCTCTCAACTCTGAAAGCAGCCACTAATTTTGGGTGCTTTGCTGGGTGCAACACAAGCCTGGTGTCATCTGCTGGGTGTTGGGACTTTTTAGGGAGACAAAGAGCGCCCAAAACCCAGGGCATGTTTGCAAATGTTACTGTGAGATTGGCATGGCAGAAATATCCCCTGACCCAAACCCCCCACTTTGGCATGTCTGCTACCCGGGGGCTTTCCCAGGGTCTACCCTAGTCCTTGGGCAGCAGGAAAGTTTTTGGGGTGACAATATGAGGATGAGAGGTATCAGTAGGAGAGGAAAGCAGCCCCAGACAGGAGTGGGGGTGCTGGTTTGCCAGCCCCCAGCACATCCCCATCACTGCAGAGCTGCACAGCTCCTCCTTCACCATCCGATTCCTTGCTCTGCTCCTCCCTCGGCATCATTTGCTCAACCCCACATCTCTGTCTTGCCTATGCAAAACAGAACTCACCAAGCCTGACCTTTTATGGGTGTTTTGAAGGTAAGGCACGATGGGGAAAAACCCCTGAGGATCTGTCAGTGCCTTTTCAACTAATTTATACCAAAAGGGGTGATTTGCAATGCTGGTGGTTTTTTTCTGTGCTGCATTAAAAGTGGTCCAAGACCTGTCAAACTCATCCTCCTGGGCACTCAGCACATCACACAGAGGCCACAGCTTACTGGTCTCAGCCTAAAGGCAACATGGGCTCCCTAGAGAAGACAAAATCCCTGTCACTTGCTTTGCTGAGCTGCAATCCACTCTGTTCAGCAAGGCTTTTCTGGGCTAAAATTAGACCAAAATCACAGTCCTTGTTCTAGCAATACTGGTCCTTCAGTGGCTACAGCAGGGAAACACCGGGCACTGGTTTCACTGCCTCGGCAGGACAGTAGCTCTGGCTGGGAGTGTAGCCTTGCTGCTAATGGCTTGGCCACTGCCTGGCAATTGCCTTCCATGTGTGGGTTTGGAGCAGAAGCTACCACATCACATCACCTTCTGCTTGTGTTTCCAGCAGCCCTCTCCCATCCTAGCTCAATATCTTTGTATGTGACTAGGAGTTGAGCTACTGAGCTCTAGCTCAGCGCCCCAGATCAACTGCCAGCTTCCTAAAACTGAGCAGCATTCCAGACCTGCATCTCCTGTCTGCCAGTCCAGTCTGGTGTGAGGGATCTCTTAGATGACTCAAGAAATCCCTAGACCAGAGAGTCTGCACTGACCCCACGGAGGAAGCTGTGGGCATGCTGCTGTCATGCACCAGCTCCTGCAGAGCTGTGCAGCTGTGGTGTTTGGGGTGATGAAACCAGCCACACTCCTGTTGACATTTCCTTTCCAGGTGTTGCAAGAGGTTTGTCTTATACGCCTCCCCAGGGAACATCGTCCCACAGACTTCAAGCTCAGGATTAAACAGACAGAGGAGGGGAAGGAACCATGTTCCAGGCTGCAGGACCTGCCAGCCCACCCCCAACTCATGTACGTAGCATCCCTTGCGGTTTGTATGGGAATTTCAAATCGTGTTTTGTTTCTCAGGGATGGAGGGTTGTGTACAGAAGCTGTATTCCGGACCTGACATTTTAGGGTGATCAAAGGCACAGTCACTGCTACTCAAACAACATAACTGGGGATAGGAATGTTCCAGCAGAAGGTGCTGTTTGCTGAGTACATTGCAACGCCAGCGTCCAGGCTCTGGTCCATACAGAGCTGCTCACCCTGCTCTTGTCTTGAGTTGCGTCTATTTGTTTGTGTTTCCATGGCTTTCTGTGATCACAATTGAGAGCATGCAAGCTGCTTAGGACTGGACTGATTGGAGATGGAAAAACATAAAGGCTCAAGAACATCTCCTGCTGGGACAGGATATGGCCCTTCCCCGAGGGAGGATATATCAGATATGAAATAGATAGTGTGCCTGATCGGAGCCAGAAGGCTGCCGAGAAGTGACGAGCAACGGTGGATTGCCTGTAGCCTTGGGAACGGATGTATTCCAGCTCCAAAGAGGCAGCGTTTTCCTTAGCTCTGGTCAGCTGAGCCTGGAAACCATCTATTAAATCCTAACCCCAGGAGAGCACCTGCGGTTGTTTTACCAGTGCCGAGGGATGCAACTGGTTTTACACAGCCTGAGTGTCCTCGCTGCCCATGTCCCGCTATTGACTTTGGCTTACTCCTCCAGCCTTGTGGGAGTGAGAGAAAAATCACGTCCCTGACCCCAGTCAATGAGAGCAGCTGGGAAACGTCTGAAGAGGCAGCTCAGCGAAGTGAGAGTTTCCTGTGCGTCTCTTAGACAAACTGTTTCCAAAAATACAAAGGAGAAACGATGGGGAAGGACAAGGCAGGAGGAACGGGGATGGAAGATCAGCCTGGGGGCAAAGAGAAAGGGCAGGCTGGCCAGGCAGAGCCAAACCAGCAGCAAGAGGCAGGACAAGGAGGCAGTGGGGTGATGTTCTGGGGTCACACTGCTCAGCCTTGGGAGCAAACAGCACAGAGGGTGAGCCAGTCTGGGGTAAAACAGTCCTGGCCAGTCCACTGTGCTAAAAGTATATTCACCCCTTTAATCCTGACTGTTTGAAAGAAGAAAGGGGCATTTTCATCAGTGCAAAGGCAGAGTAAAATCCTTGCAGGTGGCTGACTGGTACCCAGTGGGTGCCTGTGCAAACATCCAGCTTGGGGAGGGGGCAGGACTGCAGGGCTGCTCAGTGGGGCAAGCAAAGGGGAGGAGAGGGAGGTGATCTGGGAGGAGTTGTTACAGCTGCAGAGGGGAGAGCGTGCACTGAGACACTGCTCTGCCACCCTGGGGCAGAGCTACAGGCACCTCAGTGTTTGGATCGCTCTGCCCTGTTGCAGTTTCAGGGTCTGAGTAACATCTGCCCCCACCAAGGCGCAGAACACCACGGAGCATATCTTCAGCTCTGCCCCCCGCCCATCCTCCACGCCAAGCCTGCAGGGACTCGAAGGCTTTTCTGTCTCATCTACAGCGCAGGCGTTTCCTGTGCAGCGCAGCAGCGCGACGGGCTGATAACGGGGCGAGCGGAGGAACTCAGGAACAAAACATCCGCTGAGGGGAACCAGCACAGCGCGCTCCGTGAGAGCAAGGGGCACCCCAGTTATACCCCAGAGGAACTGGCAGTCTTATCACCTCCCAGCTGCAGGCAAAGACCCACAGTGGCAGCGTTGCTAGAGCCTTGTGCACCTCCAGCAAGAGAAGGTTAATTATCACTCTCCAGCCCTGTGGGGTAAAGTGTTGGCTAGAAGGAGCATGAGCAGCATCTACACCAAAGCAGAGCTGCTGTTAGTAGGTGTCAGTGCAGGTCACAGCAAGAGTTTTGCCAAGAGCTTGTGCTTCAGCAGCTTTGCAAAGCCCTTTCCCGCTCTTTGCCTGCGTCAGGTCCAAACTGTACCCCAGGGATGTGGAAGCAGGGCTTCCCTGCTCTGCTGTTGGTATTCCTGGGAGGAAATGCCAACCTTCTCGGGTCCAAGACACGCGTGGTGCCTGCACTGGGTGGCCAAGGGCAGTAACTGATGTCTGCAGAGGGTGAGAGCTGCTCATCACTGGCTGCTGGGAGCCAGGGAGGGTTGTCACCCTGGGGCTGGGCTCTGCAGCGCCTATGCTGTGACATCTCCTGGATCGGTGCTTGGGTGCTGCCACCACAAAAGAGGTCAGCTAGACCTCAGCCATGGAAGAAGCAAAGCCATGACACTCTCCTATGTCTGAGAGAGGCCTCAGTGAGCAGTGCTGGATGAGAGCTGGCTGCTCTGCCCCCAGGGCCCCAGCCAAGTCCCACAGCCTCCTGGTGCCTAGTTCCCTCTCTGCAATGTGTAAATGGCTTTTTTTTTTTTAATTTTCCTCTCTTCCTTCTCCTCTCTTTGGGAATAGCACCACAGTGCAGGAAGTCACTCGCACCCAAGGACCTGATGGGGGTCATGGCCTCTGGGCAAGTGAGTTCAAATGGTCATCGTGTGCCCGTGACAGCCAGGCAGAGGCTGCTGGCGAGCCCCGAGGTCCTGCAGCTCAGCTGCCTGCACCGACCCTCTGCTGCTCCTCCTTAAGCACAACTCAGCGCCAGGCTTGTCAATCCAGGCTCTCATTTTGATTTCTTCTTCCCTTCTTAGGAGGCAAAGAACAACTCAGGAGGCAGCACGGTGCAGCGCTCCAAGGTACCCGCAATTTTACCACATCCTACTGATTCATGGCGAGGGGGGAAGGACTGACAGCCTGAGGCCCAGCATCGGTGGAACGGTACAGGGAGGGCGAGGGGAGATGGGGCTGTTTCATGCCAACCCGTGCTCCAGCAAACGGCAGCATGGATGGATGTTAGGGAAGAGGGCTGTGGTGGGAGCCAGGCACAGGACCCCCCAAACCCCTTCCTCAATCTCTCTCCCTTTGGTGTCCCCTTGCCCAGTCCTTCAGCCTGAAGGCACAAGTGAAGGAGATGTGCACTGCCTGCCAGAAAACCGTCTATCCCATGGAGCGGCTGGTGGCAGATAAATTTGTCTTCCACAACGCCTGCTTCTGCTGCAAGCACTGCCACACCAAGCTCAGGTGAGCGGGGCCGGGACGACATCGAGGCGGGTGGGTGTCACTGCGGCTCTGCATAGCCTGGGGGCGGGAGGCCCTTCCAAACAGCACACACCCCCACCCATCGCAGCCCCTCTCCTTGTCAGGTAGCTAAAGACCCCCAGCCCACTCATCACAGCAAAAAAAAAATGGCTGATCTGTCCACCTGGTCCCAAGTCTCAGCTAAATCCCACCTGGTATGGAAGAAGAGCTTTTTTTCCCCTCAAGAGCAGCCCCAAGGTAACACGGAGCTGAGCCAGAGTTTCCTCCTAGATGACACAGAGCCAAGGCTGAGCTGCCCTGTGGGACCCCCCCCTACTTTACAGACCTTTAATGCTGCTCACAGCAGCCCTTGAGCTGGCTGGAGGGAGGAGTTGGCCCTTTCTAAGGGTCTCCTCCTGCATGTTCCCTCCTCCTTCCTCCCCTGCCCCGGTGTCCCCAAGCCTCACACGCTCCCTGCCACCCTGCAGCTGAGTCCCCACGCCCAGCTAACCCTGCCCTACTTCCCCAGCCTGGGCAGCTACGCGGCACTCCACGGGGAATTCTACTGCAAGCCCCACTTCCAGCAGCTCTTCAAGAGTAAAGGCAACTACGACGAGGGCTTTGGGCGCAAGCAGCACAAGGAGCTGTGGGTGCACAAGGAAGTGGAGAGCGGGACCAAGTCGGCGTGAGCGGGGCCAGCCCACCTTTCCCTGGAGCCCAGCAGAGACTGCACGGAGCAGTGCTGAGCCGGGGGCTAACTGAGCTGATGTAAAGCAAAAGGGACCCTGTGAGCAGTGAGGGAGGCAGCCCAGCCCTCTTTGGAGGATGCTTAGAGGGATCCTACAGGCCATAAGGACAGGGCAGAGGTAACCGGGGTAGAGCCCCCAGACCTGAAGCACTCTGCAAGCCCCTCTCCCTGATGAGATCAGACCAGAAGCACTTGACCCCATGGGAAGCCCAGCCCCATTCACAAGTTTCAGGCCTGCCACCATGGAAAAGGAGATGATTTGGGGGCTTAACCTAGACTGTAAGTCACAGCAGAGCACCCAGCTCCTGCCACACCAATCCTGCCTTGCTGGGGCTCTGAATAAGGAGGGTCCTTGGTTTACATCAGCTCAGTTCAGCTGGGATTGTTCAGCCTTAAGGATGTTGCCCTGCGACTGTTTAACAGTGTCTCTCTTTTTTATATTTGCCTTTGATTGGTACGTTCTGCGCTGGAGCCTGGCACGGCAGCTTCATGCGTGACACTGCGCCATGCGCCCTTTTATTTTTGTAATACAAGGTTTCCGAGCCTTCGCTGTCTTGTCCTGTGTTCCCAGGGGCCTGGGGAGGTGGGAGCAGTGGTCAGGTCTGCCAGTTACTGCCCAGTTACTGCGGAAAGAGTCTCTGCTCATGCAGGATCAGCTGAGGCAGACTGGCCCTTTGGGGACTGAACCCAGGATTTCAAATTGCATGTCAGCATTACAGAATCCCAGAATCCTCTGGGTTGGAAAAGCCCTTGAAGCTCCTCCAGCCCAACCATGACCCTCACCCTGACCCTTCCCAACTCCCCCAGATCCCTCAGCGCTGGCTCAGCCCGACTCTTCAACCCCCCCAGGGATCCCGGGGACTCCCCCCTGCCCTGGGCAGCCCATTCCAACGCCCAACAGCCCCTTCTGCACAGAAATCCTTCCTCAGAGCCCGCCTGACCCTGCCCTGGGCAGCTTGAGGCCATTCCCTCGGGGCCTGGCGCTGGGGCCTTGGCTCCAGAGACTCATCCCCCCTCTCTGCCCCCTCCTGGCAGGGAGTTGCCGAGGGCCAGGAGGTCTCCCCTCAGCCTCCTCTGCTCCAGACTGAACCCCCCCAGTTCCCCCAGCCGCTCCCCAGCAGACCTGTGCTCCAGACCCTGCCCCAGCTCCGTTGCCCTTCTCTGGCCACGCTCGAGTCATTCAATGGCCTTTTTGGGGTGAGGGGCCCAAAACTGAACCCACTCAGCGAGAGGCGGCCTCCCCAGTGCCGAGCCCAGGGCTCAGATCCCTTCCCTGTCCCTGTGGCCACGCCAGTGCTGACACAAGCCAGGATGCCGTTGCCCTCCTCGGCCCCCTGGGCACACTGCTGGCTCCTGTTCAGCCGTCTATCGATCAACCCCCCCCCAGATCACTCTCTGACTTCTCTTCTGAACGGCCCTGTGAGCTACACACCCAGCTGTAACCACACACCAGCTCCCACACGGAGCCCAGACCACCCTCAAAGGGAAATCACCATCCTGTGAATTAGATCTACCCTGTTGCTCCGCATACATTTTGTGGCTTACTCGCTTTCCCCTCCCTATCAATAAACCTTGTGCCCTGCCTCCGCGAGCAGGCACTGGCTCAATTCCCCCTGCAGCCAGCGTGGTGGGCAGGACGGGCAGCAGAGCTGGGCTGGCTGCTGCAGCACAGGCTCTGGTTTGGATCAACCCCATCTGCCAAGCTGTGACATTTGGACAGCACAGTCCATACAAATGAATGAGTCCAACAAGACCTGCGAGGCTGGTGAGCCTAATGCAGGGAAATCAGGTCAATCTGTTTTTTATTATTATTTACCTCCTTCCTTCACACACAATTTGCAAGACTAGTTTGAAAGTGTAAGCATTCTGGAACGCCACATCTTTCAAACGCTACAGGAATTAGGCTTTTCAGAGCCCACACAGCTGAGCAACAGCCTTTGATATCAACAGCATGAGCCCCTAATTCCATCACTGACTGATAACATCAGCTCCCACTGAGCACGTCCCGTCTGGGAGAATCCAGACACAGCCGTGAAAACAGGAGCTAAGGATTGAAGAGGGGAAAAAGATGGGTATGGGTAGTCCATAGGAGTTGCAGGAAGAAGAGATGGTCTGTACAGAGATGAGCTCTTAAGCCAGGCACTGTCCTCCCTCAGTAAAAGTCCTCCGGGGACTCAGGGTGTGCACCAGCAGCCAGGCAGCATCTCCACCACTCTCCTTTGTGGGCAAAGCTGGCTGCCCTCACACCTCATCTCAGGGAAGATACATGCCGGATGACCTCAGGAGCCTGATGTCCCTCCTGTTGGACAGGTTATTTCTCCTTTTTAGTGAGGGGCTTTCTAAAGGGCAGGTCTGTCAGCACTACTGGGTGGGGACTGCTTACAGGGACCCTGGTGAGGCTCCGAGAGAGTTTGTCTGACCAAGTGCTTTAACCAGCCCCATCACGCAGGTGCTGCCGACTCCTCCTCACACCAACATGCAGGCTGCAGGTTTGCACCGTGACAAAAGCAGCTTCCTGAGCCGCCCTGCAGCAGTCATAAACCAGAAACCAAGCGCTCGCTGCTCTGCGGCGAGGGTCTTGTGATGCTGTTCGGGTTGCAGCCCCTTCCTTCCTCAGGTCAGCTTAGAAAACGAAAGCAGACTCCTCGGTTTCTCTTCCTGTTTCTTGCTGGCCTCACTTCCCAGTTCCCTCACCTCGGCAGGCTGCTGCTCTTTCCTGCACAGTGGGGCAATCCGATATAAAGCATTTTTAACTATACCAGATGATTTGGGGGTAGGGGAGGCAGAAAAAACTGCCCAGCTTTTAAGTGTTGGGCTTTCAGTTAAAAAGAGAACATTAAGAACGAAGAAAAATGATGATCCATTTCTTTGCTCCCTCCCAAAAATTGAAAATTTGGGGTTTCATCTAAAGACAGTAGCACTCATCATTCTCTGCCTACCCCTTCTCATACGGGCACAGCAAACTCTCGCTGATGGAGCAGAATCGGAGGGAGCACGGGCAAGCACAAGAAATGTGAGATCTTCAGCCTGCTATGAGATTGTGTCCTGATACTGAGAGCAGGAGCCAGCCACCAGGGTATATATTCCTGAAACAGGCTGCAGCAACCTGACCCAGGCACCACAGTTCCAGGGGAGAGAAGTGAAATCTGATGAGCATCAGATTCACAGAGGAGGAGAGAGACGTTCGATACGGCTGCGATTCACCGAATGGCTGCTGCACACAAAGCAGCCAACAGCAAAATCCTGCTTCCCTGATTAACATGCCAGACTCTGCAGGCAGGGAAACCCTAGTGGTAACACACAGAGGAAGATGTTATAAACGCTTTGAGCTTATCTCATCTGCCTGATATATTTCAAAGGTGGTGCACTGCACGAGTGACAGGGCACGCTTGCCCAGGGGGTACCAGAAGCAGCAGCACTATAGAAACCCCAGCTTAAAATGTCTCCAACTGTGGGGTGTCTGTAAAACAGATTAAAAAAAAATAAAATCAAAGCCCCAAACACTGTCTCTGTCCCCAACATTTAGCTAAAATCCAGCTGATTTATGATGAGAGCTAGTCTCACTCCACTGGGACTGGAACCCTCCTTTAGGAATCACCCACACCCTTAGCATACCTTTTGGGCAACATACGCAAAAATTCCGTTTCTGAGCAGACACAGTGACTTCTTACTGCAACACCCCCTCTTCAAATCTCCATCTTTAAACACAAGGGCTGTCTCTTCTCGTTCCAGCTGCCAGCAGCCTCCCTTGACCGGTAGTCTAAGCTAGCAATCTGTATGTATGGTGTTAACAGGATTCAGGATGTTCAGACCCCACAGCTGGGGTAAGATTTAACCATGTCAATACCCATGAAAAGAAGAAAGACCACAGGTTCTCAGCATATATAGCTTTCTATTTGGAATTTCTGAGAGGCCAGAAGCCAGGCATCAACTCTGAGTGGTGGGGGGATGCATTCTGCACTCCCCCTGGTGAGGCTGAGCCGCACTGCAGAGCGGCACCACACCGGGGCAGCCCACGCCAGCCGGGGACTGCGATGGTTCAGTGTGACTCGGAGACAGAAGCTGTCCAGACAGCTGGGTTCAGAGAGGAGCCTGCAGCATCTGGCAAGCAAAACAAGAGCTAGGGACATAGATACTGCCTGCAGCCTACTCGAGGATGCTGCACAGAGCTTGCATTCAGTTGACATGAGCTACTTAAAGCTCCGTTCAGGTCATGACCTGGTCCCTGCTGCGGCTTCTTTCTGCTGCTCCAGCACAGCGAAAGCAGAGCAGCAGCTCCATAGGAAAATAACCCCAGCAGAGGAGCCAGAGAAGCAGCAGAAGTTGCAGGCAAAGCAGAACATGCTACAGCTCTCTTGGGCTCCAAGACGATGCAGTGAGAGCTCAAGAACAGCAGCTTTAACAGCAGCACACGGGCTGTTCCAGGGTCTATCGATGACTGCTGCAACACTAAAACTGGCCTTTAATCTGCGGCACAGAGAATGGCACACTGCCACCTGCACTTCCTCTCCTCCAAAGCACAGATCTGGTCTTGCCACTGAAGAAACAATATGACCGTCGAGCAACAAAAACCCTTTATTTGTATTACACACAGCACAACTTTCTTTTGCGTTTCCACGCAAGCAGGAGGCTTCTGTTACCAACCTGCCTTTTAGCTCAAGAAATGACATTTTCCAGAGCCTAAAAATTCAAGCCAATAGATTCACGTAATAAAAACTGGGGGGAAAAAAAAATCAGTAAGAATCCATATACATCCATACCATCCAGATGTCCAGTTTTGGACAAGATACAGAGCACTAGGCAGAGATCAACACCAGAACAAGTGACATGACAGCTAACCATGCCAGCATTTCCTGGATATAATGCAATACACCCACACCCAAGCAATATTAAATCCAGAAGACATTGTTCCTAGTTTAGACTTCACTGTCCTGATAGAAAGAGCCACAGCAGTGTAGTATAGCCAACCTCTTTAGAGATTTTAAATCGTATTTGCTTTAGAACTGGATTTAAAGAAACATACCTAAAGTCACCTTCCCCTGAGCCACACACTATGCGCAGATTACCAGAAACAAGAGGCCGCAGAGGTTTTTAGCTGCATTTCTTTTGTGTGTTGGTCAGTGGTTTGTGCCTGATCATTTCTACCTTCAACCCAAGCCTCCAGACATTTTCCTCTCCCAGCCCCTGCTCAACCACCACCTACAAACAGGGCATGGTGAAGATTCAAGTCAGGACCACACACTCCATTTTTATGGAAAGCAGAATTACTATAGAGTTACTTTTGAGAGGGGCGAGTAGGAGGGGAGTCCAGGAGAAAACATGCCATCATACAAACCTAAGAGGTGACTCTCATGTTCACAAAGCAAATGTTACCACTGAACATGCCAAGTGGAAAGGAGAAAGGCCTCAAGCTCTGGGAAGGACCTCCTCAAGTAAAGGTAACTAAGTTTAAATTCCTCCCTCAGCAAAGGCAGGATTTTCAGGTTCTAACACACACAAGGAGGGTGTCAGGAAGCAGCGGGAGGTGGTTATTTCTAGTTTCACGAGACATTTTTTTTTGTTCTGGGACAACTTCAGTTGTCTGGTTCTCATCTGTTCTGGAATAGCACAAAAGTGCCACGCATGTACTTGTTTCATGTGCAGGGGGTTCTATTGCATCAGCTTGTTAACTCATTTATTCTTATTTGTTCATATTTTACATTAACAAATATTTCAGTTTTTAATTGACATAGCAACTAGCTATACCATGGCCTGGGAAAAGGCAACTACAGGGAAGGTTGTGGTCAGGGCCCGGGGAGGCCGGCATCTCAGGGGACCATGATGGCATTCAAAGCACTGCTGAAGTGACTGCGACACCGAAGACTAGGAGCTGAGTAAACAGACAGAGCCGTACCAGGGAAAAAAATAAAAAGCGTTTCAGCAAGTAGTGTAGATGAATTTTATACGGACTATTTCTGTCCTTTCCTAAGATAGTATGCTGGAAAAAAAATTATAAAGCTTGAAAATATTTGGAAATGTGGTTACTCGTTCCCTTGCCCTACCCTGGGACAGCGAAGCTTATCCTGTCCCAAATCACTGGTACGCTCAATGTGAGACTAACCAGTTTCCTCCACTTCTGCTGGGAGCTTATGTTCTCTCACATTTGTCTGAACTCCAGAGGCCTTATGTCTCCAGATTTTTGCTTTCTAAAATGTCTGGACAACACATTCGGTGGAGAAACAATTCAGGAGCCTTCAACTGTTACCAGTTATTTAAATATATTTTCAAGGAACCTGAGCTACACCAGCTAGAGTGGAAGTTCCCCACATAGCAAGCTACTCTGGGGTATTTCCTAGACAGTTCCCAGCTAAAGCAAAACACAGTAGGGAATCAGACATTATCATACTACCCATCTCCTCCTGGTCTCGTTACCAGCTGCCTTTTCCCCACTTGATGAAGATCTACCCCATTAATCCACCTTGATGAATCAAGAACATTTACAGACCAAGGCCTGGAGTAAAGAACTCACCACAGCAAAATCCAAATGCAAACCTCAGCTCCTGCTCTCCATCAGTACAATCTCCACATGAAGAGCCAATAAACCAGTCCAGCTACTCTCCTGCAAGGTAAAATGAAGATGTTGCTATTTTTTACACACTAACAAGAAGGACAGAGCCATTCTACCTCTCTCTGAAGAGTGAAAATGGATGAACGTGACCTTCCTCAGAGGCAGCCTTGTAGAGGACACACACTTACCTGACCTAAGAAGCAATGCTTCACAAATAGGACACTTCTCCATCTGTCCCAAAGAATAAATCCCTGAAAGGAAAAATTTCCTCCTTCAGTTAAGGTCCTTGGTTAGAAGGAAAACTAGTTAATTGTCTTACTCACTTATCCTGAGGTACCACTTACCCAGGAAGTAAGAAACACTGTATTGCAAACAACCACCAAAAAGGCTTTCATATAAATGATAATTTTATTGTAAATAAAACGATACATTGGCCTGGCTTTGCACTGCAAGCCCCCGGTCGGTATATATAGACTACTGGTTCAAGGTCTTCTGCACAATCCAGGTTAAAGCAACTTCTCCCTGCTCTGCACAGTTTCTTTCAGACAGGTATTGACAGACAATAAAGTCCATTTCCTCATTTCTGAACTGCCCCCTAGGCACATTTACCTTTTCTAACTGGGAGATTCAGAGCTGCTCAGTGAGATTTGCACCTAAACAAGGCTGGGGTTTAAAGATCTGAAGCCCAAACACTATTAAACCACAGAGGACACCTCTTTTTTTTCTGAAAATGAAAGACAGACTGAACACTCCCAGCTCCAAGGGAAGGTACCAAGGTGACAGCCACAGGACTGTACATATTCAAATATATGAAACCTTTCCATTCAGCAGCTATTAACTTAAACACCAATTACTGTGCTCTCATTCAGCCTCCCTGTACAGCTCTAAGTATCTGACTTTTGCCTACCAGAGAAAATGTGTACAGCAAGGATGTATGTATTTACTAAGGTTTCACAAGTTATCCTGGCTCACTGGCACATGGAAATAACATGTGTCACCTGAGCAGGTACCAATTTCCCTCTTGGGCTATTTGGTTTTGTAACTAATGGCAATGGGAACTGTTTGGAGCATCTTCAAGTCCTTTGGAATACTATTCCAAAAATATGAAAACAGAAAATCCAAATTGCTGCAACCTACCGCCACTAGAATAGGCAAAGATCAGATTTACTGGAGAACAAGCAAATAACCTGGAATGCACAGAATCGTCACACCAAGACCAAAATGCCAAGAGTTTGTTTCCTAACAAGCTCAGGGACAGCCAAATCCCCCATTCCCCCAAGTTCTCTGATGGGAATATCAGATTTCTTCCTGCTGTTTCCGGCTTATAGGAACTCCCATAAGGTATTTTTCTTCAAACAGAATATTCTCAATTTCTGCAGCACCTTCCATCAAGGATCCCAATACTCAATATTCACTATATATCCCTCCCTGGAAGGAACAGCAGAAAACACAACATGACATTTGGAATGGACACAATAGCTTATTGTTAGCCTGGCACTCCCTCCTCCACTCTCCCCTAAATGAGTTTATCCCCATTTTTTTTCCAATTCTGCCAGGACAAAGAGGCCAGCTGTAATTCAATTTAGAAGTATAATTACATTTATGTCCACTTGAAACTTTTTTGCTGCCAGGGCCATGTTAAGAGACTGTAGTATAAGTATCGGCCCCAAACTTATTCACCGCAGCAGTGGACTTGGGAATCCAGATCTTCCTTTTCCATAATCAAGAGGGCTGTGAGGAAACAAAGAACACATTTTGGCTTGGCTCTACTCATTATAAACCATCAGCAAATTCTCTGCAAAACCAGCTGCTTTTTTTCCTTTTTAAATTCATAAAGGCGTCAAATTTATTTCCCATCCTCCCCCCTACCCCGTAACAGTCGAGTCGATATATATAAAAATCACCAAATATGATCTTTTACGATATAAATAAAAAAAAAAAGTATGAGGCATCACTGTTTACATGATGTAAAAAGAGCTAAAAAAGAGCGATATAAACTACATTCATAAAAGTGCATCTCCAAACATACAAGTAATGCTTTGGCTTGTTCCTGTGCCAAACGGGTGGCATTGGGTCAGGTACTGGAATATAAGAAGTCCAAGCTGGCACCCCATGCTCTCTGTCACTGTACAATTGCTATTTACTTTCATTAATACAGACTGGAATACAAGTGTATACACAGAGTAGGCACATTTCAGCATAGGTGGTGGGAAGGACCAGAAGCTCTGGCGGGGAGAGGACTGAGCCCATCAGTCCGTGATGCTCTTTGCTCTGCTCTGTAACAGCCTTCCATGATGTATATGAGGTAAAAGCCACAACAGATCCTGAGGATTTAGTTGCTTTGAAACATTAAAAGTTACACCGTTTCCTCATGCCCTATTCTCTCCCGAAACACAACGTGTGGGATAGCAAGGAAAGACCACGGAAGGAGGTCTCAATTTGGTGAGGACAAGCCAAGGGTAGAGAGAAACCTCTGCAGACAGGATCACTGCACTCTTGATTGCTGCTGTACATCTGCAAGGTAAAGTGTGATGAATAAAAGATTCCAATCTTTGGTATATTTAGGTGCTAGCTGCAAGGCCTGAAGAGTGCTACTGGGCCCCACAGGAGTGCTGACCACCCTACTTCTGTCATCAAGACTACAGGAATGATTTCACATTCCTCTGCAGCATACAAAGCCATTTACACCATGGAAAAGTGGCGTAAAATGCTCCCTAAAACAGAGTAGAAGTGTCACGTCCTTGCTTCCCTTCGGTGCAAGCAACAGTGAAGCACAGGCCAAAAACCAGGCCACGTGTCTTAACAATTTGGAGTCAAGTTTCAGGTTTGGAAAAGATCAATAGAAGTGCTCTCACTAGAATTAAATAAATTATGGAACAAGGGCTTTCATAAGAGATAACCCCCCTAAGTGCCTGCAACCTAAACAGTGCATCCTTGTAGTAGTGCGGGAGAGCCTAAAAGTGAAACCAACACTAGCTTGCTTTCACCGATTACACATTGCTCTGAGCTTGGCACAGAAAAAACACTTCAGATTGTTAAACCCTTTCAGGGCTTTTGGGTGTTTGGGGTTTTTTTAGGGCTCTTTTTTCTTTTAATTCAACACAGTATTTATCATGTGTTCAAGGAGCTTGGTTTCATTAAAACTTGCCTTATCCTATTAGCAGTCACTTAAAACCAGTTAATTTTACTGCATTATGAAAGCAATTTTCAAGTTTTTATGGGGGAGAAGAGTGGAGGTATGTGGAGCCTTAATATGGTTTCCAACACAAGAGCAGAACACCCTTAGCACTGCTCTAAAAAGCGGTATTTTAACCAATTATACATTTGCAGTTTCATTTCACACAGATAAGTTTTACTCCATGAATCCCCAGCACTTAAAAACCGCTGCTCTTTTACGAGTGAAGTAAGAACTATTAGTGCCCAAATCAGCATACAGTATTTGAGGCTGGTAAGCCATCAGGAACTCAGCTCTCAGAGATGTGGTACCTTTCAAATGCAAAGTCCCTTGGATACATTTTGCTGGTACCTACATGGGGATCTCCAGTTAATTTTAAAAATGTGCTAGCATTACAAATGTTCTCTCTGGTTCACTGTTTGACTTAACTAGTACAAAAGCTTATTTGAATAGGGCCATAACATTTTATGGAAATCTTAAATGAATACGTGCACACCTGTAAAACAAAACACACACATTGAAGGGTTGAGCTTGATTCTACCTCACGGTGCACAACTAGTGTCCAGCAAATTCTCCCCATGAAAACCTCAATTTTCCATTAGGCCAGGTCCTCAGAGAAACACATAAGCTTTTCCTGAAGTAAACTCCTGGGCAGCAGATGAACTATCTTTGGTTTAAGGGATAGTAAGAGGTTACCAGCCAAAAAGACAGGTGCAACAGAAAGCTGTTCCGCAGAACTCCCTTCCAGATGGGTTTTCATTTAGACTCAGCAGTCCCAGGGAGATGAAGCAGGAGCACAGATTTGCTGGCTATGAGGACATAAACTAACCAACACTGTCTTAGTGCTAGGACAGATCAAGCCTTGGAAATCAAGCTCTGGATTTTCTAACATCAGTGGGAGAGCCCTAATCTTCGGCCCTGGAGTGATTGCATTCTGCTGAAACTTTTGATTATCCTGACATTTAGCTAGAAAGACTTCCCTCACCCCCACCCCAAAATCCATGGTTTCATTATAAAATAACACTATTCACATACTTTTGAATCAATATTTTCTGAACACCTTCAGATGCTGAATACTTAAGGAGAAAAATATATAATTATATAGCGAGCGCATGCTCAATGACACATGGCTTTTTGCTGGATTCTTGTAATATAGATGCCTCTAAAGCCCTAGCAGTCTGGAAAAGTGACCCACACGTAGAGAGCTGGTCTGGATGGCTGTTGCACATTTCTGTTCTGAAGAGTGTAGCTCTTCCAGTTCCCACTTTGGTTCAGATTTCTTCTATGTTCAACCAGTGAGACACTTCTTACATTCCCATTCTTGGGCCTGCAGAAAGCATGCAGCCAGCTGCAATTTCACATCAAGGTAACTAGGGCAAAAATGCAGCTCTGTTTGGACAGCTGTCGGTAGAATAAACTTTAGTCCAGCAAACAAAGGTATCAGGCACAATAGTAGACCCTAGGTTCCTTGGCAATTTCCCCAAAGGACTAGGACAGCTGAGTTGGCATTTTGAAGATGCAGCACCACAACGGGCAGTTGCAACTGGACCAGACGGGGCACTGAAAGCCCAGCAGGAGCTGCTAGCAAGGGAGGTAATTCAGTACGGGAGCTGTGCAAACTGATGTCTGAGCAGCTCTTCAGCAGAGGGTCTGTGTCTGGCTTCCACAAAGATCTGCTTTAGAAAGTCCCGGCAATGTTCTGATATGTGGGAGGGGAGCTGGGGGTTGGTTGGTTGGGTGGCGATTTTGAAAATGGCTGCCATGGCTTCGTACTCTGCCCAGGGTGGTTTCTCTGTCAGCATTTCCACAACAGTACAACCGAGGCTCCTGGAAGAGCAGACAGGAAAATAAAAAAAACCAAAAAAGTGAGAATTGACTCACACAATAATGCACAGTGTTCAGAGAAAACTTCCAAGCAGCCAACATCAAGGTACAGCTCTGCTCTGAAAACAGCTGTAAAATGGCTTTGTGCTCAGCAAACCCCATGCGTGCACAGATCCTGAGCCAGACCTGCCAGCGTCGCTGCTGTTACTACTGTCGGGCTAGCAGTGAAGTGCTGAGACAGGGAGGCTGGTTGCCACCGTGGTTCTCACTGCACCGAGAACTGTGAAGTGCCATCTGTCCAGCTCTCCTTCGCTCGAACTCTGCTCTCAGTAAACATTTGCATTAACAACCGGAACAAGAGGTGCACACGAGATGTCCCTAAAGGCACCGTTCAACCTCAGTGGTACTTCGGGTGTTGCTGTTACTGTTAATATCTCAAAGGCACTCGCTGAGTTGCAAGGTAGAAAACATAATTTTTAATCAAGGTCCGGTGAGTCAAGAGCTGGTTGACCCCACAAAGCCATTTCAGCAAAATCCCTTTTCAGTGCACAGCCTCAGAATGCCCATGTGAGGAAAAAAAAGCCCTAATAGCTCCACTTCACAAGAAACCAACCATCGTAGGCAGTCAAAAAATAATTAAATTCTTAACAGCTCCAAACTGAGAAGACAGTAAATTAAAACGCCAGTAGGGCAGATGCATCATTACGTTAAGGCAAAACTCCTAGTAAAGTTAATGGGGCTCTGCAGCTACTTCAAGGCAAGAATGTGATTACGGGGAGGGACATGGCTGAGCCACCTTTCTGAAGCAAACGTGACACCAATACTTTCACAGGGAAGATGGGTTTCTGTGGTACTGCAGTGATTGTTTTTTGTTCAAAAAGGATTAATTGCTTCCTCCGGGCCATAGATTAAGCAAAAGCAGTTAGTGAACTTCTAATATACAGTCCTGTGTTTTGATCACATCGTTCCATTAAAAAGGCAAAACTGCCTCGTCTACCTTTAAACTAAACCCTCTTTTGAAGTGAAGAGCAAAGAAAAGACATTTTCAGAGGCAGACTTGCATCAATTGCCAAGACAAGGAAGGAAAGGAATTAAATCCAGTGAATATGCAAGAAATGACTTCTTGACAAGGTTTAAAATCCAACGTGAAAATTTTACACTGGTTTCCAGCCATTTAAGACTTACTAGAAGAGAGTACAGAAAATGCAAACCATGTGTGCTGAAGTGCTGGGGGTTTGCTCAAGAGCAAGCAGGGATATATTATTGTTTAGACTGATTTATACCGTTTAAGCAGATCCGGTTTCTTTAAGATATTCAGCAAACAGCAGGAATGTTTTTCATGTCAAGTCACTCCAGCAATAACAAATAGCTCACATATTCTGCTATTTAGGAAAAAGAAAATTGGAGAGGGGCCCGCAGCAGTGGCGGAAAGCCAGGTGGCTAGATTTGTTACGTCTTTGAGCCTCTCGGCCATACGCATCCACCCTGGGACTAACGCTGCACTGGAAAATTCTGACCCCCCTAAATAATGATCGGGATTGTAGGAACTGGAGCCCAGCCAACAGCAGCGTCTCTTTGATGGAAATGGACCGATGTCAGCACCAAGAGGAAATCCACAACTGCATCAACCAAGGGGGAAGGGCACGTGCTCCATCCTCTCCCCAAGCATCCCAACTGGGAGAGTCTGCAGAACTTAACTCTTTGCATATGAGACACATTTTAGCTATGTTTCTACTCACTGCTTGTACAGGAAATAGCACAGGCTTTGCTTTACTGTGGAGAGACAAACATACCTTTTGTCGCTGTCACTGAGTTTAGTTTTATAACCTCACCTTTTTAAGGCCTCCAAAACAAACATTTTGACACAGGACCATTTTGCTCTTTCCTTTCGATAGAGGCTGTTTTTTGGCTATGCCAATAATAGCATGGCTACAGTTTCCATTCATGCATACTTCAGATCACCTCTGATTTGACCTGTATCTTTTGTGTTATTCCAGGTTTGGGCATCTTTCCTTTAAAGCTCAAATTCTATTCCTTTCATTTCCAGTGTGTTATAAGCATACCTCTCATTTTATAACCAAACAAATGGACTCTCCCTAAACAACCTTCAGCCTCTCTTATGAGGGACAGAAGAAGGATGGAAACCTCACACCACTCAAAACAGAAAAATCAGCTATCAGTTCGAGAGAGGAACAAGTGGAAATTGTTCCCGAAAAACTAAACAAGCGGTTGTGTGTTGACACTGTAAAGCACAGCCTGCAGCAGGTCATGTCTTAAGTTCAAATCAACTGCTTCAGTTCGCCTTAAACTTTTGATCCAGACAAAAATCTGAATTTTGATATACAGACAACCATGTATGTGTCTTATCTTGCTCCAGCAAAGCTGTAAATTGATCTATGGACAGAAAGTTAAAGCCTCACCATACGTCTGCTTTTCTCCCATAGCCTTCTCCGCTGATCACCTCCGGGCTCATCCAATATGGCGTGCCAGTGACAGAGCGGATGCCTGTTCCAGACATACAGATTGTCTGCAGCCGTTTGCTGGCCCCAAAGTCCCCAAGCTTCACATTCCCAGCAGAGTCACGGAGAATATTGGCTCCTGGACAAAAAACAAAGAATGGAGACAGCTGTTTTCATGCAATCCAGCTGTTGGATCCACAGCCTACAGAGCTGATATCCAACCCAGAAATACCCATGCTCATGGTATGGCTTTCTCCCCATTAAGCCTCAGGTGACCTGCTCAACATCATTTCTATAATTCAGGCTGTAGACAAGCCAATTGCTAATGGCTGCAAATGGGAAAAACTTCAGGGGAAAAACACAAGGAAGTGAAGGGGGAAGGGAAATGAGAGCTGAGTCAGCACTGTCATTGTTACACTGCCTGTAAACAGCTCAGCCTATGCAGGGCCCCCAGGCCAATGGCTTAGATAGTACATAGCTGTGTGGAAAAGGATTTTATTGGGATGCTGCTTTGGTGAGTATAACCATTGCTTTCTGGTCAGCTGGGTAACAGATGTAGCTAATTAAACCACTTTGAACTCCTACAATAAACAAGTCAATCTCCACTTTACTTGGTCAGAGGTCCCTGCACACGAAGCACCAGGGAAAAAAGCAAACTTAAGAGCTTAGCTTGTATGTGGACACGAACGAAGGCTTAGACACCAAACCCAATTCTTCCTTCAAAGCTGCAACGAGATCAAGAACCCTGTGTTGCCATTATCTGGTACATGCCTATGTGAAATCCTTCCACACTCAGATAAAAAGCACTTGTGCTGGGAGAGAAATTTATCACTTATCACTTCACTTCCCCACTGGAAGAGCTGAATTCAAAATAACAAGTCTGTCCATCCAGCACCCTGGAGGCAAGTTAACAGTTTGCCTTAGATAGGTGCAAACTAATGAATAACCTACCAGGTAGGAAATAGTTTGGTAAAGAGCACCACATGAGCAGTATACAAGGTATTATTCAAGAATCAGCAGCTCATTTCCCTTTGCCAGCCTAGAGGGGATGCAATGAAGATTTATAGGCAGGAACAAGACGGTATTTTTCCTGCAGCAAGCAAGCCTCCTGGTCCCTCTAGAGCACAGAAAAATTTGTGTGGTGTCTGCCACATCTGTTGACATTAACTCTTAGGGAGACTGGCTGGCTCCATGGGGTTATATTGGGAAACACTAATCACAGAGGCTCTACATGGAAGCCTGGAGGTTTCTTATGAAGAGGACGCAGGACAGTCACAAGAGCCTGAGGTAAGCAGGACTGTCAAGAGCAGGCATGGAGCTCTTATGGGAATCAGTATGCCTACCACCTGAGAAATAGTACTTTGGCCAAGCAGAGAGGAAATCAGAAGGAAATCCACAGGAAAATGCCCATGCCTTAGGGGTATGGTGAAAGCCAGGTGGCAACTCAGTCCCATTTTGCTGGGGTGTGAGAGAAAGATGAGGAGTTACAGAGAAGTGTTTCTAAGAATGACAGACTTTCAGTCTTCCTTACTATAACCAACTGCCAGGCTCTGAGGTCCTGTAGAGAGAACAGCCCAACTTCCCTTACCCAGCTCAGAACACGACCTTCCCTAAGCCCTGCACATGGATATAACACCAAAAAGTCTTAAGAACTGAGCAAAGCAATGTTCAGAAGCCACGGCCAGGATACTGAAATCTTAACACTTGGTTTCTTTTTTCCAGAGTTCCTTTAGCACATGGTATATATAAAAATCACCAGCTGATCTCACCCTTTATGTCCCTGTGCACAATCATGTTGCTGTGAAGGTACGAGACTCCCTCGAGAATCTGGCGAGTGTATTTCCGGGTTACATTTTCCGTGAGAGCACCATACGCCTTCAGCTGGTCTTTCACTGACCCCTGCACCAAGAGCAAACAGAAGAGATTGGCAAAGAATGATAAACCACAAATCTTGCAGCCTTCATTCAATTCCCACGAGCTGTGACTCTTGTTATACACCCAACTGTCACGGTGATGAATTCTGGCCTCTTCTACAGCCTTTTTGTGAGGCTCTTGGAGCATCTTGCCCTAAGAAGCCCCTTTTAAGAAAAGCAAGGGCATGCTTTATGGCAAAAATAGCTTAAGGAGGTTCTGGCTGCTTCCTCCATCCCTGAGCTGTGCTGGTACCACTGTTTGTGAAGACAAGTAATAAAATAGTTCAGCAGACTGATCTGGGTCAAAAGCCTCCCTTTTCGCTGGGTCAGTTTTTGCCTAATTTGCTGTGCTATATGACTCTGCTAACTCAGCCTGATTTACAGGTTGGCCAGAGTCCTGGTAGAACAAATTCAGACTGAAGAAAAGAACTGGCTTTCGTGACTAATGAAGATAATGTGTTTCAAGTACAAGACACTTAAGAAAAAAACACCAACCTGAAGAGGTGATTTTGGGCATAAATAAAAAGAATGTTGGTGGCATTATATATGATCCTATGATTATAACCTGGTATGAGAAAGGGACATACCTAAGAGGGTATAAGGTAGATTACATAGTTAGGGTAATCACAGCAACTAATAAATCAAGTAACAAAACGACCCCGCTCACTTTATGATCAGTGACCACGCTGCTTGTGTGGGCTCTTACCCCTGGCATGTACTCCATGAAGATAGTTAAGGTCTTCTCTGCTCGATCCCGTAAGCAGCCATAATACTGAACAATACGTTCATGCTGGAGATTCTTCAGCAGCTGAATTTCACACTCCAGGGCACTCACCTCCTATGATATTGAAGGAGAAAGTAAGGATCCAGCCCCAAGAAATATTCCACCCTAATAAATCTGTCCATATCACTGGTAGGATGAGACCACTACTACACTGAGGGAGTCTAATCCATGGCACTGGTTCACCTACTTCTTGGAAAGACAAACATGACCAACACTTCACATTAATCCGTACTGTATAATAAGCAGGTTTGTATTGGTGCAGAAGCTTTCATAGTTAGAACCACAGGCAGTATCATATATGGACTCAGTACCACAATTCTTGTCTGGATTCTGTCAGCTGAATGGCTTTAGAGAAGTTGGTTGAAAGCACTCCTCACTCACAATACATATAACCTTAGTTCTCACCACTAAGCTGAGAGCAGTGAGTGTTAATTTCAATTATGAAAAAGTTCTGAATACAGTTACTGAATTTCTAGGGATCCTTCTGTAGGAACCACAACCCCTTAGAGAGCAAGACTACAGGTACTAAGAGTTCCTACACTTCTTCTGTCATTCAGTCCTGTTCTGAGTCACACTGATGATTTTACTTGAATCACCCTCAGAAACGGCTTCCTTGCTTATTTACTTCAAAGAATCTGCAGCTATGCACACGAAACTGATTCTCTGCTTTATTCTTGCCACAGACAACAGGGTATCATAGCACAAATGCAAAAAGGCTATCCAACAATTTCAGCCTGAATCAGAGATGTTTGTTGCCCAGGAAGAGTATCAGGTTCTTGCTGAGTCCAGGGAATGAACAGGATGAACTTCAAAGGTACTGAAGCACAAGGATTTATGGAAAAAGGAATGATGGTTTCCCCCAGATTAGTCCCACTTAACTCTCTCCCTCCACTGGAAGGTGCCAGGTTCACTTCCCTCATGTTGGGAGAGGATGCAGCTCTTCAAGAGCAAGGACCTGGCTGCCACAGAAATGCATGGAACTAGATGAAGCTGCTTAATCAGGTCAACTGATAGTTTAAGGTTTGGAGTTTCAGTGCCTTCAAAATGCATTCCAGCCTGTTCTTCCTTGGCTCAGACTTACTGTCTGATTTACAACAGAGACATGGTATAACTTAGAACTTCCCAAGTTAGGACTTCTCTTGGCACCAACATCCCATATAAAATCAGAATAATTAAATCTTCACAGATCAGTTATTCCAGCTCAAAGTGAATTTGTTCAATATTGGGAAACTGGTACATTGATAAAACACTAGCAAAGAACCTAACAGCCATTCCAGCTGCGTCCACTGTGCAGGGAATCGTGTGCTAACCTATAATTTCAAGGTGCCCCTTCCCATCTCCACTATTTCTAATGTGTTGTCACGTCACCGTTCTTGATTGATTTACATACCACAGTTCAATTTGTTTTAAGGATAGGGATAATTCAGAAGCAGAAACCAGTAATTAATACACTTGATACAGGACCTACCATGTAAGGCCAGAAAGTGGGTTTTCCAAGTGCATGCAACTTTTTTTGTTTAAAAAAGAAAAAAAAGTTCTACTCTTTCTGGGTTTAGTTTCATTCACATCCATGTCTAACCAGGAACACAGGGCAGTCTAGTATTCCTCAAGTAACCTGGCAACAAACCAAAAAGCTGAGAAGGGAGAGCCAAAAATGAAGCCAGAAAATGGATTTTAGTTTCAGACTGAAGTTAATAATACAGAAAAGTGATTTTTAAATGATTCTTACTCCTCTCCATATGACTTGAAACCCTAGCACAAATTAAAGAAGATACTAGCTTTCAAGGACAAATACAGGCACTTTACAGGATCTCAAAGTCTGCATAAAGCATTTTAGAAGCTGTGATGAGAATTACCTTGCTTGTTTCAGGACTCTCTGGGTCAAACTGAACTTGCTTAGCTGCAAGCTCTCTGCCCGTGTCCACATCATAGCACAAATACACACGACCAAAGGCACCCTGGCCCAGCAGTTTTCCTCGTCGCCAGTTTATTGGAGCACTCGGAGCTAAAAATGAACAGAAACAATTGCTCTTTTCATTATACTGTTTAAAGACAATGGTGATCTTTTCAAAGATCAGTCCCCACCATGCTGGGATTGAAACAGATATTTTGCAGTTGAAGAAACAGATACGAGGCACTCTCCCAGTGTAAGGGAGTTAGTGGCAGAACTCTGAACAGAATCCAACCATTCAGACTCTCAGGACCTGCTGACTAGTGTCCCATTAAAGTGAAATATTTTGCAAAGATATATTATAGACAAGTTATTCAGTGAGGTTAATGAAATTTCATTTAACCAGCAGAGTGGATTCTACAACATCACTATCTTAAGAGGTGGCGCAGCAATTAAACAGCATCTTCCAAGCCTTGATCTGTAGTTACCACATGCAGCAGATGAAGAAAAGCTGGATCAGCCAGGCTAAATCAATCCTACCCAGCTAGGAATGATTGTTAAGATTCTGGGACAACCTGAAGGACATTAATTCAGAGTTATCTGCCAACCATTGGTTAGTTTGGGGTTCCTTCTCCTGAGGGAAGGATTACACTACAAGGCTATCTCTACAGCAGAAAAATCAGAAGTCATAATTCCCTACTAGAAACTGGTAAGATAGGGGCCATAATGTAAGCACAGTGCAGGTATCTCCTTTACCTGCTGAACAACCAGACTCTAATAAAAATATAGAACCAGCTAAAGCAGCCACCTCCAACACCCCAGCAGGAGGTTATGTCAGCAGGGAATTATGAGTTCTCATTGTTCTACTGCGCTGGCGAGCGCACTGCACAAGCAGCAGTCTCCTGACCCTGAGATTAACACCTGAGCCCAGTTTTACAGACTGAATACCAAAACATATTACTCAAAGACCAGTGCTTTAGCTCTAACTTTGAACACGATACTACCAGACTCATGCAGTGCAATGCATCCAATTATGTTGTATTTAACAAGAAACTCTAAAAACAAAGACAGGAACCAACCATCTGGACAGTGTGAAAATACAGAAGAGCTGAGAGATCAGCTTTGCCATGTCTAATTTAATCAGATTTACTGGCAGTTGGTGTTTTAGTGTGTTGCTTACTATGCTGCATTAATGTCTTCATTTTGATCCTTAAATTACTCGATGGGATATCTGAAGTTCATCAGTAATGATTTATGTTTCATTTCTTTTTTTATAATATAAAGTTCCCTAAAAACCAAAGCTGGAATGCTATTAATACAGAATTAAATCTTTCTACTAAGAAGCAAGGGAAATAAATACAACCCTTAACTAGTAAAATAACTGTAATCCACAAGCCTGACTACAAATGTTAACGCACCAGGAAAATAAACAAGCTTGTCTGACTGTTTTAAGAACCCTGTAGATCATCTAGATCCAATCAAGTTACAAGTTTTTTTTTCTACTTAGCTGAATTTCTAATGCTTTCTAAAAGAGAGGCCAGCTCCCAGTGCAAGACTACATATTCTTAGAAGAAAAAGAGGACCTGTCTTTAGATGAGACAGACTGGTCTCAAAATACAGCCATGTAATTATGTGGTTTTGAATGGCAATATATTGGGTCTGGAGTGCATCTCTAAAAGCCTTTCCTGCCCATAACCCCAGGCCTTTCCTCAGTTATCACCAGGGTGACTGCTTACATTTGGTGGGAATGTTCCTCTCCTGCACACCAAGGGCATTTTCGCTGTCGGCACTCCGCAGGCGCCCCCGGGGGTCCAGGTACTGCAATGCCAGGCCCAGGTTTTCTCCGTTGGTGCTTAAGGAACGACTTGAAGGGACCAAAGTGAAAAGATTCCCCTGATGACGCCGTATCCGAGGAAATGTCCTCCGGCCTGCAGAAAAAAAAAAAAATTTAAATAACATGTTGACAAGTGGAAGGTAATGGTTGGAGGTTGAGCAACAAAGAGAAGCTAGAGAAAAAATGTGTTCGGATCTGTTCTCATGGAGTAGAATCTACTGTCAAGCAGACAAGATGCAAAAATATAACAGTTCAGGGCTGATGCTGCTTGAGTTCAGCACAGCTTTGGATCACTCTCGAAGTAGAAGGGAGAGAATACTTTGTAATGCCCTCAGTGCAGTAGTGCAAGGTCTAAGCTTGCCTTCCAAAGCAGAAATCTGATTTACAGGTTACCACACAAGCTCCAAGGCTTGTTAACAACTACACAGATAGAACGATTTTCTAGATAATGTGCCTGGACTTGCGAATAAAATCCATAAAACAAAGATTACGACCTCTTATGAAACTTTGAGAAATTAATTTGCACAAAGCCATCTGATGAGCAGAGATGTGATTCTTTATGTCACTGGTATATTTAAGAGACCCAGAAGCAAGTTTGCATTGTGAATAAGCAAAGCATAATGAATCCCTGAGGTAGGAACCCACTATATATGGCCAAGGCTAATAACTACGTCCACTGCTCAACCCCAGCCATCACTGATCAGCCTGGATATCCCCCCAAAAGGGTAAAATAAACAAAGAATTCCAAACAGCTATCATGGGTTGCTATGAAAATGTGGCATTGTGCATGACAGAATTAACTCAAGCACTAACTGCAAGGACCAGGGCATTTCCAGACTCTTCAACTAGGAGTTACACTCACCCTGGAGGTTATCATTGCCTCACCTTCTTTTTTAAGCCTGGAATCAAAGGTCTGACCAACTCACCATCGTTGTAGTCTTTGTGCTGCATGGAGACATTGTAGCGCCGAGGGTAGGTCCCACCTTTCCCCGCTTTGTCGTAGATTTGATTCTCACGGTCTGGAATGAGATGCAAAGAGAGAGGTGAGGCTTCTTCAAAAAGTTTATGTTCTAATGACAGAATTTTCCTGTAACAGCAGGTTTTTTAGGAAGAGGTAGTAACTGATTTCATAGCTCTTCAACCAACACATCCCCAGTTTTTGTATTTATACAATCCCAGCAAGCATGGAGGGTAGTCAGCAAACAGCAGAAAATGTCTGGATCAAATAATCTTTATACCGGACACAGACATACCTGAGAACTCCTGTCTATTATCAGGAAAGCTTTGTGCCCTTGACATCCGTGACTTCCGAAAAGAAGGACTATTAAAGAAAGAAGGCAAGAGTAAGTTCTGCTATCTACTAGAGTGAAACCTAGAAGGACTTTAAATAGAAGCTAATATATCTGCACACTGGTAACAGCGATTCTCAAATCCATGTCCCTGCAATAATTTCACGCTATGTCTGCAAAGCTACAGTCAGGCTAAGCCCCAGTAACCACACCATCTCCCAGTGGACAGTCAGCTTTTCTGTTCAGTTTGTGCCATTTATTCAGCGGTTCTCCAGTCTGTGGAATAAGACCCAGTGCTTCCTTCAGTCACACGTAGTGGAAGGTTAAAACCAAGGCTAAGAGCAGAACAGGGTTCTGCTTGCAGCATACTGCTCACAGGGCAGTAGAGAACAGGGGCTACTGCCCCAGTGATTTAGCATGAAGGGTAAGACTTCCTCTCATGAAAACTTCTGTGCACTTTCCTCTCTACCAGCAGCAGATGAGCCTAAACACAAACATTGCTTACAGCCATCATGTTTCTCCTCTGCCTTGTCTGGCAGGTCTTTAACATCTCTTAGAAGATTACAGTAACTCCATCTGTGCCAAAGCCATGTTATTAGCACTTTTTTTTTTTGTTAACCAGTGTAAATGGAGTAAACCTGACAAAGCTTTCAGACTCCCAAAGAAGTCTCCTTTCCTACTACCCAAAAAACAGCTTCCCCACATGATGCTCACTCCTACAAGGAATAACCAGAAAGGCTTTTTTTTTTTTGTTTTACTCCCTTGCTCCACTTAGGGCACGGAGAGGGGAGAGAAGGACAGGTAACAAATTAGCAGAAATCAGCTTGGAGGAATGTTAAGAACATGGTGAAGCCCAATATTACAGGTGCTGGGAAGCCACAGTTGTTCAAGTTAAGGGGACCTGTGGCTGCCCAGCAATACCTCCAGCAACACCTACAGCCAAGGGAAGAAAAAGATCTAGAGCATCTAGACTAGAACAAAATCCTCACCAAAGGAAGAGCCTCCCTATTTACCTTTGGAATGAATATTATATCTTGCAGGACGCAGGAATCTAGTGTAAAGATATACTTCTTTAACCTTAGAATAGTTTCTTGGGTTTTTTTAATAGGAACAAGTAGAGCCTTGTCTAAAAGAGATTTAAATACCCTGCAGCCAGATGTTCTCAGAGTCTAGGCTCCACACAGACTGCATGCTTTAGAGCTTTGTGTTTATAACATACAGGTACTGAAGCACCAGTTTGTTGGTGTATGGTTTTGCCAAAAAATAAAACAGCCTTAAGACACAGTTAATTCTCTCTAAGAAATATATTAGGATATAGGTAGGATATGACTTCCTATTACTCTCCAAGAAAATTTATGAGATGGAAAACAGACTTTAGCTTATGTACAACTGGCATTTCAATTTGAGCACATAAGTTCCTACCAGCCTGTACATTTGTACCTGTCTGCTGACCTGTCCAAGGACTGACAGCTCCCTGACACCGAGTTTTCAGCACTGCTTAAAGGGTCCAGCATCTGCAACACAGAGAAAAATCACATGGCAACATCTGTTCAGTCTAATGCCTAAAAGACGCCGTGCAAGAGGATCAGTGCTGCTTGCCTGCAGGACATCCGGATGAAGAGGGGAGTCTAGAGCTATCTAGAATGTACATCGTTCCTTTATCTCCCACAGAAATTGTTAAGGACACATCAATTTTGAGACACTGCTTTAGGTGTTGGAGAACTGTGCTGTGAAAAATGAAAACTTAAGTCAGTCCTGTGCTGCGTTTTGATCCCAACTGACTGCAGGAACAGAGTCTCTGCTGGTGCTACTGCATCACTGCCTCCACCTGCAAGTTGCCCTTTGGCCTTACTTCCTACTTTTTTGAATGGAGAGCACAGTTTCAAATGCAAGAGGGTCACACAAACCTGGTAATAGGAAACCTGAGCGTACATGTGTAATGTGCACCAAAACTGCTCATTCAGAGGTGGGGAGACAATGCCCAAAACACATGGCAGCTGCTTCTGGCAGTCCTACAAAGGCTTTGATCTTGCACATCTACAAACAAGTCTGAAGTGTAGTTTAAATTAACAAAGCAGTACTAGTAGGTGCTAATGAAATGACAGCTAGTGATATTCTGGAGTGAAAAAACAAGGCCCAGAGAGCAGCAGTGAGTTCCTTCACAGTTGGACTTTCTTTTTTTCACCCTAATGCTCATACTTACACACTGTTCATTGGTTTCTGGGATGAATTCGCCTTCACTATTTATGCTGGTGTAGGAACCCTGCCGAGCAATGCGCTGTTGCCTCTCTGGAACGTACCCAGGAGGTGGTGAACTTCGGCCTGTGTTCTGGGAACCTGGGCCAGAAAGAAGGACATTTTTGATATTTATGCTTACTGAAATGAGACTGCACATCCATGTACACAAAAATCCAAATATTCACCTCTAATGCTAGACCTCTGTGATCACAGCAGTTCTGGAGTGAACCTTACAGTCTGGACAGAAACAGAATCGGGAGGTGCCATGTCAAAAAGCAAATCATTCAACAAGCACCTGTATTGTCATTTTAGACAGTACAAGATTATTGGTGAAGCTCCTAACAGAGCAGTCACCTATTTCTAACCTCTTCTGCTCAACCTTCTGAGCATGATTTCAGTATCTTAAGGAAAGCAGAGGACTCCAGGAATCCCTGGCTTTGGGGTGAACTTCACTTCACTGCTAATCTCCACTAAACAGAACACTTGTCAGGGCAACCAACCTCCTGTCTTGACTATAAGTTTGCCAACTAGTATCATTTACTTGAGTGACAGCACTATTCCTGCTAATCATCATCAGCTGAGCTAATTATACTGACACTGAGCAAATTCAGTATCACTTGGGAGCACTGTTACCTTTGCAAATAACCCCAAAATTTCTGTTTACTGTGCGAAAAATGAAACTGTGTGACTGGTTTGGGCAAAAACACATGGAGAACAATTCTGCAATCTCTGTTAATTACATAATAAGCTAGATGGACAGAGAGTATGTCTAGGGGCCAAAGGATGAGAAAATCATTTTACTCATCTGTTAATGGTATGACCTAAAAAGTTTCTGTTGTGCTACCTACTGAGAGAAACTTCACCCCTAGAATTTATTTGTTTCCTTGCAGATCTCAAAGATGATACTGTAGAAACAGGAAGATACAAAATCCTTTTTTTTGCAGTGACCTATCCACCTGCAACTCCCACCAAGTCACACTGTGAGCTCCAAGAAATGCTGTGGTCCAGCCAATCTACTCAAGGTCACACATGAAGTCAGAGGCAGCATTTTAAGATCAGCTCTCAAGCCGTGCTCTTTACAACGCTGTCTTTAATTAACTGTGTGTACTCAGGTGCTATGAAAGATGGGTAAAGATCAGCAAATACTCTCCCAAGGAAAATATTTTTTACAGAAGTTATTGTAATAAAGAATGACGCAAACATCGGCAGAAGCTAACTGAAAACCAGTGCACACACCTTTCAGAGGGCTGCGTAAGGAAAAAAAAACCCAACACTGGCATGGGGAGGGTGAACTACATGAAAAAAAAAAAAAAAAAAAAAAAAAAAAAAAAAAAAGAGAATCTATTGCTTAGAGCTACCACCTGATTTTCCAAGTAGCTCTGCAGGGCTCACGTGACATTATAAGCCAACTGGTGTGGAGATAAACAAGAGAGCGTGCTTTGGGGCTTCACTGAGTCACCGGAGCACACTTTCACTCTTTCCGATACAATGGCACTGCTGGCCAAAGGGAGCCCAAGTCCTGCTGGCATCAGCCCAGCTGCTATTGTGGAAAGGCCACCATCACTGGGCAGGAAAAGGAAGTCGGCACTAAATCAATGTATATCAAAGGAAGTGAGTGGAAAAAACACAAGTGCTGCCAGAATGCTTAACAACTTTTTTTTTTTTTTTTCCTAAATAGAAATTATCTTTACTTCCAAACCTCTGAATTGGTGACAGCAAGCTTGAGGCCCATCCACTTTAGAAGGCAGGAACTACACAGATATATCTCCTGCATGCAAACAGCTTTTGTTGAGTGCTGCTTTCAACCTTCATGGCGTGACGTGGTATGAATAGGAAAATGTCTATGCCCGAAGCACTAGGAAACAGGGGTACATTCCTTTTCCAAATCAAAAGATAGGAAAAGAGAAGGAAGAAGAAATTGATTCAAGGCTGAGCTATTGCCAAATTACTGTCAGACCTCTGACAGAACTGGAACTCTTCTGGACCTCTTAATAATGTAACAGTCTGGTACTTTGACATGTTCAGAAAATAAAACCAATGCTTTCTTGATTGATGAATGACAGGCTAATCAGAAAGTGTCCATAAGCTGGGATAAGAGGAAAGAGTCTGTACAACTGGGATACAGAAGGGGCCCCTTATTACTATACAGTTTACCCACGACAGACACTCGGTACAGTCTGTTAGCTTTGGCATCAGTATTTGGATACCTTAGAATGCCAATAAAGGAGAAGATTTTTTTTTTTTTAAATAAAATATCTTTGGCATTGAATTTGTCTGAAAAAAAGAAACGTCGTGTTCAGACGTGCATGGATACTGCTGCTTTCTTCATAGGACCAAGGAATGTTGCTCTTTTTATCCACATTAACTTCTAACTAGAGAGGATGGGAAAACTCTTTTTGTCCCAGTTTCAGTCACGTACCTCACAAGCTTTCAGCCTTCTTTGTTTGTTTGCTACATCATACAAGCAAACTGTACAAAAGGGGATCAGCAGACTCTAGACAGGATACAAACAGGTTTGCTAGACAAGTGTAGTATTGAGAACTACTGGTCTAGTTCTCAAGTCCTTCTGAGTCCTTCCTCCCTGAGCTTACTCTCCCAACTACCTTTGGTCAGAACAGCATGAATCTGAGCCCAGTTTAGACTCCCCAGTACGGAGACTGTCTATTCTAGTTTAATCAGATTTATCATTTGACACTATAGTTAGATTGCAAATACTGATCTAAAATCCTTGTAATGATTATGCCTCAAGTTTACACAGTTAATGAAACTGAAGAACTCCTCTTCCACAGAGAGAGCTAGTTTAGAAATTGGAAACAAAGCAACTCTGACATTCCCAGCTCCTAGTACTACCCTCATGATTTGCAGCACCTGTCATCAGAAGCACTAGGTCTGACAAGCCCTGAAATAGCTGTTGTAACTAACACAGCCATCCTCTGCTGCTGCTTCCAGCAAAATTTAGCTTTCTCACTTCTAAAGCAAAAATCATTTACACAGAACACTGGAGTCTCTAGCCTTTCATACTGCAAATCCCAATTATTGCCCACCTTCTTCCTGCTCTTTCACTGCTGAGTTTCACACCAAGGAGTCAGATTCTAAACCACAGACATTTTTTTCTTTTTTGGACCCGTGAGTCTCCGAAGCAGTTTCAGATGTTTTACTTTTTCATATAAAAAGTTAACAGCTTTGAGCATCCATCAACCACAGATTTGAATAGTACTGCATAGTTATACAGGGAGTTGTAACACAGATATTGGGCCAACTCGGACAAATCTACCAGAGATAGAAGTCACAAAAATTACAGGAGTCTTACATGGACCATTCCACTAAACATGAGTTCACTAAGCAAACAGCAACACAAAGGAAATGAGACAAAGGTACATATTACTCTGACTTTTCTCATTACCTTTTGTGCAGCTGAACCACTCACCTGTATTAGCCTTGTGCTCTACTCATCTGGTAACTACAAGAGTGAAAGGTTAGGGAACTCAGTATGTAGGGCACTGGTTGGATATGCAGTGGCAATTCCTGTGCTACTAGTAAAATGCTTGATTACAAGAGTGAGGACAGATTCCAAAGACCAACGTAAAAAAAAAAAAAAAAAAATCAAATCTAGGTTTCATGAACTGAAATTGCCAATCTAAATAAAAAGCTTAATGGACTCACGTAAGCTTTCCAAATTTCTAACCTCAATGGATCTGGCTTTAGGACATCCCCTTTAGCAGCTCCTCAGCTGTTCAACAACTTAGTAAGGAACTTTGAAACATTCTATTGTAAACATATTAAGAGCTTTTGAAAATTAACTGCCTTGTCCTAGAATAACCTTTCAATAAATGCTATACCATAAACACTAGTGCCCCAAACATAAATTTCACAAAATAAAGACAAGCAGGAGTGGCAAAAATACTCACTGACAGACAGATGCCTACTTCTGGGTTCTGGCTGCTGATAGGGTGTGCTCACATCCCCCACAGATTGGGAAGTTTTAATCCTGACTTGTTTGGGAAGTCCAGAATGGGGTGAAGAACTGGTCTGTTGGGTAAAAAAAAAAAAAAAAAAAAAAAAAAAAAAAAAGCCAGTTTCAAAATACCATTATGTTTAGTAGCAAGAAAGTAGCTCAGGAATAGTTCTGAAGTCTTAACTCTACAGAACACAAACAATGAAGGCAGCAGAAGAACAAGCTTTACAAATACGGTGTAAACCAGGAGTCAAACAACTAGAGCATGCCACCCTCCAGCCTCAAATCAAATGCAGGATTTACAAGTCTCAACGTTTGTCTTCCAGTAGCAGCTACCTATGAACCAAAAAGAAGGGGCTCATATTGCTCACTGAGACCAGAACATGGAAGAGCCTACAATTTCTATCAGCCACCGTGGCCAGCAGAGATATAAATTATGAATCTTGCACTCCTTCAGAAGCAGTTACATAGCAACCGGACTCCCCACAATCTTTAAAAAGTAAACTGATAATTCAGACTAAGTGAAAATAAATTGGAGAGATCTTAAGAGCACAAAGAGCTTGGAGATGCCAAGATGAATGCTGCCTGTGTTGCTTTTATTCATCTTTCCCTGAATTTACACAGACATAATCTAATTAAAGATCATTTTTGCACGGTGCCTTCATCTCATTCAAAGCAGGAAGAGGAATGAGAGGAGACATATCAAAGAATTTCTCCCCTATTTGCTGAGAAAGATAGAAGGGGTAACTCCAGCACGCTTTGTAGAAGGAGGACCTGCAGGAGGGTTTTACAATTTAGGGCAGTAGGATGCCATCCAGGAGAAGTGTTCCCCGCCTTGTGCAGCGGTTCTGCCATGAGAAACTGCAGGGCCACATCAGACTTCAGAAGGTGCTCACCTGGCAATATCGAGACTGCAGCTTCAGGCAGCTAACACCTCTGTGCTCTCTCCATGGATGATAGAGGGGACACGGGCTCTTAGCAGAGCACTGAGCAGGACACCAACTATCTGAGGATGGTGCACTAAGGTCTGAACATACGAAATACTGTGAATTGCCAACCTCCCCCGAGCAGATGAAATCCTATGCATGTCAAAGCAGGTGCTCAATACTAGTGGACACTTTCAATTTTAATCTTCTTGTCCCAAAGCACCCGGTTTTCCAAGAGGATATAATATTCCCTTCCTGATGTATTACAGAATTTAACTAATGTTAACTTATTTTACTGAGATGAAGAGAACCAAAGATACCCCAAGGAAATGAATTCTGACCTCTGAAAATTATTTGAATGTGACTGGCAAAGAAGGTGTGAGGTCACACAATCAAAAAAGTATCGAAGAGTTGCTCATTTAATAAGCACTTACCCTTGCACAGAGTAAGGAGGGAGCCTGATTTAAGTTACATAAACTCTACCATGAATAGATTCATGGAGATGAATAAAAGGAGCAGAGGTCACACCATTTATGTGGACAGTCTGGCTTTAGTACTCCAGGTGTTCAACTTAACCAGTTCTTCCCATTAGTTTCTAAACAGAAACAAAGGACTGACAACAGAAGTGAGTTGCTTGATATAAGAAAGCACAAATGAGCCACAGAAAGAGGCACAAGAAAATTAATATAAATGCTATTCACGAACACAGGCTCTCAGTACTAGTCATACAGCTACTGCTGTAAAGTTAATTTGTTTTATATACATATTTGTGCCAAAGTCACGGCATTACCTTTCCATCCCCAGAAAAAGAGCACAACCAAAACAAAATCTGCATCCTGTACTTCAGGAAAAATAATGCTTCCCGCTCCCTCAGTGGGATGAGATCATGCAGCCAAGAAACCTCCTTCAGACTTGTGGGCTTTTGCTTTATCACATGTAGGGCTCTCCTGTCAGGCAACTCAGAGCTGAAGAGGAAGTCGGAGGAGAGGGGGGAAACAGTGGCACTTACTGAAGACTTCGCTGTTTGTTTCTGCTTTGAGCAAAAGAGGAAAAAACAGCTAATAAAAGGACACCACAGTACTGGCTACTGGCTGGTGTAGGGATGAGATTTACTAAGTGTTTACTGTAGGTGGCTTATGTAAAGTTTAGATAGTATCATTTAGCATCTGGTTTGCAGCCTGATGACACCAAAATTAGAGGGCTGTAGAAGAGGATTGTTTTACTACGTTATACCAAAAGTTAAGGCCACCTTTTACAGACTATTTCCTGACAACACAGAACAAAGTCTGACAATGCTAGGTCAGACCAAAGGCCTTCTTGCCAAGTATTGTCTTCAGAACAGCCAATAACAAATGCAAGGGCACAGGACAAGGAACAGCATCATCCCCTCCTACACCTTTCCAGCTCTATTGCATCCAGTTGTTTGGCTGTTAACACTCCTGAAGGTCTTTTTATTTCTATTAGCATGGATTATCAAATTCAAAAATAGCAAGAAGTACATTTAAGTTCTCCTGACAGTTCCAAGAATTACAGGTGTGATTATTACAAGAGTTTGAGCTCACAGCTTGCAGAACTTGAACAGGGATGAACATTCAAGATCGACAAGCTACTACGAACAGAGATTTCAAGACAAAGCAGCTTTTTGTGTCATACTCTTCAAAAGAATTTGCTGATTTGCAAATAAAATATCTAAGCTATCAAGGTCTTTGGCTTGAAAAAGCTCTATGACCTTAATTCTGAAAAAAAAAGACATTGGTTTGAGTGAACAAAATTCTGCAGTCACAGATCAGGAATAATGGAAACTTCTGACCCTTTTTGCGCTCTTCAGATTGCAGTGCAATTCACCGTCCATAATGGGAAGCTTTGGGAGCTTGACTTAAAGACTTACTCCTCAGGTTATGATCTTTTCTGCTAAAAAGTGCAAACTACATTGACACTCACTGCCATGGCCACCTGTGGTACAGGAAAGTGAACCAAGACACAATCAAATCCATCTTAGGTATGACTACACCATTATTAGCAAAAAGCAGCCTAGTCTCTACAGAGTAAGGCTGGATTCAACGCATTAGGCTACAGAACTGAAAAATCATTGGGAGCTGTCCTCAGGCCTCTCACCCAGGAAAAAGTGCTAATAGCTTGTCTTCAAGGACAACCTGTGCTTTCTTGAAGGCAAGATAATTACACACCCTTTCAACACTGCTATTAATCAAAGGTAAAAAAAGTTCTCTCAGAACTAAACTCATTAAGTATCTTCTGAATACAGTCATTGGGTACTTGATATAAAATGGCCGTCATATTACAGCCTAAAAAGCTGCAATGTTTTAGTCCCTGAACAGCTGCGGAAGGCGGAAAAAAGTAAAAAAAGAGGTACCTAAGGTACCTACAGCAAAGCCAAAGCAAAGAGGATAAATATATACATTCGTGTCTGTGAAGAGTGATTTTACTAATCCCTGTTACTCTCAGATAAGGCTACCTTCATGTTTTAGGGACTTAAGAATAAAAACATTCATTTTGCTGCCGTCACAGAAGTTACCTACATGATTTCTGTCCTGAGACAGTAATAATATTCTAAGGCTTTTCACATTAGAGCTTCGGTCTAAGAGATCTACTGCTTTATCCAGGTCATCTTGATTTTTCAAAGGAATAGACAGCTGCAAAATAAAGAACAGGAAAAACATCATTAGAAGAGACAGAAAAAAAAATCTAATTCCACAAAAGGTATTTAAACAAACATTAGAAAAAATAATCAGAATATAAAATTGATTGCTCAATTACTCCACAAATTTTCACTGCAATTTCACTGTCTGTCTTTTTCAAGAAGGTTTTTCTCCGTGTCATCAGAGAAATGTCTGACCTTATGCAAATTTCTCTAAGGCACCATCCACACAAATATTGTTACCTGAATTTGTTGTTTGCAAAGAACAAGTCAGAGACAGGCCCCTGACTCCCCGATGAGGACACTGTCTCAGAATACTTATAAATCCAGACCTAATGATCAAATGAAAATTAGGTTTCAGATAGAGACTAGTCCAACGAAGATTTAAGACTCTGAAAGAGGGAATCAAAGAAGAATTTAAAACTTGCTAGTAAGACCCTATGACATTATGCTCAGACACCCTCTATTTTACAGCCTGCTCGCATCTTGAAATGTGAATGTTATCAATACTGAAGAATCCCTTTCATTTTTTCCAGCTCCTCCTGGTGAATGGGATTCCGCATCTCTCTCATTAAAGATACAGTCCCAATGGTGGGAGGGCAACACCACAACAAAAAAACCAAGAAAAAGTCAGGGTGTCCAGAGTGAAAAAGCCAATTCTAGATCAGTGGTTCTTGACCTGTGGTCTGCAGAGCCCTGGGGAGCCATGATGTCGTCACAGGGGATCTGTGAAGTCTTAAAGCAGGCTGGGGAACATCCAGCCCAGAAACATTTGGTCTGGCCCACAGCAACCACTGTGCCTCCTTTTCCCACAGGCCCCTCCTCTCATACTCAGAACTCCCCTTCCCAGGCCTGCCCTGATGTGCTAGTATATTTGGTGGTAGTATGGTTGGTGGGACCCACTTTAACTTGGCATTTTTTTCTCTTAAAGACACTTTCTTAACCCAGTGGCCCTCTTTAGGGCCACAACGGGGCTCAAGTCTGTTCCTCCAAGGGGTGGCCCTGGACCCATAAACAAAAATATATGGTGACTGAACACAAACAAACAAGGTGGGAGGTGAGAAGAACTGTAAAAAGTTTTCATCAAATTTTAATGTAAAAATTGGCATCAAATTCAGAATTAGCATGTTAAAATACCATTAAATGGGCCATTTGAGCAAGAAGGGTGTTAATGCTATTATTTTAAATTCATATGGAATCACTGCAATAAAGATATTACAACAGGAGCGTGTGCATTAACAGATTGTTTCCACTTCTCTCCAAATTTGAAGACCCTTCATGAGAAAACTGAAATAAATATCTGATGCAGTCTAGTGCTTTAAATCTTAAGTCTTGGTGGTCTGTGGCCACAAAAGGTATTGAAAGAGGGTCCATGGTGAAGGAAAGGTTGAGAACCCCTGCTCTAGATTATTGACAGGGACTACCCAGTTCCTCAGAGACAAATGTTGTCCCCCATGTTGCTTTCTTTTACCAATGACAGTGCCCACAACCCCCCTACAGCATCTTGTACCAGAGAGCCTCCCCTGTCTCTGACTCCCCTTGCTCCCCTCAGAGCTGGGCAATAAGCAGAAAGTGAGGCAGCCAGCAGGAGGTAAATGTTACAAATGGCTGGATGCCTGCTGCTGATCTCAAACACCACAAACAATACTGACCCTGCTACTGGGCAACCAAAGAAATGACTCTGGGACTGCCTGCAGTCCTCAGACTGGATATATGTTGGCCTGCAGCAGTTGCTTTCAACATTCACAACACTTTAAATACCTCTTTTTACTTCCCCAAGAGTCTCTCAAACAATACCAGCACAAGGAAGCAAGATGCTGGTGTTTGTACAACACACACATTAGTGTGATGTTCTGTCAGCATCAGTACATCTTCCTCTGGAGCAGAGTGATTCAACTATGGTTCATATTAGAGGAAAGCACTGAAAATTAAATTGGGATGGGAAAAGGAGGTGTCATCCAGAGAGAGCATTACTTGTTCTGAGCACTGATAACAATGCTCTGTACCTCATTGTTCATGTAGTGGAGGTCCAGTGGCTGGCCAAAGGCTGTTTTCACTTTCTGTTGCACGTCTTCATAGCGCACGGGACGGACAAATGGGATAATTCTGGAAAGAAAGAAAATCACTGATTGAATTCAGAGATATACTTGATAATGCAATCAAATTAGACAGCTGAACTATTAAAACCACATTTGAATGTTCTCCTTTCATCCACAAGGAGGTAGTGAACCTTTCTAATTTGAATTAATTATTTTAGCAAGGAATTCTTGATCTCTGGCCTATTTCCAAATGGTTTGTCAAAATGCAATCTTCAACTGAAGATTTCAAATAGAATGCCTCTGTCCCTTGATAGAAAAGTATCCTTTACTGAATGAATGTCTTTCACATAACAGGATACTAATCTCCTATGCACTTTGGCTTAAAGAATACTGCCTCAGGCACAAAACATAAATACATTCAGTGAGAGTTGAATTAAAAACTGCAGAAAGCCCCCAAAACAAAACAGTATTTGGTTTAAGTACTCCAGCATCTGAATTCAAAACTCCCTCCCTAAAAATTTCCAAAATGTGTTCCACTTGAAAGGTTTCAACAAACATTCCCACAGCAAAGTTAGTGCAGAACTCCTGAGGGAAGACATCAGCAGGAGGACACAAAGGAATCTGAAAACCCTCTTTCCCAAAGGTCTGTGATGTTAGCTCCACATTAGCCCTCGGCATGCTCAAGTCAAACATCTCCAAACATCTGAATCAGACTCACTACAGTCTGCAGTTATCTTTCAAATCCTGTGCAACATGGCAGGGGCTTTTTCTCAAGAGCTGAAGTCAAATCTAACTGTCACTGTGCAACCGGTTTGTCACTCATGGCTTGATTTAAAAAAAACAAAAAAAAGTCTTTAAGTTATGGAGGCCAAATAGATCAAAACTTAATACTGCTTCAGCTGTAACAGCACTGGCACAGCTGACTTGCAGTAATTCAGAATAATCATACAAGACAGAGCAGTCCCATACGCTCATGCTTCCTCCCTCACGAGTATTTTTCATATGTAATGCATCTCTGGGCACCTTCACCAACTGACTGACATACAAAATATGCACAGATGTAAATGATTCTGATCGCTTTCCCTGAGCCCAGACCTTCTGACACACTAAACCTCCAGCTGTAGCACCCGGCCGTTTCCTCGCCAGTTGACTGGCACGAATTTTAGACTCACAATACACAAATGGCCTCAAGAAATCCAAAATGGCAACAGGCACAGCTGTCCTAGGGGAACCCTGCAGAATCCTGTGGCACATGTATGCTTTTCAGAAAATGACAGTATACTTTTGGTTTTAGTATTGTTTTGCCTACCTTGGAATAGAAACGCTGATGTTTTAGGCAAAGGAGTAATATGAAGTTCCAGTAAAGCATCTAAAACTGTTTATTTTGCTGGAATGTTCTTCTATAGGAAGGTGCCAAGTACTCAGAAAGTTGTTACCTTGACAGCAGTGGAAAAGGACGATTTTCACCCTCTTCAGAATAACCAGCAAGTAAAATATCTTGCGTCAAGAACTGGAGGACTGAAATGTGAACTATAGTTTACAACCCACTATTCTAACAAACCAAGGACATCTACTACTCAGAAACCCACTTTCTATCTCTCCACTGCACAAGGCCCAGATGGTTGGTTGTTCCTGCCTTCAGGCTCCTGCCACCAGACTTCTCACCATCTGCTTCCACGGGCCACGAGACCACACTGTGTCTCCACTACGGGCCAGTTAAACAGCCAGCTCTGGGACACAGCTGACAGCCACCATCCTTCTGCAAGCTCTCAGACCACTTATATAGCTGCTTACCCCACCGCTGCAACTTGAAACAACTCTGCTTTGACACATCTGAAATACTGCCACAAAAAGCTTGATTATTAGCACCACTTAACAATTCTTGCCATCAGGCAGAAATAGGAAAGACCTGAACGGACCACAGAAACTCAAGACTTCTCTTGCTCATAGGGGCAACTCTGAGCTCCATGAAACCCTGAATCACCTCTGGGGAAGCTCACATGAATTTGTGAGCCCGTGCTTTGGATAGAAGGCTTAGTTTCCAAAACATCCATCCAGGCTGCTTCGCCAGCACTCAGTATCCTTTCACGATATGCAGCTTTTGTTTTAAATAGCTCTAGTGTTAGACGGCTTCCTTAGCCCCTTCCCAGGAAGGGTTCATCCTGCCACCAGACCTACAACATTCAGCTCTTTAGAAAATAATTGTCCTTGTTAAAAAGCAGCCCACAATAACATTTTCTACATATTACTAAGAAACCCATCCATGAAATTACAGTACTCTGGCACCATACAAATGTAGTTTAGCTCTCAGTTGAGCTGAAGGTCCTTATAAAGGCTTCCATTCTACACTCAATGCATTAAAAAGCAGAGCTGTTCTCAGGTGCCACAAATTCTATTAGTTTAAAAACTCTGTGCACTCTTCTAACACAAAATCATGGACTGAAGGGTTTAAGGAGCCCATTCCTGCCTGACCACCTTAAATATTTGTGGTTAGATCTGGCAGCTCCTCTGAAACCAAGCACACACACTTACATTCTCGGTGCAAGCTTGCTGTCTGTAACTGCATACCACTTTGGGAATGGGGAATTCAGGCAAGCGTAACTGCATAATTAGACTAACACACAATCAACCTTTTCATTTTAATGTTACTTCAGAAAAAAAAAAAAAAAACCAACACTTTTCTTCTCTCCTGAGCTCTATGCCATCTTAAATGCACTCAGGCAGAAGACATGCAAGACGACAGGACATTGGTGACAAGATTTTGCTTCCAAGTTACCTTGTCCTAACACAGCATCACAAGAAATTGTGACATGTTGCACAGTGGCTCTGTTGTAGCCCACACAATGCCTGTGACACAGTAGAGTGCTGAGAAGATCTGGCTGACAAAGGTGGCAGAAGATCCCAGCTATGATTACTTCTGAAATTTCTCCTTGAACACCAAAAGTCAGGGTTCTTTTAGGGACAGAATTCACCATGTAGGACTTTGGTGAATGAAACTGTCAAATTTTTTACGAAGACTTTATAAATTATTCTCCACTGCCTGCTTTACAAACAAAACAGAAAAGCAGAGGCATTTGTTAACAAAAATCCCTAAATTTGACAAAGGAGGATACTTCAGGAGGAGCTTAAGCGGATCAGCCTTTGCTCGTAATAGGCTACTGGGATCACTACATACCACTTGAACTGTTGTACTAAAATTTGCATTTTATCATGAAACCGTGAACTAGTTCGTGTTGAAAGTACTGTCTGGGATGGGAGAAACTAAAGGACTCCCATAGGATGTCAGTGAATAGTAGCACATGAATTCATGCTCACACTCCAATTAATTTCTTCAAAAAAAGGAAATGAGAACCTAGCATCAAGATCCCTTTTTCCCCTCGGTGAGAACCCAAGAGCAGCCTCAAAGAGGTTGCAAACAAGCTCGGAGCCCTCCTGTACATTCACACGGCCACAACAGTATCAAGAGTTCCTCTCAGATGGCAAATAAGGGGCTTTTTGAGACCTACTTTGAAATGTCTAGGTAATTTTATCCATTGCAAACAATACTGTAAACAGTGAAAATGTCAATTCAGTCAATTCTGCGTTTTTTGTAAAAGAAAGTGCCTGAAAACCAAGTATCAGAGGAAATAACAAGGATACTTTTACATCAATGAAAAAATCTTCCCTTGCTCTATCTGTTGCTCAGTCACAGGAGGACAGTGATAGCAATAGGTCATCAGGAAGTGAGAAACTAGAAAAGAATGACACTAATTTGATCAGTTTCATTTGGTTTTAATTAAATGAAACAAAAGGGGAACTATCAGGCTGAATTTATTTCAGGCTGGACAGCTTTTTTAGTATTATTGCAATTCACTTACAAATAGATATTTTGGAAACAAATCAAAGTGTTGTATGACACTGATTTTTAAAAATAACCGAGTCGTGTATGATGTTTGCTATTCCTTCACTGTGTGTTCCTCATTCAGGAACAAGGAAAGTGAAGCCAACAAAATATTTAACCTAAATTTCTGATGACTAAATTGTTCTACTACATAAAGAATCCAAGTAGTAAAGACAGACTCACCGTCTTTCCCCGTTATGTTCAAACTTTATCCTTACATCATTCTGCGGGAGAAAGAACAAAAGGTTAGCTCACAATGAAACTCTGGCATACATTATAGCACACAAATGGATCGTAATATGATTTTAAGGTCCAAACACAAAGCAGGTCAATTTGTGATTACAGTTGGCATCAAATCCTCAAAAGGCCAACCAGAACACAACAAGCCTGATAACTTTCTCCATGGAAGCTGAATCAGACCGTGGACAACAAGTGTCTGACATGCGAACACAACACCATGAGGAATAGAGAATCTGCTAAAGGAGAAAAAGAAGGAAAGGGGTAAAAACTAAGTTGTAATTTTTATTAACTGTCACTTAAACAGAGGACACTGCAACATACTTTAAGGAAAATTAATCTAACACTGCACAGCAAAAATCTGAAATTGAGTCCAGCTTCATATTCATCTAAAATGAAGCTTATTTTCTTTGTGCACTCTCAAAGCAAGCAAGTTTTCTCCTATGGCAAAAAAAGAGAAATACAGGGAACATGCAAATTCTTTGTTCTTAAGACACAGACTAAATCTCTGCTTTTGCAAAAATGCAGCCCCTGAAACTCAAACTCTGAAGTTACAAAGAAGTTAACTATGCGTCACCTTTTAAAGTGCAACGGGGTCATCATCCACATCTGGCAGATGGTTAAAAGCACTGACCACACAACCTGTGCAGCTCACTGCAAACTCAGAAGATGCTATGTGGCACGGAAGAGTCAACATGCTGAACTTTCAACTCTGGAGATCGAAGTTCAAATCCCAATTTAGGTCACAAAGATAAAAATAAAAGGGAAAAATCTGCTCTGATAAGACTCTATAATTTCTGCTGCACAATTTATGTGATTGGAATAGATTAAGCCATCTGTGAAAGCCTTAGACAATAGGCAATCATACATCTAGGAACTTCAAAAAAATGTGGCCAGGAAATGCTCTTTAGCTAGAGGAAGTATCTGGCAGGCCTAGTGGTCAAGAATGCAGTTCAAAGGGACCCAGGCAATCACTGTGAGTACAGAGTATTCCTGCAGCAGGACTGTAGGTACAGAACTGATCATGACGAACCAGCTTCCCCACCAGAGCGACAATCAGCTGCAGGTGAGTAATTTACACATACCTTTACCATAGACGTTTTCTCAGACGTGGGAAGAGAAAGAACTTACTCTCAGAATGACACCAAAATGAAGCAAATTCTAGAGAACTCGTTTTAATTGAGCAGTAAAGAAAAAACTGCAACAAACAGCATAGGAATAATAAGCTACAAAAGATGTCCACCAGCCAACTACTGATGAAACAGTTGTTTCTTAGACATAGTAGATGAAGCAATGATCCCTTTATATTAGGATTTCAGGGAAGTAAGGCTCTAGTTTGGTTGTTTTTTTTTTTTTAAACGCTATACTACTCTAAGTAGCCCAGTCTAAGGGAACTAAACAGGACTGTTCAGATGAAATTGAATTAAAGTAATTTTTTGGATTAAATCTCTGACCTCAAGATGTGTTTTAGGTCATGAAACAGCTAAGTGACAAAGCACTCACTAGTCAAAATTAAACAGCACTAAAAGATCCTCAGGGCTCTTTGGAAAACTTTCTTCAATTTGCTGGTACCAAAGCAAACTAAAATATCTTCCTCAACTCTTTTGCATGCTTTCAAACCTGTAATTTGTAACAAAGGGAAGGTCAGAGGGGGATGTGTTGGAATTTGGCATCTGTGTCCTGATGATTTTTCCAAAAGGATCAGACACTGGCCATTTGTGCCTATTTTTCAAAGATCTAAGAAAAGGTATTCAAAGTAATCTTGGTGTTTACATTTCTGAGAGAACCTAGAGGAGTTAAACATCTAGTATTGCTTCCTTTGAAAGCAGTGAACCTATCACCTATATCAACCACTTCTTAAAGCAACTCACACTGTCCTAAGAGATGAGTAAGAAAGCAAATCCAAGTTTAGTACTTTAGTGTTCCAGTTCTGTGACGCAATACCATAAATAATGATTACAGATTTTGATTAAGAGATCTCTGAATTTACATTTCAAAGTGATTTGAAAAGGATTTTGTACTGCTCCATCTACAGATTTGTCCAGCACATTCAAGGAAATCCCAGATCCCAGCTGAACAAGTAGATTATGAGCAGACAAAGCATAAGGAAGAGACAGACGTGAACTTTAAAGCCAGTTCCAAAAAGCTTAAGCCTGTAATAGGAATATAACCAGTTATTTTACTGATATAGGCAACTTTTCCTGTTAATGTTAGTCTAACTGCCAATAACTCAATTTAATATTTTAAGACAGTAATGAACAAACAATTTTTGACTGAAATTGTTTCTTTGGCATTGAAGTATTTCATTCAAATGACCTGCAGCATATACTGACAGAGCAATACTATTCTGTCCTTTCCTACCAGAAAGCCAATACAATAGTTTTCTCTAAGATAGAGTCTCCAGCAGCGTTGAACAAACCTAGAGAGACTTTAAAGTATTGGCCCTGCCACTTACTACCTTGGGAAAAGTATTTCGCTTGGAAAAATGGACTTCACACCCCCATATCCTAATAAGGGTTTCATTCTTGTCTTCATGCGACACAAGACTCCGTAACTCCAGGCAATCCTCCCCATTAAGGACGGTGCCTTTATTCAGACACCTGCAAATAGCTGTTTCCTTTTCCACTGAGTTATTAGTTTCACTAAAGCCAGTCCTTTCAGACAATCACCTTCACTGTCCTTCTCAGATCAACTTCGGTTTGAATACATTTTATCAGGATCTTCATTCTGCATTCACATGCGGTCTGAATCATGTGAAGATGAGACCAGCATTAGTTCATGATCCAACAGACTGCTTTGTGCAGCTTCAAACTGCAGTGGTCTTCTTTTGCATCAGAAATGGAAATACTTGTTTCCTTTTATTCAGTACACTTCTCAGTTCCCTGCTTTGAATTTAAGTATTATTTCCACTACAATGAAAAGTGCATCATACCGCTACATCTTGACAGAGTCAGTAAAGAAAAGCTTTCCTGGCCTCCCACACCTGCTTAAATAAATTCTGTAAAGGTCATTGCACACAACTTTAGCAATTATAAATTAGAAGCATGTTTTAATATTGAATAGGAAACCAGTTTTCTTACCGGAATTTTTTTTTCTTCCACTGCAGAGGCACACTGGTTTGTTATTGCAGGGCTGCCCAAGAGGGGTGGACTGCTGGCATTGTGTTTTTTCTTTAAAAATAATAAAGTCGTTTAAAAAAAAAAAAGGCAATATGATTGTGAACCCAGAAAACCACGCAGTAAGCTTTTTAGCTAGTCTACACACACCAAACCCAAACATATGGGAGGGAGGTAGAATACTAAGATGTTGCAAATTATCAAAACTGCACCCTCCCTAGTCCATAAAGGAAGGTAAATAAAAAAGCTACCAGGTTGGCAACACAGCCTGAGCAAGAAAAGTGGGATAATGCTTCAGCAGTCAGAAGCCCAAGACAAAACAGAGGTGGCAGATCCACTGTCAACCTACTCTCTCCCATCCGCCTCCAGGTAACAATTTCAAGTACTCACTAAATGGCCTACTACCTGTTTGTTGGAGTGAGCAGTGTCTTTATTCTTCATGGTATCATATCCAGTCAGTCTGTGACGTCGGCTCATCTGGAGTGCTACCAGGTCCTTCATGATGGATTTCAAGGCCTCTTGTTCATCTGTGATGCACAGGAATTTTAGTAGTAAGTTGCCTGGCTGAATAGCAACCGTAACACTTCCACACCTGTTTTCTGCTGGCTCATAGAAAGACAATCCTTTTTAGGATCTCTGCAAATACACTGTAATTTCTTTTAGTCATAAAAAGCCCAAACTCAATCTACTATCATGAAGCAGTAAACAGATGGATAAATTTTAAGTCACTTGCCCAATGTTATAGAAGGATCTGGCCACAGTAAGGTTGAGAATAAATATCCCCAGCCCCTGGTTCTGTTCAAATTGCTTCACAACAAACAGTGCAACTTGGACAGATTTGCTGGATCATCATAGGTCATTTAGGAAGGGCAAACTGATGTGTTTCTGCCAAGGAAAACCCAGTAAGAATCTGTTCTTTCCAATTTTATATCCTGTTAACTAAGAATTCTTGCTTGCTGGCGGAACAAACCACGGCCAGTAGAAAGACAAATGAAAATCTGGACAAAGTCATCTTAGAATATCTCTGAATTCAAATCCACTTGCACTGATTTTCCCAGCACATTCCTCTCTTCCCCCAAAACAAGCTGATGGAACAAAGTTCAAACCATTTTATGAGACTTCAGGATCTACTGAGCAGATTCAAATTGCATAGCATTAAGAACACTGTCTGCTGGCAGAGCATAATGCAGCAGGTTCAAGGCTTCTTGCAAATGCAGGAAAATAAAAAAGCACACATTGAAGTATTTCTTATACGTAGTACTGACTGAAAATTACTTTCTGAAGCTAAGATTTCTGATGTAACCATTTAAAAATGTTCTTCCATTGCTTGTTAGTTTTGAGGAGAGAAGCGATACTTCGCAGAACTCTAAAGCCTAGAAAAAAATAAAGACAAAAAAAGGAGAGAAAAGCGTAGTAGTTTGGCCGGGATGGATGCTACCATGAAGTAAGAAGGTGTCTAAAAGCTACTGAAAATAATGCTTTGCTTTTGCAAGCATAACAATCCTCAATTCCTTGATACTGCAAAAGGTAGAAAACATTGGCATGTGAAGTCTGGTTCAAAACGGAGCTGCAGTAGCCAGTTTGATCCCAGGCATGGTGCCACCAGCGTTACAAAGCAGCATCAGCTGCTACCACTCATGATCTGCTACTGGCACACTCATGCCTACTGTATTGCTGGGCTGTTGTCTCACATAGCAAGACTCAAAGAGTTTTTAGAGATAAAGTGCTGTTTCCTTGGCAAATAAGTCCAGTTAAATCCCTCCTGATAGCAAGGCATAATTTAGGCATGAAATCTGAACCAGAGATTAGATCAGCCCTGAGCATGCCCAGAAGAAGAATCTTCTAAGTGAGTCTGGTTGGACTTGACCGCCAGTTTGCATGTAAACTGGGGGGCTTTTTATTTGACAACTGAAACTTCTGGAAGAGACATGACCCAGTAAACACACAGACAAGGCTATCACATCTCTACTTGTAGGACAGCGTCAGGTGCACAGTGCTTGATATGCCAGAGTCCTCCTGTCTTCCCAAAGTCCTTAAACACAACGGTTTGACATGCTTAGATTGAAATGAGTAGTTTTGGGGCTATCTGTAAATAACTAAAACTTGATTTTAAAAATCCAGTATAGCTACACATTTGTTTCTGCCTCATGACACTGGTTTGGATGGGTAATGGCTGATATTTGGAAGTGGTGTCCTGGGAACAGTTGCTGTACATTAAATGACAGACTGTCTCACATCTGTATTTCTCTGTAAAGGGGACTCATTGGGACTATTTGTTTCTTCAATTACATGTTATGCATTTGTTCCTGACTGCATCTCAATGAAGCTTATGTTTTATGCAGAAGACTGGGTTCATAATTAATCAATGTCTGAAAAACAAACTAGATTTTCACAATGCTTAAAGATGACAGATGTGAGGCACATACAGCTTCTAAAGCATGCAGGGAGCAAATGTTATCAAAATTGAGAAGCAAAAGGGGGAAATATACTTATTTGTAAGGGCATGACATCTAAAAATGTCGGGAGTCAGGACACACTAACATTATCTTTGGTTCAACCAAATTTCTGCCCAGACGGTCTGTTTTAGCTTTCTAGGAGTACTAAACACTAACGCAGAGGTACTTCCATTATGGTTTTCACTCTGTACCACCAGAAAAAGAGACATCAAGCCTAGGCCAGATGATAGAGGGGAATGGAAAGAAATCTCCCAATGCATTTGCAGAAGGTGTTAATTAGAGTAAAACTCTTAAAAAATGAAAGCAGAGAAAATAAAAGTTACTTAAAAACCCCAAATCAAAACCCACCAAATCTCTGCTGTCCAAGACAAGCCAAATGAGACAATAACTACATTGTGGTAGTGGAGAAGGGAGAGCACTCCTTGAAATTCCAACTGCATGCAAAAGAAGCAAGGGGTGTAAGTAACACAACCAAAGCAAGAGGTTGCTTTCTTGAAACGCACATCAGCCAAAGGAAATAATTGCTAGGTTCTATCTCAGCGCTAAGTAACCCCTTGTGGGAGTAAAATGTGAAAAAACAGTTGTGAATGAAGTTAAAGTTCCAGGTAGCTAACAGCAAAACATTTTTTTTTTTTAAATTATTTCCAACTTTACATTTGAACGTTTAACCTTGTACCTTACTGGAGTGTCTCCAATTCACTCTTATTTTTTAATCTTGTTTGATATTTGAGTCACCTGGCAGACAAAGACTATAACTTTGCACAACAAAATATGGACTGGCATATCCCTGGAGCGCCTACCACCCAAAACATGCTGTGAAGAGCTGGGATACAAGTTTTCCACTACAGTGCACTTTGGGTTTGGCCAGATACCAGGAGGATGAAGAGGAGCTTGTCTTGGCAGAGTTCCTCTGGGCAAGAAGCAAAACAGCTATGAAAGCAGTTTATAACTAAGCACTCATGACAAGAAATCAAGTCAATCAGAGAATGCATCTCTGAAAAAGAATCTGCATCTGCACAGCATGGCATATCACTTGAAAATAAGGATCGATGGTTACAAGGCAATCATCTGCTACAGGTGTTTGATCCCAAAGCCCAGGCTGTGGATAAAGTCTGCTGCTTTACGGCGTCTCGTTTGCATGAGGAAGTGGGCAAAGAGGATGGGCACCTAACCAATTACGTATCTCTAATAAAGACTGCAGCTCAGCTACGCAGCGAATTTATTTATTGGCTGAGACAACTTGTGCATTTACAATATGCTAAGACATTACACTCTTAAGGACAGCATCTGGCAAGCATCTAAACCCCAGTTAGTGCACTGCGAGGTCTGTATCTCACTGCAAACTGTCTCCTCTGTAGACAAGTACTAATGCTGCAACCTTACTTGCATCCATGCAAAAAAAAGACAGCTGATGGAACAACTCCAGGTGAATTTGGATCCTATGCGATTATGTATTTTTATTAGTTTTAGACTGAGCTATTGGCTCACTAGTACCAAAACATACATTCTGTAATTCATCCCTATGCTGCTAAGATAGGAAACGATGGTGTATTTATCTTTTTAAAACATAAACCAAACATCAAATATTGATCTGAGCTTGCATAGGGAAAAAATGTATCCAGTTAAGATAGCACTGTGACAGATTTAATGTCGAGAAGCATGAATACCTCTTTATTTCCATCAAGATAGAGAATTTCCATAGATTGACTTTAAAGAAGCACGTGCAGCAGCATCACATTAATCACACAATGGAAAAGTTATTACAAATGAAAACTAAGCAATTTTTGAAGCGCACTGAGAGACCCTGTTTTGCTAGGTCTCCAGTAGGTCTGGGAAACACAGTTCTGCTTTGTGCAGGAAAGATGTTGTCCAGGAAATGCTTTTCATGTTTTAAAAACTACACTCAAGGATTTTTATAACATCGATAAAAGGGAACTGCTACTCACAGAGAAAGCTATTCCTCTGCATAAAGCATTTATTTCAACTAATACATGGTTTATTACAGGGGTCTGTGCAAGTCAGTGTATTTGCTGTGGCAGAAGTGGAAACAGTTTTGAAAAAAAATCACGAAGTTCAAACAGAGTAAAAGCATCTGCATGCTGGTAAAAACAGGAAGTCTGTAAACCCCTATAAACCAGGATGCTATTTTATATAGCATGATAATAGAAGACATGATGCCATATTTGTTTAAAAAAGGAAAAAGTGAACAAATAAGCATGTGTTTGTTCTCTGCCACCACACTAGCAAGTTGGTTGCCTGTATGAATGATCAGCAGACCCAGGGGCAATGAATAAATTTCACAAGGAAGGCAAACTGAGTCTGTGTTAAAGCTCTGAAAAAAAAGCTTTTGAAAAAGTTTAATTTTGAGTCCTTCATAACATGCCATCAAATGAAACACTGGGTTTTGTGACAGTAGTAAAAAAATGCTGTTCTGCACAATTTTTAGGAATTGCACATGACCTGGTTTGTAGACTTAAAAGAAAAAGCAGAGGTTCTCTACGAACTGGATCCACATGGTATATATTTGGGGTAGTTCTCCTCTCACACAAATTTAAGAGATTAGGATTTAAGCTGGTCCTAACCTGTAGGCTTAGCCCTGCTCCCCTTCCTGCCAGCGCACCGAGGGTGTCACTACCGATAAAGCCAGAGCTCGGAGCTGGGCTTTGAGTGCGTGTGTGAGCCAGGGGAAGGAAGTGACACAGGCAGGAAAAAAGAGCAGATCGAGGGAAAGACTCAACTGCAGCTGGGCCCGCAGCACGCTCTTCGTCTAGGCCTGCCACACACCACCCAGGTATATACGTATTTCTCTGTATTAGAAGCAAGTATTGTATTTTAAACACTGTCAAGGAGGTTTCTGTAGGAAGATAACCCTCAGTCATAGCCTCTTCTGTAAAGCGCCCTCAGTGAGCTTCAGCTGCACCAAAGGACTTAAGACAAAATGCAGTATTAAGCTCTTACTGCTAACCAGCCCACAGATCCTTTCTAGCTAACAAAAAACAAGATGGAAGAAAAGTAGAATGTGATATAGCCTGTTACCCATTACCCTTTCGATGATTTGATCCCTATGATGAGTGTTCTGCTTGTGGCTGTACCGTGATTACTCCAGCACAAGCACACAATGCTATGGTGGAACGGCCTGTGAAACGGTACTTTTTCATTTTGCACTCACATGTTTACAAACAAGCATTCAATTACTGTTGGAAAAGTGGAAATCTAACTTGTTCCTTCTCAACTATATTAAGCTTATGTACCATCTGGCTGATTCTTTTAGAGAAGATACAGACCAAGTAACACTATACCTCTCTTTATAAAAGTCTATTGATGGAGCTGCATGTATTTGTTGTATTTACAAAACCAAAGCAGAGGAAATTAAGTTGCTGTCCTTTGAGCAACACTTGCAGTGCTTTATAAATTTACAATATAAGAACTAATTATGCATACAGACTAAATAATGAAGGACAGTCTTAGAAAAGTAACTTAGTTGCAGAGAAGAAACGTTAAAGTTGCAGCTCACAAAGCCACGCAACTCAGCACTTAACGACAGCAACAGTAATTCCCTTGATGGTATGCAAATATGAGTAAGTCCTGGTTTAAACAATTAAACTTTTAATTCGAATAGATGGGATCCCTCTTTAAGCTGAAAAGGGAACTAGGTAACAGAAAAAAGCCCTCCATAATCAGTTCTTTATACAGGACATACTGTCTAAAAGAATTAATCACTCAAATTCAGTCATTGCAACTTCTGACAGTGACATTTTACCTTGAATAAAAGAGATTCTCTAACTCCTCTGCGTGTTTTTATGTGTTACTGTCCGGGTTAAACACAGCAAGCAAGAATTCAATGGAAGCTTCTTAGAGACAAAGCTGTTTCAATAGACTCCCAAGCTGCAATTAATACCACGCTAAAAATTTTCCCCATTAAGCACATAAATTCCCGTCTCAAAAACAGGCAACCTGATTCGTAGAGGCTGCAAAACCTCCCTCAACTCCCAGGCCTGACCTACTGCTCCTCGGTTACTCTGTCTGGCCAATTTTAGTAAAAGTCTGAAATCGGGTGCGTGTGTGCGGCTCGGGGAGGCAGCGCTACCGAAACGCCCGGGGCTCACCACGCTTTCTAGTACAACACGGGTTTGGTTTTTTTAAGAAGTAGCACAGCCCTTTTGTACACCCTGCTGCTCGGAAACCCACCTTGATCAGATGTTTTAGCAGCTGCTTTTCAATCTGGTAAAAGTCTAGAAGCAAGTGCATTGTTTTTTAAGTGGTTTTGCTCGAAAGCAACACATCAGCGATGTCAAAGAGATATCAACTGGATACACAAAGAAGAAAACTAGATTGGAAATTTCTCAAAAAGGTGGGCAAATGCAGGAATCTAAATCTCAGCAGGAGAAAATTAGGGTTTAGCCAAAGCATGGCAATAATATCTGTGGTACCATTAATTTATTTAACTGTCTAGATGGAAAAATAAAAAGATCACACAACGTCATACTAGGTAGACACACAAATCTGTAGAGGAATGCTTAGATCAACAGATCCGGCCTCTTGAGCAAGAAGCTGTGGACAAAGCCAAAAATCTAACTTTGAAGCTAGCCTGCTTTGAACAGAAGGCTGGACTAGATGACTTCCACAGATTCCACCTTGAAGTTCCCATTTTAAAACTAGACTGATGCTGTTAGTGTTTAGACTTGTCTTTTTTTTTTTTTTTTTTTTTTTTTTTTTTTTTTTTTTTT
>NW_020799138.1:2972628-2995600 GCF_003259725.1 Athene cunicularia
CCCGTTCCTCTCGCGGGCTGGGCCCACCCCCTCTCCCGCCACCAGGCGGGGACATCCCAGACCACGCCTCCTGAGAGCTGCCAATCATGCTGACGGACGGCTCCGCGGCCCCGCCTGGCTGGGTCCTAGAGCCCGCCCGATGCCGCGGGGAGCGGGTCCCGTCCTGCGAGCGGGCAGGAACCAGCCTCACGCCACCCACCGCCCCGCACCAGGCGCCTCCCCCCGGCTTGTCCCTCCAGGCCTGGTCCCAAGCATCCGCCTCTCGCAGGCCCCAAATCCAGGTCTCCCTGTAGCCACTATTTTGGGTTGGACAAACTGTCCGGGAGGAGGGAACGTGTCCCGTGCACGTGGACTCTCTACTCATTAGTATAGATCTCGGCAATGAGTTTAACTGTTGCTTGAAAAGCACCTTTTAAAGAAGGGGGAAAAAAAAAAAAACAAAGAAAACCAGCTCAAGAGTGTTAAAAAGATGCTGAAAGCAGGATTCTTTTGCTTTCAAAGGAAAAGTGGGAGACAGTTACCCAAAGCATCACCAGCCAATCTGTGGGAAGAGATGTAGCTGTCCTAACAAAAGATCCTATTGCCACCCCACCTTCACTATGTCCCCAGGCCATCACAGGTCCCCCACAGTTCCCCATGGATTGCAGTAAGTGACAAATGTCAAAGTAACAGAACAAACAGCTCTTCTGCTTTTTAAGCCTTCAAAACCACTATTTCATTTTCTCCATAACCAACGATGTTTCTATGTGCTGTAATGACATACTACATCTGTTAAAGTTACTCACCCTGAAAGTACAGTTCTGGATCCAACCTGTAGGAGTGAACTCTAGCCTAGCACATTTAAAGTTCAGCACTTCCTCCCCTTTCATTTAGGAGTTTATCTTAATGAGAAAGTGGTTTTGTTGTTAGAAGTGGAACTGCTGACCTGCTGCATTCACTCACTTGATATGAGACACTTGATGAAATTTTTTTTTTTTTCAGCTTTAGCCTTTTGGTTTGTCAAGTCAACTTGAACACCCAGATCACAAGCAGAACACATTCTTGCTAAAAAGCTCACCAATGACCCTAAATATAAACAACTTTGAGGGGGAAAAGCCCCAGAACAAAACACATCACACAACAGATTTTCACAGATTTTAGGGCAACGAGGGATTACTATGATCATCCAATCTAACCCAGGAATCCTATTTAAAGTTCATAAATCATGTTTAAATTAAATCATACCTTTTAAAGTGACATCCAGGCTTTTCAGCTGCTCTTTTCCCAGCTTCTGGTTCCATTCTGTCTGCAGGATGATATTTTTATAGTGTCTTCTCCACAAAAGGGACAGCAGAGGGGTTTTGGTTTTTTTAAGAAGTAGCACAGCCCTTTTGTACACCCTGCTGCTCGGAAACCCACCTTGATCAGATGTTTTAGCAGCTGCTTTTCAATCTGGTAAAAGTCTAGAAGCAAGTGCATTGTTTTTTAAGTGGTTTTGCTCGAAAGCAACACATCAGCGATGTCAAAGAGATATCAACTGCATACACAAAGAAGAAAACTAGACTGGAAATTTCTCAAAAAGGTGGGCAAATGCAGGAATCTAAATCTCAGCAGGAGAAAATTAGGGTTTAGCCAAAGCATGGCAATAATATCTGTGGTACCATTAATTTATTTAACTGTCTAGATGGAAAAATAAAAAGATCACACAACGTCATACTAGGTAGACACACAAATCTGTAGAGGAATGCTTAGATCAACAGATCCGGCCTCTTGAGCAAGAAGCTGTGGACAAAGCCAAAAATCTAACTTTGAAGCTAGCCTGCTTTGAACAGAAGGCTGGACTAGATGACTTCCACAGATTCCACCTTGAAGTTCCCATTTTAAAACTAGACTGATGCTGTTAGTGTTTAGACTTGTCTTTTTTTTTTTTTTTTTTTTTTTTTCAGTCCCTCCCATCTTACTGCTCTGATGGTAGAAAAGTGTTTCCAGCTTTTCTGTCTGTTCTATCCCATTTTCATGCCCAGCTTAGAGCCATTTGTTTTCATGTCAAGATTATCCTTTTACTTAAATAATCCTTTCCTCTTCCCTAGTATTTTCTCTCTAAATACATCAAGAAGATAATCATATCTCCTTTCAGGCTTCACCGTAATAGATGAGTAAGCCACTCTCTCTTCATAATACAAGCTTTGTATTTGTGGTATCTTCCTGGTAGCCTTTTTTGCCCCTGTTGCAATTTGAATTTCTCTCTTGTTTGACAGCATCAACACTGCCCTTGGACCAACTTTTCTATCTGCTTTTTCACAGCTTCACAGTGGCTCATCACTATCCTTTATCAACTACTAAATCCCAGCTTCCTTTCCTCACTAATTTCCAAGAAGAACTCTCAGCATCCTTCACAAATTTCTCCTTGCCCCTAAATTCACAGCCTTGCACTTTCTGCTGCTACATTTCATCTCATTTCTATTTCTCACTCTTCAAAGTCATCAATTCTCTAAGATATTCTAGTTCCCTTGTATTATTGAAGCCTCCCACTTTTGTTCATCACCAAATTTAATTATCACGCTTGCTTTTTGTGCCAAGATAATTATAAAAAGGCTTTAGCAGGATTACTCTTGGGACCAGAACTGGAGAAATTCAGTATTAATTCCCCACTGCACCAGCCCTGATGTCAAAACACTCCACTGTCACCTTACCATTTGGTATTTTTGTCTGTCTTCCAGTACTTACATGTTTGCACATAAAATTCTCAGTTGAAGTCCTGTTAAATGAAACCGACTGCATGTCCTTCATGTAGAAACCTGGTTTACTTAAACCTAAAAGATACTAGACTAGCTAGTTGCAGCTTGTGACAGCGAGCCAGGAATTCCCAGCAGATGGTAGGAGATAGGCACCTCGGTAAAACTCACTCTTTCCATCTTCAACTGCCCAGGATGTCTGGATTTCACTAAAGGTTGTTTTTTCCCCCCCCCCCTTTTGTCAAATTGAAAATAGAATGTTTTGTCCTTAACAGTTCATCACTTCACCCACCTAGCAAGCCTAATGTCTAAACCAGCAACTTTTATCTGTTGATTTGTGGTTCTATTCTCATTTCACAGACATTATCACAACACTATCTATGTGCAAGTGCCATTAGGCCCTTTTTTGACTACTGTAGACCGCCCTTGCCTTTTTTCCTTCTTAGACAAGCTGGTACACCCTTCCTGAACCAGAAACAAAGTTTCTACCAAAATAGATGCCCCTATTTTGTATAACTTGAGGAAAAAAAAAAAAGTGATAATTCCTCTTTTGACCTTTACTGTCTACTTAATGCTATGCTAGTTTTGTGCATACGAATTTGTTTTACCAATAACACTATGGTACAAGCTAATACTATGTGGTTTTCCACCCAAACTGCCCACATCCTTTCAAAGCTGTGGCTTTCCAGAAGAGAAGCTTCATTCCTGTAAATAGCAACTACAAAACATACTTAATTCTTCAACTTAGAGCTATTCAGATCGTTCAAGGCCATTTAATGTAAAATCATCAGTAAAGATATTCAACAAGACTCTCCAGGAGCTACTATGTTTATAGTTAGCCCATTTGTTTGAAAGGAACTTTATAGAGGCCTAATTGTTTAATGCCATCACGCAGCATGAAGCAAGAAAAGGAAATGTAATCCCTATTTTAGGGATTAAAGGGCACTGCACAAAGAGCCAGTGACTTGTTAAAAGTTACACAGGAAGTCTGGAGTAGACCTTTGGGATTTAACTCCTGGCATCTTTTTCCAGTCTCTTAATCACTATGCCATCAACTTATTTTCTATTTTGGTAGTATTTCCATTTTCTGAAGCATACCTGTCTGACTCAAAGAGCCTCTTCTGCTTGCTATCAGATGTACTATTTCTTCTTTCCTTCCTGCTTCCCTTCTTGTTTAGGTAGACACATCCTTCCTGGGGAGCTGAGCAGTCTCCAGGCTGAGCCTTGTTCCATGCCAAAACTTCCTTATTCTACATCTCAGACTCCACAGCCAGAGTCAGCCAGAGTCACTGAATAGGAGCAGTGAGAAGAAATAAAATTGAAGGTGCGGAGGAGGAGAAACCCTGCAAATCTTTAAAGGATGCATGAAAGTGTTCTGCACTCTTTACTGCAGATCTGAGAGAAGAGTTATCTCACTGATTCCAGGCAGTTCCAATTCTGCTAACACTTTCTCAGCTTTGAAAACAAAGTTAATGGAAAACTAACATCATTACCCAACTTCAGGGTAGCGTGGCAGAATATATATCAGCCAAACCTTACCTCAGCTCACCTCCACTCCAGCAGAATACATCAACCACTTGAAACTCCTTAAAGCATGCCTGGAGTGCCCTTTTCCCAGCCCCTGCAGGGCAGCTGCGTACCTGTCCTGCTCTGCAGCAGGACCGTGCCTCTCCTGCTGCTGACAGCACTCCAGTAGAGGGGGCTCTGAAGCTGTCTGCTTAAAAAATAGGAACCATTCTGCTCGTGGAGCGGGCAAAACCAGAAGAGAAGGAAGAGGAGGAAGGCTGTTAAAAATATTATATGCTTTTAGATCATTGCTTCTTGCTGAGCTGGCCGTCTGGACTGTTTATAGAGCATTACTAATGAAAAAGCACAAGATTAAATGCTTCTTACAAGTGTCAGGGCTTCAAATCATCGCAGAGACTACTTTCTCTCTACACCTATGGGTAGTACATTCTGCTACCGTGGAGGATTTCTTTCATTTTCAAATATTTTTAAGCCACTTACGGTTTAGTGATTAATTATGTGCTTTTCACTTACAACTGGTATCAGAGAAGTGACTTTCTCAGAGTCACAGAACAATCAAGTCAGCCCCGCCAGATGTCAAGCAAGAGGCCAAGAACATTTCTTTGTCTCTTTTTCTGCCCATATTCCTCTACAGAACTTTATGGCACTTGTTTTCCCACACTGACAGGCAATCCGTTTCTCCTATCTATCCTGACTTTTTGTACTAGCAACTTCAATTTGCAGAAGTGGCTTTCTTCCATCAGAGTGGAAACTGAGAAAGTTTCTTTGGTAAATTCCAAAGCACAGATCCAAGGAAAAAAAAAAAATCAGGAGGATGTTAATACATTTCTAGGGTAAAAGACAAACAAGTCTTAGAAGGAAAGCATCTTTTCCAAATATGGATTACTAGAACAAAGCCCTTATATAGCTTAAAACCACTGTAGCATCTTTACAAGCAACTCTTTCCACTGTGGTCACAAAGCTTAGTAAGCTTTTATTTCAAAGCCAGTACACAAAAGATTTAGAAAGGAATCTGGTGTTGTCAGACAACAGTTTAGTTGAACTAGAGTTAATCTAAATACTGAAGTCAGTCTGGCTCACCAAGATCTAAGGTAAAAACAAATTTTCAAGTTCTGCCACCCTATTCCCCTCTCAGTCCTAGTTCCAGCAACACCACCAGTGACTGTGCCTGTGAAGAAAACACCCTTTAACAGAGGTCACCCATACACAGGAGAGACTTGGAAGCTAAATAAGTGCCTAATTGCTTTGTCTTCAATTTGCCTGTATTCAAAAAGCCTTAGAGACCAATTATTTGAATTTAAAAAGAAAAATCCCTCTTCTCCTCATCTTAAAAACTGAAAACATGCAGGCAGATAATTACCATTTGTTGTGTAGGGAACAAGCACTATGCAGAAACGGTGGAAAACAAGCACTAACAACATTAGTATACAGGGGCCATGCAGGCAGCTTGATTTAAGTAAAATCTGGGTGTATTTTAAAATTAACCAAGTTCTGTTGTCATTGGGTTCCTACTAATGTAATTATTTGGAGTAACTTGTGAGTTGCTAGAATTGTGAAGTTTGTTTGGGTAACAGTAGTATGAGAGGTTAATACACTTCACCAGTTTTGCAGAGACAAGATAAAGCAATCGCCCTCCCTTTCACACAGGATAGATGAAGCCTATTTGAAGTAGTTCCCTGCTCACCCCCAGAGGTACCAGTTTTTAACTGACCACACAGTGAACTGCAGTCAATCTACAAATGTTCCATTTTTATTACAAAGTATGAAAGGCAGAAAATACTGTACCTAATACACAGGAGGCTGAAACTTAGAAAGAAGGTTAAAAAATCTGAATAAAACTACATAGGAAGCAGGAAATAGAATAAAAGGATGCAACATTCCACTTTCAAGCGATTTCAGAAAATTGCCTTAAAATTTACAGTTTCAACAATATGGTTCCATGATTCAGGTGTTAAAATCCATTGTAACAAAACCTTTTGTATTTTCTCCATAAAAATAAAGGAATATAGGGACACTGCAGTTATCCATGTCAACAACATATGTCTGTTGAATAGCAGGATACTAGGACTCCTCTAGGACAGTATAGTAGCGAAGTTGCAAATCTCAATACGGAAGGTGGAGAAAAGAAGGACAGAAGTAAAACTACTATTGCTTTAACATATTTTAGTGAGAACAAGAAGTCAGGAATCTCATATGGATGTTTGTACAATCATGCTACAAAGATTACACCTTCAGGAAATTACCACAACGGGACTGTGAATGGGAAGAGCAGAAGGGAAAACACACATAAAAGTAAACATCTACTTGACTATTGGTAACGAAAATGCTTCGGCGCAACAGATTTAAATTACATTTTATACTGCTAGCAACCCAAGTTTAAAAAAAGGTTCCTTTTAAATAGTAGATTTCATAATTCATATTTACCAGGTTGTCAAAAAAAGCAACACATCGCTTCTCAGCTGTACTAGGACTCTTTCATTCACTGGTTCTTGCATTTCTGCCTTTGTTCAGATTCGACAGACCGATCCTCATCTCTAACAGAGGGGGCTTGAGAGTCGCACGTCTTGCAGACAGGAAAGCAAACTCCAAGGGATGAGCTCTGGAACGTGGGCTTACAGATACTCAGGGACACAGTATTTTTTCAGTAAATAGCTTATTTCTTCATTTTATTAGATTCTCTGGAAAGAAATAAACTTGATGGAAGCCACATATAATTTCTTTAAAAAAATGTTACAATTATGGAAATTCTAGCTTGATACTGAGTGTTGGAGGCTGCACAAAAGGCCACTGAGATATGGCAGACAGAGTTACCATCTGAAATCAGGCAGCAGCAAGCCAGTCTCACAAGTGCCTTTGCCTCTGGAGCCTGCCATGAATCACTAGATGAGAGTTCAGTGATTAGTATTTAGTTGCATTTTTAATTACTGTTTTTTAGTGCTGGTGAAAGGTGCTTATCAGAAGTTCTGGAGATCTCTTCCTAAAATAAAAAAAAAAAAAAAAAGGAGGGGTATGCTAAACTCCTCTCAATATCCTTGAGAATGAGACATTTCTGACTCTTCTCAGGTAAGCAGGGGGAATACAGCTGCATCTCTAAGCAAGCACAAGAAAGTGCTCTTTAAGTGCCACATATAATTAATTCCGTGGATTCTCTGCAAAGATCAAGAGAAACAGGAACATAGTTGACAGTACCTTGCCTATTCCAGAAATGACTTTGGACACATCCTTTTGATGTCCACTATACAAGAAATACAGGCCTGCTCTGGAATATTGGTCTGACAGTAGAAATCAGGAAATACGTTATCAGGGAGAACTTGTGTTAACTGACAGGATAACAAAGCGTGGATGGGAGGTGGTAGGACCATTTTGCTAAGCAGTAGTGGGAAGACTAAAACCTTCAGTACTTTGATGGAACCGTAACCGTGCAATCTATTGAGCCAAGAGCTCACCCTTGCTGCCATTCACCCTTTCCAGTGGGTACTGAAAGAGTCAGTTCCTTACATTAGTGGTGTTTTGACAATTTTGAGAATTTAGGTTGTGTGAATTTACAGACAGCAGCTGCATTTTTCCTACAACAAAAATAAGCTGTCCAAAGAATCCAGCTACATCTTTACACAACCAACCTGCCACTACTGCCACCGTGTTCAGATGGTAGAAAAGAGGATTCCCAAACACCGTTAATTCCTACACAAAGGGGCTCTCTGGGTGACAAGCAGCACTACCCTACTTGGGTTGGCCTTGCAAGATTACGTCAGACTCAGAATACAGAGCTTCAGTTTGACGTTAACAGTATTGTCAAGGGCTCATGTTTTTGGTGTTCAGTAGGAACAGATGAAGGTCCACTAGATACTGACAACTATAGCCAGCTTAAGATTTCGGTGACTGCTGTATTTAACATTTTACACAAAAGACAAACAAACGCCTACCATAAAAGGGCTAAGGAAAAGATGACTCTCCTTCCTAATCTTACCAAAAATATACTTGTTAAAGTGCCATCTGCAAGAGAACAAAACAGACACACTCAGCTTTCTTCATTTACATTTAAAACAAGCACAAGAGCATCTGTGAATTCCAATATATGAGACTCCTCCCCTCACCTAGTCTCTGGCAGGCAGTGATCTACAGTTGAAACTGATGCAGCTTTTTCATTGCAACACCAGGCAAAAATAGATCTTTTTACTATTATCCAGAACATTCAGGAGAATAATTACAGCTAAGTTTTGAAAGGATCATTAACTTTGACTTATGAGAGGCAATGCCTCCCCCGTTAAGTACATTTCAAGGTTCCATAAGGAACAACCTGTATTATCAGTCTCCTTTCATACCATTCTTTAAAACCACTGTGTTTTCTTTCTAAATAGATTGTCAAAGCACTCAAATCCTTGTCTTTTTAAATTCCCTGCATACAGAAGTACAAGTCCCATAGCTGCAACCTACCATAGCCCATTTCATTTAGACAATTAACAGAGTTGGCATTGTTACACACTAATTCAACATCCAACTTGTTTTCTGCAGGTTTTCACCTCACTAATGAGTTTTACATGATCAAGATCTCCTGGTTGAGAGCCAATATACTCACAACAGGTTGTCCATGTAATAGCAGGAATCTATGGAAAGCTTAGTTTAAACGGAACATAACAACTAAATAGCTTAGTATCTTGAATTAATTGACTGGAGAAGTGATATAGAACTACTTGTCAGAAAAAAATATTTGTCCTGGAATCAGTCTTGCCTGTACCAACATGTGATTTTCTGCTTTGCTAACCTCACTGATGCTCACTTTTTCCTTAATGTTACTTTATACTCAAAGGATATGAGGCATTTGAAAACAGTTGCTTTGCATCCTCTGCTTGTGCAGCAAGCACAAAATAATTGAAATCAAATATCAAAGTATTTACTTTTGTAAACTTCGGGAAAAAATACTCTTATGGAGGCTTTACACCCAACATAATTGAATGTTAAGCAGGTGAAACATGATAAACTGTATCTTCTGATTCACAGGCTACAGTGACAAGTCTCAGGGTTTTATTATATCTCACAAATAAACTCGAACCAGCAAGTAGACAGTTAGCTCCCTGACACTGTGTCAGCAGAGCAGGTGCTGGCAAAAGGGCACCAACGTCTCTCACTTCCCTCCCTACATGGAAGTGCCGTTTGCACTACAGAACATCTCACCCATGAGGATTTTCATGTCTTTTCAGTCATTAACCTTTAAAGTGTCTTCTTTGAAAAGAAGCTATTTTAAGTAGCATTTCCTTGTTCCAAAACAGCCTCTAGTGATTTTAAAATGTAATTTCATATGAAGAATAACAATGGTTTATGCCCAAAGCAATATGCTGTGGATCCAGAAGGTACCCCAACTGGATAAACAAACAGGATATAGGCTTTACTTAGAAACCACTGGGGCCTAGATGATTCCTTCACTTGTCTTTGACGAGTTTGGAATGAGCACCCTATTCCACAAATTAACTTCAAGCAGCTTTACAGATGAAAGAACTGACACTGGATCCTCGTCAGGTTCGTATCAGGATTGTTTTCCAACAGTCGCAAAAGCTACCTGGCTATTCAGACTATTAGTCTCTACACAGGCTCTCTTCTCATCATTTTATCATAACAGATTATATTCCTCTAGGAATAAACTGCATTTGCCATTTAGTATAGCCTATAGAGTCTTTTAGTGACTTCACTTTCAACTAAACTATGTCTTTTTTTAAAGCACAATTCTGCAGTTGCAGAAGATGCATTTTTAAGCTAAGCAATGGATGCATTCATCTTTTACTCATGCCATCTATACAAGAGTGAGACTAAAGCATAAAGGGGACTACAGAAAGTATTAATATTACACGTAGTTCCCTCTTAGTAACACAGCATATTATGCCTACTGTTTGTAATTAAACAGTACATGACAAGCCTGTGTACGTATTTTTATACCAGTATCTAAAGCTGTGAATGCCATTATATGCTTCTGCTAAGAAAATCCTAATTTTCACTTCATTCTGAACCAGTATCTTCCAGTTTTAGATGAAGTGCTATTGGTAAAAAGTGATAACCTAATTGTTTGGCTAACACTGTTCTGACATCTAGATCAAATCTGTCCGTGGAACACGCTACTCTCAGCATGGCTGCTAATAAGAAAAATTGACCTTCAAGTCAAATCAAGCTTTCTGTCAAAAATCCCACAACTGAACATGGAATGTCATTGACAAAACATGAACTTGAACTGTGTTAGAGTCTCTTGATTCTCCGATATGAAAAGGGATGATGGAATAAAGATGTCCCTAATGAATTCCTATCAAATTCATAAGGCAGTGCTTTTCTGAGCTCCATGTTGAGAAGCAGCCTGTAGAAGAATATTTCTGCATGTCCAGAATGACAAAACTTTTCAAATTCTGTTCTGCATTTGACAGCATTTTCAGTGTCAGCTTCACTTTTTCACAGCAATCACTTCTCCCAACTTGCCTTTCCTGCATAAACTGACAAGATTCAAGTTTGCCAGTGTCCTACTCTTTATAATGCTGCCTTCAGTTGCAGGTGAATACTCATTAGGTGGAAAGACAATTTTGATAGTTTCTGACATTTACATCAAAACTCAGCTGGTATACCCTTACAGACCAGCTACGGTTGTCATGTCTTCATTGGGAGAGTACTGTGGAGCATTCATGCGAGCAGCTATGTTATCAACAAAGATTTTTATCTTGCCTAATCCACTCAGCTTTGATTGAAAAGTATTACTGCAGAGCAATCCACTATTCAAAACAGAAACAGAAGCCCTTGGGCACATCCCTAAAAGATACGAGGACGACAAGTGCCAAACCTTAGCCTCTATGGCATGGCTTCTTTCCTTTTAAACCCATCGTTGTGCATTACATCAGGGAATCATTTCTTTCAGAGAAACAGTTTTCATTTGGACAGCAGACCAGCTTTTTCAACTCATCTCGCTCATTCAACAAGACCTGACAGCACAAAGCAAATACACTTCGGAAAAAAGATTGCTTTGCACTCCTTTCAAGAACTCCCAGGAACACTGGCCAAATACAAAAAAGCTCCAAGGTGCCGGCTAACCACAAAATCTTGCTCATATTATTTGCCAATCAAGCAAGCTACAAAGTGTGAAACCATTTTATTTTGGTTTAGATACTAAGTCTTCCGAGGGGAAATCATTTGATTGGAAGCATCAATCCCAAGTCCATTACAAATCACATTTTTTCAGGAGTCATTTACCTCCTGGGAGCTTTAGTCATGCACGTATCTTCTTTCTGAAACCTATTACCATTCTGTTAGCTAACACAACTGCAGGATTCACATGAATTCAGTTATAATTTAAAAATAAGGCCTACCAAAGTAACAACTGCCTCTAGCATCAGAAAAGTGTAAGGAAATTGTGCAACAAGTACTTGTACTTCACAGCACCAGAAAATTCTGCCCAGGTAACCAGGTATAGAGAGCCAAGGCAACAGTTAATTCTGGCAGGCCTTTACTGTCAGGCAGCCTGCAGTGTTACTGTGATTTGTGTCAATGAACAGATCCTGCTTTGGGCATATGGAAGTGGATCACATATCAAAAGTAAGAATTAGGGAAAAAACCTTACTCAATAGAAAGTTAGCCCAATATATAAAAAACATACAAATGTTTAAACAGTTTAGAGGCAGCAACAACAGGAATGATAAGATTCCTGCCAAGGTGGCTGTTAACATCAATGTCTTTTTCCCCACCTTGTTTTGCACCTGCATTTATTAAACTAGTTGATGTGCTGCCTCAGCTGGCTGACAAACACATGGACATATGCAGCAACTTAAAAGCCTGCAAGCTTATTAATACAGTCAACAAACAAATATACAGAACTTTAACTGAGGAAAAAAAAAAAAGAAAACCAGAACCCAGAAGGTCCAAGAGGCTCAGCATGTCTCTGCATTTTAGAGTCTTGGAGAGACAGGAGACACCTGCCATTGATTCTTGTAACAGTTTCTTGTAACAGTAGATGCAAAGCAACAAAAGATACTGGCCACTTGACTCGTGTTGTTCTTACTTTAGAGGGGAGGGGAAATTATACAGCCCTGCCTCAATGTGGCATGAAGCAGTAATGTTACACTCTCAAAATCTCCAGGCAGTTGTTGTAGCAGATAGCTATCCAGTCTGGCTGAGTTGATGCCCACTGTACATTGTTGATTTCTCCCTCTGCTGTATAGGCCAAGATAGGGTCCTCAATGGCACGAGGCATTTGCTGGATATCCCAGATGAGAGCCTGATGGTCATCCGCTGCAAACAGAAGAGAGAATCAGGAATAGAATCAAAGTATAACGAGATCTCCATACGTGATACTGAAGGTGTATAGTTCAAGAAACTATATAGGATATGGCTGTTGCAGTCCCCAATCGGTATTCAAGTCAGAGATAATACAACTATGCTCCAAAAGAGTAAGCTTGGCTCATTATACATTATCCAGACCAGAGTTGAAAAACAAATGATCAGTGGAACTCACATCAGTTGAAAACATTTAAGAACTAGATTGCAAAAAAATGAGCATTAAAATAATATAGTTTAGCTAAAGCAGATGCACAGTTTGGGCACTGGGCTCACTACTTGCACACAGTCAGCTCCAGTAGGTGCCAATTCCATAAAATTTTAGGCAAGTCATTAATAAAGGGCTTCCAACTGCAGGTATTCTTTAGCAAAAGATGGGTAGAGAACTGCACAAACTTTTTGAGAGTGTAAATTTTGCAAATGCAGTGCAAGACTCAGAGATTCACCAGGGCAGCTGGACAGGGATGGATCACACTTACCTGCTGTACAAATGTGGCAGGAAGAATGAGGTGCCCAAGCAATTCCATTTACACACGCTCTGTGGTTGTTTAACCTGGCAACAGGGGTGCAGGGAACTCTGACATCTAGAATTACAACCTTCAGAAACAAAAAACTAAATTGATAACTTGCATTTTTTAATTTGTTTCTTCAGAGAACTGAGTATTTTGAGCCAAGGCTATAAATACAGCCCTTTCCTAAAGGATGTGTTTGGCAAGCAAAAACTCTTCTTAAAGAATAGCTTCTAGCTGGTTAACGTGTCTCGAAAGGAGTCAGACCTCACAGGGAGGGCTTGGGAGTTATGCAACAAGGGCAAACAAATTATGCTTCCCTGAAGTGGCACAAGTGACAAACTAAGATACAGCACCTTGTGCGCTGAACCGAGAAAGAACAAGGTGACTGAAACACTTGAGGTTAAGATTTTATGTGAAAACTATTGCCCTGCAGGTTCACAGACCCCTCTTAAACAGCTGAAATATATACGAGCCACAGATATCTTCAAGAAGTAACTATGGCATTATAAACTTGAATTCCTGCTGAAGTTAGTGCACTAAGAATTGGTCCTTAATTATACTCCAGTTCAGGTACTGACACTGACCCCTTAAAGAACTCACTACTAATTACTTCCAAACCACCTTCCAAAAAAATCCCAACCACTAGCACCTACAGAAGATGAGCTGCCACCTTACCTCCATGCCGTCCATGGCCATTGTAGCCAGATAGTTGGGATCCTGCTTATTCCAGCAGAGACGCAGCAATGGATGGTGCTGTGGGTCTTCATAAATTATGGTGCTGTGTTCCAGATGACGGAGATCGAACATCCTCACCGAGCCGTCTGCACCAACTGAAGCGAACATATCTCTCCCACCACCTGCACGGCTAAACGCTATGTCATACACCTGCTCAGTGACACGACAGAAAAACACAACCTTAGTTTTAGTGAGCACACTGCCTCCTGATTCACAGCAAAATGGACTTTACGTATGGGTAGCAGATCTAGTTGCGACAGTCTGTCAAATACTTGATGTTCCTAGCAAGTTTTTAGTTATTATACTTGCCAAAAGGAGGGGGGAAAAAAGCTTAAAATGGTTGTCATTCTAGGCCATTCACTGAAACAGAACAATATCAATTTCCCTAACTCATATTTTTTTATATTAATTACTGAAAAGTAATACTATGTTAAACAAAATAATCTTGCAAGTTATTTATTGCCTTTGATATGCAGTTGCTTCCAATTCCAGTTTGATGTTTTATCTCATTGTTCTAAAACATTCTGGAGCATAATCTAGTAAAAAAGCATATTCTCAAATCCAGATTCTATGATGAGTAAACAAGAGTAGTCTGAATAGCCAGTAGTATAGTCTTAATTAGTTTGGTACTCATAACTGTATCTTAGATAAGTTGTCTTTTTGGATCATTAGATTTTTCAAGAAAAAGGGGGAAAACCGGGAAAGTTCTGTTCCTTTTCTACAGCTTAAAAAAAATCTGCAATGTAAACAATCAAAAAAAGCCATCACCTCTTTGTCATGCGCAATAAGCTGGGTCTTCACATGGCCAGAGACCAGATTTACTCTTCCCAGAACCTGTCCTGTCTCCAGACCCCAAATAGTGCAGGTTGTGTCAATACTAGAGGTACCTGAAACAAAAATACTTCTGTTGGAAAAATCAATATTCTCATAAATTATTTAATCACTTACTGGATTCATGTAATATCCCCCCGCATCTACAGATCAAAATAGCCTCAAGAACAGCATACAATTAAAATCGAGAATGTCAGACAGACAACAATCTACCATGCATTTAAATGACCCAAACCTTTTAGCTGCAGGAATAGTCTTCCACACAGGAATAAAGTATAAACAGCTCATGTCTACTTCAATGTATTCAGAAGCCTGATGCAACTCTGAGATGAACTTTCCCATTCTGTAAGTCTCATGCGCATGTCAAAACCAAAATTCAGAGTGTTGCAACAGCATATTATTATTAATCGATTGTTTCTGTGGACTGCAGGTGCGGCTAGCAGTAAAGCTCTTAAGAGATGAGATGCAACACACAAAAAATAAATCATGTAGTAAATAATTATTAAGATATATTATCACTAATAATCTCTGGGCAAATCCCCCTGAATGTGGCTCTACTCTTCTGGGAAACAAACCTCTGCTGCATCAGTCATCTTGGATTCACAATTTGTCCCACTGTAGGGGGTATATTCAGGCTATAATCAAACCTGAAGAAAACAGCCCCCTCCTCTAACCAAATTAAGGGCTCCTGACTCTACTCCTGCTGCTGAAATGGGTTCACAAAGACAAAGCGTGGTACATAGTTTTCCACCCACTCCAGAACAAAGTAAAATAAGTCACAGGAGTTCACAGACGTTATTACTTAGCATTACAACAACTCACCAGCCCTGAAGACTGAGACTCCCTATCTGCAAATAAGGAATATCCCTAATCCAACTTAAGTGACCCATCTTGTACCAGACAAGGAACCTTTCAGTGAAAAAGTCTCTATGAGCTGCTATTTTGTTTTTTCATTATTTTTTTATTTTTAACTTAAGACAATGGCAGTTTCTATGATGTAGAAGTATGTCCACTGGTTAGTTATCGGATTAACCAGTGGACATGCAATGACACAGCAGTCAATCACAACCCAGACTTCACCAGACTGAATTCAAAGTGTCTTTTCTATGCTGAAAATGTAGCATTCCATGAGTCTCACCTAGAAGGTAAGGATCCACTTCATTCCAGTCAAATGATGTTAGTGGAGCACAGAAATCAGAGTTCTTGTTATTGTTCAGCAAACACTCCAGCCGGGTCTCTGTTTCACCCACCTTTAGAAAAAGTGAAACATCTGACTTAAATAGCAATTTCACATGAGTTGTTCCACTTGCACTTCCAAAACATAAGGTGTTAATCCTGTGTTTCTTTCCTCTCAGCTTTACATTGTAAAGCTCTGGAAAACACAATCACCATCTCTATCTTCAGTAAGGCAATTAAAACAGCAACTACCGTGATAATTCTGCTTCTCCTATAGTCATCATATTTAGTCACATTATTGCAGTTAAGAAAACAAATTATCAAGTGCTCTGACTTTATTTTATGTCTTAACCTCCAGACTGTAGCAAGGGTAAGAGACCCCGAAAGGAAAATAACTCACTTAAAAAAAAAATCTGGTCTCAAGTGAAAAAATGAGATTATTATATGTAACACAATTAATATCATGGTTCATCTTTTTTTATGGAGGATTTACTCACTCTCCACACTCGCAGATAGTCACCGCTGGTCGCCAACAGGTCTGGATATACCCCCTTGGTGTCTGGGATCCACATCAGCTTTGTGGTAGGGTAAGGGTGATCAAAGGTGTTCCTGCAAATGAATTCTGAGCTCTCTTCATCCAAACCAACAAGCTGCACCTGTAAGAAGCCGTATTTAAAAGAAAGCATTTTATCAAAATATTCATTTATAAATAAAGCATTAAGACTAAGTGTATTTCAGAAGGACATCTTCTGTAACCTCAAGGACAATATAAAAGGACCATCATGTCAGTGGAATGAGAAATCGTTAAAGCTTTGCTTACATGCCCCAGCTAGGAAGCAAAGTGAAGTATACATAATCACCACAGTGCTTTCCTTTGAAGAGATGATCTCAAATGAATTGAAATCCGATCCTAAAGGATTAAAAAGACCACCCTTCTCTCTTCCACATTGAAAAAGTCTAGTTTAAATCACAGACTTAAACTGCACAAACATTATTCCAACGCCTCTTTTAACTGAACTGATGCTGACAATGTCGTCTTCAGAGAGCAGGACAAGCTGTAGTTTGCATGACAACCACTCACAATTAAAGCCCCTATCATGGAATTCTTGGCCATAACCCTGCAGATTGTGACAGATCACGTCAGCTAGCTATCAAGCTGTTTTTAGCATCGCATTACCTAAAGCATTCTGTCACAACTGCACAAAATTAAGATACAGATTAATCACATCACAGAGTCAGAAAGTAAAACAGAATTCAAACTTAAAGAATTGGGAAGCTAAAGTATTTACATAATTATTCAGATGTTTTGTGGGGAAACAAAACAAGAAAGGTCTGCTGGAAGATTCTAGGTAACTGAATTCCAAATTAGGTTTTTTGCACAATAATATCACAGGGGGAAGGGCTAACTTGCTGAGTTGTGAGAGTGATGCAAGACAGAGCAAACAAGAAACTATCTCCACATAGCTTGGTCATGACAACACCTGAAGTAATGCTTGATGTTCCAGACATTATGTTATTAGAAAAATATTGACATGTTAGAAAGTGTTCAGAGAACAATATGGTGCTGGGAAGATGTGTTTAACCTAGCAGTGACTACGAGACCTAAACAGGATGAAAAGCCCCACTGTGTTAAATACTGTCCAAACACAAACATTATGAGGACAACTCACTACAATTAATTTATAAGCTGCTCACAGTTGGAACTTCCTAGTACTTTCCACACAGCAGCTTCCTCCTGGAAAGAATGACTTAATGGACTTTTTCTAAGATGTTTATCTGGAAAAATCCTAAATATTCTGGGGTGAGAAATTTGATTAATAAACTAAACATTTAATCTAAATCAGAAGTCTACCATATTATTTTCCACATAACAGAAAAATCAATACATACTTCAGTGGGACTTAAACACTAACAGTTATGTTCCTGTTCAGAGATGCTCGTAAATGCAAACCTTACCCTGTGTCACAATAAGATCCATCCTTTTCACCCCATAACAAACCCCAAAAGATATCCAAGTATGCCTCTAAAATTGTCTGCCTTGCACTCTTTATTACAGCTACTCCTTATTATACTTTACACTCCAGTATGAATCAGTCAAGAATCTCCCAGTCTTCAGAAGTGAGTGACAAATAGCTTTCTAACTCCTTTAGGGATCAGAAATACTAAGCGGATTTTACAAAGGAAGCAAATTGTCCTTGGTGATAGAAAATCTTGTGGCAAGGTCGGGATCAGAAGACAAATGACCTCTAATCATTTCTTCTCCTTTGCTTATGCTGTTTTCAGCTCCACACAAGTGTATTAAGTCTACACAAAGCAATCAACATACTCATAACCAGAAGTAAATCTCAAACAGCACAAGACCCACTTCCATTGGTGTGAATTCATATATTCCTGCACCGCATATTCACGTTTAACTCCTCCTCGGATCAGAAGGAAAAGTAGTGACTGCATAGCAACCCAGCATCTTTATGATTTTTGACATTTTTAGGTGCAGGCCAGGTTAGAAAACAGAAATTGCATTAGTAACACTAGAGCTCCTGGTAACTGCTGAAGATCAGGTGTCTGACTCTAATTGTCAGACGGGGCAGCAGCCTGTGATAACTCTGAGCAGGAGGCACTGGTCTGCCCTGAGACAGGAGCAGAGGCAGAAAATACTGCTTGAGAAGCTCTATTCTTTCCTAGCTCAGCACATTCAAAGGTATGACTCTTCTCTTTGGACTTGACCACATACAGTGATTGCAGAACACCTCTATTCATCCTCTTGTGCAGGCTGAATATGAGGAGATAGAAGAATGGATTTATTGTCAGGATGCTGATTATATTATATTAGAGCCCTGTCTCTTCCCTCCTGCAACTGAGGCAAGATTTGTGGCTGCCAGCTACTACACAAAGGAGTGCCTGAAGCTTAGCCCAGGTAAGGCTGAGGTGGTGCTAACAGTGAAGTAACTGTCAGTCTGAACACAAAGCAAACCATTCTACATCTACCTGGAACTCATTACAGTGCAAAAACAAGGGCTAGTGTGTTCAATCTCCATTAGTTTTGCAATTATGGTATGACAGTAGCTAGGAATGCTAAATATTTATTTTTCCAATACATCAAGATAGGCTAAAATTGGATGTGGATTTTCCTATCATAATCCAAGCCTTTATCAATTTAAGGTTTAACTGCAACAGTGCATCTAAGTAAAGAATGGCCTTTACTCAGCATTCCTTAACTTCTAAAAAAATTACATCTCTCCAACATAATCCAAAAGAAACAGACACAAAATTAAACAATGCAGAATTTGGTAACAGTTTACTACTTGTTTGAGGAACAGTGAAGTAAGTCCACAGTACTTTTTTAAAAAAACACTATATTCCTTTAATCTAAATTAGTAATTACTGAGAACGACATTTCACAATTATTTTAGGGTCATGTATAATCAGAAAGATTTCATTGCACCAATTAATCTTCAACATGCAATAATTTTTCTTTGTAACTCTAAACCTTGCAGAAAAAAAAATGACCCTCTGGTAAAACAACTGCCCTGCCACTCTGATTTGAGGCACTGTTCAGGAGGAGGTGGTGATCCCGTAAGCATACGGTCACATCTTGTCAGTCTGCTCCAGAGATGGGACTGAGCAGTACACAGCACCACCCTCGACTGTTTTCTAATCCAGGCTCGAGTTTTGTCTTGCAGATAGATACCAAAATCAGCCTTTCCTGATGTTTTCCACAGACTGTTCCTAATCCACGAAGCCATAGTCAGGAGCCTGCGGAACAGCATTAACTGTGAGATTTATGAACACCACCGTTCCCTCCCATTACACCAGTGATCCATACGATGTTATAAAGGCTGACAGCAGTTTCCTATTCCAAGAAGTTCAGGAAATGCTACCCCACATAATTTTAGTTCTTCCAAATGGAGCAAGTAATCTCTCTTCTTGTACCAGTGATTTGATCAGCAAAGGTGTACAAGCTGAAAGAAAACTCCTTTGGGGTTTGAACAGTTCTTGGCAACCAGCTTCCTGGTATGCTACACAGCCTGTTAGTGTGGGGGTTGACAGAGGTTAGAAGAGTCTGGGAACTGGGGACAGCAGTAAATTAGGATTTGGCAGCCAATAGCTTTGAGTTCCCCATGAAACAAAGGTGTAAACAGCCATTTTATATCTGTAACCCATAAGTACTTCAAGCTCTCCTAATTACTACAGAAACAGAAGATCATAGAGACAAATGAGACAAGAATCTCTCCTCTTTCACTGTAATTCCCTTACAGGGAACACTTCTGCTGCAACAAACATTTGGTGCATTAAGTCTTTTTAAAAGAAACCCTAAAGCAGAACAGTAATAAGGAAAAGGTATATTCACCTATTTGGTTAGATTTTAAGCAAGCTAGAATTGCTATTCCAGATTTTTTTTAAAAAGTGTATTAAAGATAATGAAGAAAGTCAGTTATTTGGAACAAGTCATTGCAACATCAGGAACAGAAATGTTGTCTGGAGCTTGTCAGAAACCTCTAAAAATTGAGTGCAAAGAGAAAGCTGAAATGAAAATGAATTTTCATTATCCTTTTAATTAGTGCCAACTGTACCTATAAGTATATTTTGATGTCAGAAGCTGTATAAAGCACCTCAACTGTGAAGGGCAAATTAGCAGGAGGACAAAGCTTTTACAAGTGCCCTGTAAAAATCCTGAATTTCTGCTTAGGCCAGAAGTCAGGCTATAAAACCAACTGCTCCAGACCTTTTGCAGCACAACGTTATGGACTACTTAAACAAGGTAACTTCAGTTCTTTCCATTTGTTCCTTTAGTTATACCACTTACATGGACAGAAGCTGGAGCTGAAAGAGTTCACAACTAGTGTGCACCTAGCACACTGTATCTGTCCAACAGTTCCCTGTGTGGAGCACAAAGCTATTCCCTGAATGTTTCAGTATCTTCTAAAAGATTGAGCAAAGCTGTGAGAGCCACAGTAAGAGACCACAAAGACTTTGCAGATAAACACCACTCCCAAGCTTGTTCTGGTCACAAAAATAAAGGGGACAACATCAGTACTCTAAGCAACAACACCACTTGCAATTACCCGACTCTCTTAACTATCTTCCTACAGTAGAAGGTTGTACTGAAAGCACTACAAAAACATCAAACAAGAAAACCACAACAGCCCCCTCTCCCTGTTCTTTAAAGCACCAGGGACACAGCAAAAGCTTGTAAAGTGAAGGTTATGTTTTATTGTGCATTTATTGTACAAGTTTAATTTTCAATCATACATCATCTTTACTTCTATAGCAGCAGCATCCAGACTGGCATCTCGTTCTCACACAATTAGTTTCCAGCTCTTTAGACCACACAGATATCATAGCATGTACTGCTTACAGTGACTGAAGTCAACAGAAAAGTTATTCCTGAAGCTCAGAGGTCAAGAGAAGGCCTGGGGAATATTTACAGAGAGCAGTAATTTACATAGTCCTATACAATTTCTGTCTGCAACAATTGTGAGCATAACGGGTAGAAAAGAGAGGGGTGGACTCAACTACTTCACACTTGAAGCCTGAACTGAAAAGCAGACCTGATCACACTGTAATTGAGAGCAACCCCAGAGAATGATCCAAACTTGGGAGGTAAACGCAACATAAATGTATACCCCCTATGAACCAATTCTACTGCCTTTAAACAAAAAAACTATTTTCAAGCTTGTTATTTTAGCTTCTCAGAGTACAGACTACAAAAACATTTTCAAGTTGGTCTTTAAACAAATTAAAAGTTTTCAAGCTCAGGGACCTGCCTTTCCCCAGCAGTACTCCCAGAGCCACAGCAGTGCTCACCAGCATAAGGAGACAGCTCACACAGAGCCAACTCATACTGGCTGAACTACAAAGTGCTCAGCAGAACTATCATGTCTAGGACTGATGCAAGTGCAGTAATTTAACCACTGTAGGAGGAGATGTCAGCCCTGCTTTACCATCACTCCCACTCATTATAGCCTCGCACAAAACCCAATCCCCAACACCAAACTTTCTGACATTATTTTCCACAACCTCCATTAAACAGCTTGACAAAGTTAAGAAGTAGACATGCTTTAAACACACAAAGTTGTATTCGCAAAACCTTTCTTTTCACACAAAATTTCAGGATGCTCTATAGCTATGTCCATTTTCTCATCTCTCTTTTAATTTACATGAATTCATCACACCAAACCAGCACATTAAAGTCTATTCAGAAATGACTGCACAAGAGGTGAACGTGTAGTCCCTATTACCAATGTAAGGGTCTCTGTTAACATCTGGCAGGGAAACACTCAGGATATAATCTCATGCCTCATTACACCCTTGTTCTCAGAGAAAAGTAAAGGGACTAAGGAATCAGTGAAAGCAGTTTATATACTTATGAAAAAAGTTATCACACCGAAGTCCTACACAGCGAGAAAGTATGAGAACGGCACATTTCCAACACAGTCTCAGACACACTGTAGATGCACATTTAGCCTGGCCATAAACTTATATACTTTTCATACTGAAAAAAAACAGGTATGCTCAAGCTAGGGGACCTTCTTGGCTGAGGAGCAGCCAGCAGCACCCATGGCTCTCCCCACCCCCAGTCCCTCAGTCTCCCAACAGCTGAGGACTCGCGGGAAGTAAACCAGCCTGAATCTAGGCCAGCACCCTGCACTTCAGGGGAGTATCTGAAGGCTCTACACAGCTCCCAGCGCCGAGGGCAAGGCGGGCAGACTCCTTCCAGCCACACCACCTGCGGGGGCTGGGAGCGGGGAGCCGCCTGAACCACTGGGATGAAGAGGGGCGGCCCTCTCCTCCCCCTCACTCTGCCTCAGCCCCGCCGCCCGATGCCGGTAGAGCCGGCCCCGGCCGCCGCTCCCCACCTTGTTGTTATACTCCTCCACGAAGCTTCCCAGCGCCAGACGGAACCGCTTGTCCGGCCGGACGCTCCAGTTCATGGCGTACACGGTCCAGGGCGCCTCATATTTGTAGATCTCCTTCCGCTTCCCGTGCAGCGACATGGCTCGGCCGAGGGGGCCCCAGGCAGCGGCGGGGCTGAGGGGGGCAGCGGGCTTGGCCGAGGGGGAACCGGGGGCTGGGCTCGGAGGGGAGCGATGGGCCCGACTGAAGGGAGCGGGGTGGCGAAGCGGGCCGGGGGAGAGAAGGAGCGCGGCCGGCCGGAGCGCAGCGAGGCCGGACGGGTCC
>NW_020799138.1:2995650-3010489 GCF_003259725.1 Athene cunicularia
GCGGGGGAGGCCGCAGCACGGCGCCGAACCCCCAGGCCCGGCTCCAGAGCCCGGCGGCAGCAGGAGCAGCGCAGAGGCCGTTTGGGATTCGGCCCCTCACACAACGGGAACGGAAGCCACACGGGGAACCCCGCCCTCTGAGTGTGGGTTGGCTGTATTGCCTGTCACTTAGACTCGCGGGCATTTATTGGGTGGTTTGCCCGTCCGTTTGGCATTATTCGATCTTCTATTGGTCTTTTTGCCCTTCATTCCAAACGGACGCTCACCCTCTGGCTGGGATAACCTACCGTTGCGTTTGATCCCGCCCCGGAGGGAGGCCACGCTAGTTCTCGAAATCTTACTGGCTACCAGGGGTCGCAGTGGCCTGAGGCGGGATCTTGAGCCCGTATTGACAATTGAATGGCTGGAAGCAATGTCAGTCAAGCCGGCCATGGGCGGGTGGCGGGGGGCACTTCAGGAGAACGGTGGTGCCGCGTGTTCGAGTCCCGCTTCTGCCGAGTGGCTGACGGGGACGGGCTTGACTCTAATTAACTGAGGCTTAATTATGGGGTTTTATTTTTAGTAGCATGCAGCAGCATTGGAGTGTGCCTGTCGACTTATTATAGGAAGGGGCGCGGGTGGGCATCGTCTTCCTAAGGAGCTCCTGCCTGGAGCTGGGCCGGCTGAGGCCCAGCGTCTGGCTTGAGCCCCGGCGGGACGCTCAGCTCCCTCAGGGCAGGGCCGGGCGGGTGTCCCAGGCCCTGGCACGGGGTGCAGAGGCCTCCTGGCTCTCTAAGCCGAGGCACGGGATGGGGAGGAGGTGTCCCGGCCTCAACCAGCTGAAATCTGGGCTGGCTTGGGTTATAAATAGCCCCTTTGTGGGACTGTGCCTGCCTGGGGCCTGGGCAGGGGCTGGCGGCTGGTTTTAGCCCCCGTACTGCCCCATGGGGTAAGATCAGCTGGGGAGCGGCAGGTTTAACCTGCTGAGGGCAAAGGGTCTGTTCTTGCTTCTCGGGGGGGCACACGGTATGAGTTATGGGTGATCCTGGGTCTAGCCCTCCTGAAGGAGCCGTCCCATTTGGACAGGAGCCGTGTCCCCTTCAAAGGGATGTAGGATGGGCTTTAGGTATCGCTTTGTCATCTGAACTTGCTGCAAGGACTCTTGGTGTAATCTTTGCCTGAGGTGCGTTTGCGAGGTCATTTCTCATACGCAGGGGAACAGCAGCAGGCTTGTAGAAAAGATTTTGCAAATTGCTGCTGAGCCTGAACTGTGTCCTATTGGGAAGGAATTGCTCAGCAAAAAGCTGCCCCCTTGGCCCCATCCTGGACCTGTAAGACCTGCACTTGGCCTCTGTTAGCCACACATTCCCTGGATGAAGCAACTGGGGTTTGACCACAGCCTTTTCAGGGATCTTTGCAGATTAGCATCTGTGCTTTGTACTGCCAGGGATGAATTCACGGACGCTCCCAACAAACACAGCTGTAATCCACGTTAGGTGCCAAAAACATCTTTATTAGCAAAGTGTACACTAAAACTCCAGAGAAAGAGATGCTCACAGTTTTACTACTCTCAAAGGGAGCTCGATACATTACTTGAGCAGGCGGCCTAGGACTGTCACAGCATCTAACCGAATGGCAAGGTGGCAGTGCTAAGTGGGCTTCTCCTACGGGGGATGCTGCGGGAGTCTGCCAGGGAAAGGACTGGAGAGGAGGAAGCATCTATCAAACCTTTATCAAAAGAGAGAAGCTGGGAGGAAGGGCTGGAGATGAGGTGTCTGGGGCTTTTCGGCTTTCTGGGATTGTGCTTTTGAGTTTTGTGCTTTATGCCCAGGCCTGTGACCAGTTGGGTTTATCTGGGGAGTTGTTGGGTTTTGCAAGGCGTGATCAGCCTTTCTGGAGAGGTCAGTGCCCTAGGACTCATGCTGAAGCATGCTGAAGTGGCAGGGGCTGTTGGCCCTTAGTTTCTCAGTGGCAGTCAAGTAGGACAAGGATAGCTTCTGTCCTCTGTCCTTGTCCTGGGCTTCCCACCTGCAGCTCCCCCCAGCACCGCACTGTGGAGATCCCCTCCTCCTCTGGTGACTACCCTTTCTGTAATGCCCACAGGCTCTGCTGGGCTAAGCCCAGTACCAACACAATGGTCCCTGCTCCAAAGAGCTGACAGCAACGTGGCCTCGTGGCCAAGAGCTGTGGGTTTGCTCTCCTCCTGTCGCTGTGGCTCACTTGGCTTGCACCATTCTCGAGAGGAAGCCTTGGCAAGGAAGAGGTGGTGGGTACCGTTTGGCCTAGCCAGCTTGTTGGTGGCCGTAAGAAAGAACTGCTCTGGGTTCACTATAGTGTGCAAATGAAATCTACTCTATGGGATCCGCTGGAAAACGTTGACCGTGGAAGCCAGCCACTCTATACTTCCTTTCACGGTGGCAGAAGACAGCTACAAATTATACCCCTGAGCCAATGGCATTGTCCCCCGTCTTACCCTTGCAGTCAAAATCAACATCAACTGACCGAGCTCACAGTTGAGGTTCCTCTTGACTTGCTTCGTAGCCCCCACATCTCTAACTTCCAGGAAGCACTGGGTCGGAGAGGTGTCTCTGAATGTCCTGGTGCTCGGAAGATGCTTCCAAGTGCTCAGGGAGGGAAGGGAAACGAGAACCCCGGAAGAGTCCCTGTGTATTTGGTGCCCTTTGGTGGGGAGGCTCTGGGTTCGGGAGAGGTGGGGAATGGTGCTCCTGCTCGGAGTAGACCATCATGGTTTCGTCAGATGCCACAGCGAGGTGCATCCCGCTTGACAAGGAGTCCCTGGATTTCAAGTGGAACTTTTCTACCTCCGCGTAGCTCGGGCTCTGGTGGGAAAGAAGGAACAAGATGGGTTACAGCAAAAGAAAACAAGGACTCGTGCTCTCCTCACCCAATCAGCATCCAAGACCCAAAATGTTAATTTTTGCCTGAGGAAGCCTCAGAGCAGAGAAACCCACTCCCCTCCCTACTGATGGGGCAACCTGGTGGTGCTGCAGATGGCAGGATGTGCCCCAAAATCAGTGATGCACTGGGCAGAAGCATCTCTAGGTAGACCTACTCCCATTGCAGGACCCCTGGGCTTTGCCTGGACCCACAAATGCTCGACTGTGCTTTGCGTGACAGGTGACTGAAGGAAACCATTGGCCCTGCAGGACCCACCTGCTTGGGGCAGAAGGAAGCTTGGCTGGTGCTGAGCTGGGAGCGGTGGCCTTACCTGCTCCGGGGTCGTCGTCTCCTCATCCTCAAGGGGTGTGCAGGGGGCGAGCGGCTCCAGGCTCCGCGGGAGGATGCCGTACATGGCCAGGTTGTGGGAGGACGGCGAGATGGGGCTGTATGCGGGCGGCACTTGGGACAGCTGGCGCTGCAGGAGCTGGAGGATTATATTAATGTCTGACGACATCCTGGACTCCAGCCTGGGGACAGAGCAGCCCGGCGTTAGCACAGCGCATCCTGCTGCATCCCACGAGAGCCAGACCCGCGGCTGGGCAGGGGAGGCACTGGGGAGGAGGTGCCGATTCAGCTGCCTGAGGGTGATGATGCTTTGCCTAGTGCTGCTTGGTGAGGTTTTTAGCAGTGCTTCAAAGCAGCGCTGTTGCAGAGAGATCAATCCTGCCATCTCTCTCCTGCCACACTTAATCGTCCCCTGCCCAATTTTTTGTGGAGCCTGACTGGGATCTGGGACAGGGAACTGAACAAAGCTAAAACTACCCCGGAGGGGAGAAAAAAATTGCAATGGTTAGTATTAATCTGGATCAATTCTCCAGGCCAGCTGCTTGTGCTGACAGAAAGGAACAAGGCAGGTAGGTGCCAACAAGTTTTAACTGAGGAGTAGAAGGAGATGTAAAAGTAGAGTAAGTCTCTTCCTTCTGCCTTGTCCTTGACTGCAAGGAGCAGCTCTGGCTGGAGCAGGCACAGCCCCCCTTGCAGGCAATGTCCTGGCAGCACTTACAGAGTGGGTAGGAGGTCTGTCCCTTGCTGCTGGGGATGGCACGTTGGCGAGACACCGAAATACGTGTGTGGGCACTACGGTGGTGAGCTTAACGTGGGCAGCAGCCATTGGAGGGAGAGACAGCCGCACATGTGAGTGCTGCCTGGGGCCTTTAAACCCACGTCTCTGGTGCGGGCTCTTCCTTCTCATTCAAAAATCGTGTATTTGTTCTTATTTGGAGGGCAATGATGTGCACAAGGCTTGTTTGCTCAACAAGAGGATGCTTGCAGCTCTTTGCAACAGGAAGAGGAGGCCTGCGAAAGGCTCAGGTCGTGAGCCTGTGGGTGGTTTCATGTCTGCTGTTGCATCGAGTTTGGAAGCAGCAGCAAAGCGACAGATCCCAGGGTGGTGGCACAGCAGCAGATGAGGTGTTGGGCTGCAGCCAGGGTCAACACTTGCAATTTGAGAAGCTGCTGCATTTGCAAAGTGCTCCCACTACCTCCCAAAGGCACACAGTGTCCCAGGGGGTCAGGAGGTGGCATCTGCTGCACGCAGTGCCCACTGCAGCCACCCCTGGAGAGCAGGAGAAGGTGATGACCCAGACCCCCCCTGGGTACTCTCCAACCCTGTGCCCCAGGGACCTGCCCACCTGCTGAGCTGGGCCTGCAGGAGCTCCAGCCTGGACTCAATCTGCCCCGGCCTGTAGTCACTGTGCAGGGGGATGTCCCGCGAGCTGTGTACCAAGGAGATGTGTTGCAGAGGCTCTGGGTGGTGGTTTGGCCTTCGGTCCTCCCAGAAGGTGAACATGTTGGGGATGTCCAGGGGCGTGGCTGGAAGGAGAACAGACATCTCAGCACTTCTGTCTTGCGTCTACCAGCCCCACTGGCATGGAGGTGCTGCAGAGTCCATCAGCCAACATGTTCCTGCAGAGCCATCACCTTGACATACATGGTGCTCAGGGAGAGTCCATCACCCTGGCACCACGGATAGTCCATCACACTGGCACCCAACATGCCTATGGAAGGCACATAGTATTTAGCCTCTTGGGGCAGCCCCAGAGGTGTCCCTGGGTGCTAGGAGAAACTGCAAAGCACAGGAAGGATGGAGCAGATACTACTGGCGACAAAAGACAGCAAAGACCCATGGCCACAAGCATGGCTCCCCTCAAATCTGTGTGAGTTGCCTGGCCCTGCTCCAAGACAAGGCCACCATGCCCAAGCATCCCTCACCACCCTCCTGCCAGCTTTGGCTGCAGCCGTGGATACCTGCGTAGGACTGGCTGCTCTCTGCTGCCTGCTTGCCGACCTCCGTGCTGCCAGCGCTGGTGGTGACAAGGCTGAGCGCGGGCAGAGCAAAGTCATCTTTTTTGGATGTGGGGAAGGGCTCCACTTTCATGGGGCTGCCTGTCTTGGCCTCGTCATCGCTGGTCTGGGAGCAGGGAGTGGTGCTGCTGCCCAGGTCGTCCCACCGGTCCTTACTCAGCGGGTCCTGCGGGTTGGTGAGCTCTGAGTAGGTATGATACTGCTCTGCATCAGAGATGCCCGTGTCTGGGTCTGTGGGGCAGCACAACAGGTTAATTTGGGGAGTACCACACATGGCAAAATCAGCCCCCAACCCCTCTAGGGTGCCTGTGGGGCTGGAGAACCCTAAGGAGAGGGAGGGAGGCAGGGAGGGAGGGAAGGCAGCATGGGTGCCCCCCGGGTGGGGGACATACAGGCTGGTCTGCAGAGACAGAGGCACCGAGAGCTGCCTCTGCTTTGGGGCGCTTGCGAGGGCAGTAGTTAAATGATGATCCCGCTGCCCAGCCCTGTAAGCCAGGCTTTGCTGATGCTGTGGGACTCACCAGGCTTGTTGGTCTGGCAAAGGGAGTGCTTGCGTCGGCGCGCTCGCCGGTAGGTGCAGTCATACTCCTCGCTGAGCGGTGAACGGGGAACGCTGTCTGCCTGAGGGATGAGAGGGGCTGGTCACCAGGGAGAGGGTGCCATGTTCCATCCATGGGTGTCAAGGCCCATCCATGGGTCCATGTCTCATCCATGGGTGTCATGGCCCTGGGTGCCATGGGAGTTACAGCCCATTCAGCATCCTCCTAAGGCTGGTCTCCAGCTACCTCTGCCTCTCCAACACTACCCTGTCCCACCCGCTCCTGGACTGATTGAATAGCTCAAGGGATCCTAGAGGCTGGCCTTGTTGCTCTGAGACTGAGTTGAAGGTGTCAGGGCCATAGGGAGGGAAGGAGCACCCTGAGGTGGGGCAGGACATCCTGAGGTGGGACAGGACATAGCATTTGACGTTCTTTTCTACCTTACCAGGCAAGTGTCTCTGAAAAAAATGTCAGGAAAGGACAAAGTCCAGTCATGAAGTGTAAAAGTCAAACAGCAATGATAAAAATGCTCCAAGCCTTTCATGGATTTCAAACCTGATTATTTAAAAAGGAATTTTCTGAGGAAGCTGCTACCCAACTCAGTGAAGCATGAGAATATTTCTTACTTGAGCAGCCTCAAAACATGTGTGTGACCCACTTGCCCAGGCTGCAGCAGTCCTAGAGATGATTTACAGGTACTACAGAGCAGAGTACTACTGACACAGCTTGTGGGACCAACTTTTCTGATAAGCTCGGGATGTGCAGTATGCACGTGTCTGCTGGGCTGTGGGGGAAACCATAAATCCATGGAGAGTGCCTTGGGAAACGTGGCTGTTGGCCAATCCACACCAAACTGAGTGAAGAGCAGCTGTTGACACCCTTGCTTCAGCTCTCACACTTGCCAAATTTAAAGCATTGACCACATCCCTCCCTGGGACAGCCCTGGCACTCACATCTCGCAGGTTGAAGGTGATCTCTAAATTGCTCCAGAAGTTGTCAGAGAAGGCTGGGTACATGTCCAAGACCTCCAGCAGGTCCTCCCGCTGGATCTTGTGCAAGTCACAGTAGGTCAGGGCCCTCACGTCGGCATTGGACTTCCCTGGGCGGGCGTAGAGGCTGATGGGCTCCCCAAAGATGTCATTCTTCCCTGTGCCAAGAGACAGCTCATTAGGGGGAGGTGGGCACCCACTCCATCTCCAGAGGTAACTGGACCAGCAGACCTCACTTTGGGGCTTATGGACAAGGGGATGCCCAGCAATCCCAACCCTGATTGTGGACGCTGGGGATTATTACACTGTGAAAGCCATCACTGATGGGGAGACCAAGCTAGGGTAGTGTTGTCATCAGTGATGGCTGGGGACTGCTGAGTCATGCCCGACTCTCCTCACTCCTTCATGGCCTCTCCCTGACATCTACTGGGATCCTCCGCTCCCTGTCCACTGGTGTGGTGACTGGCCAGATGTTGAGGAATAGCCTTTCCTTCTCCGGGACATGGAGACATCCTTCGCCCCTCACCTGCCACCCTTTGTCCACAGCTCATCGCCTATCACCCATCACCCTTTGCCCCTTGTCCATCACCCCTTGCCCTCCCAGAAGGAAGGACTTTTCCACCTAAGATGGCCACCACAATGTCTTCCCGGAGGATCTCAATGGAGCCCCGGGAGATGAAGTAGAGTGTGGTGAGGACATCTCCGTAGTGCACCAGGGTGTCTCCGGGCGGCGCATGAGTCGTCTTGAACTTCATGGCCAGGGCACGCAGGCAGCCTTTGCTGGCTCCTCGGAAAGCCTTGCAGTTCTGGAGCAGCGTGCGGTTGAGGTGGAGGCAGATGTCTGCCTGCAGGCAGTCAGGGAAGCCCTTCAGCACCTGCAAAGAGCGAGGGAGAGATGCTGTTACATCACCATCCCTGGGAAAGACAGCTGTGGCAGCCCCGGGAGGCTGTGTGACAAGCAGCGTGACACGGTGGGACCAAATGGGGAGCCCCTGAGCCCAGAAAGCCGAAGCTGGGGACATCTGATCTTCCCTTGGTGGACGCCTGCCTGCCTGTCCCTGCCTTGTACTGCACATGGCTGGGGATGGGAGCACTCCCAAGCAATAAATAATAATAACCAGATCAATCTATTTATACTCACTGGTGGCATATCCCCCTTTTCATCTTTACGCCCACTAATCTTAGCTGAATGAGATCACAAACTGGTAACGAGGTGCTGTCCTAATTAAACAGCACCTGCCTGAATGCCAAGAAGCAGCACGGGCCAGTTGTGTGCAGCAACAGCTAATTATACCCGTGGCAAATACCTCATATTGAACAAAAGCTAGATCTGAAGGTGAAATCAAGGTAAAACTCGCAATACGGAGAAAGCTGCTGCCATCAGTGACTCATGGTGCCAGGACAAAGTCCACCTGGGTTTGGGTTTTTTTTGGAGAGCAGCATATGGCCCTGGGGTGCCCCTTGCTCTCCTCTCTGTTTACATCCCACTGGTGGCCAAATCTGGGACAGCCAGGCTGGGGCTGGTAAGCATGTCTCGTTCCTGGCTCCATCATGATCTCACAGGCTGGCAGCAGTGCCTTAGATTCCCTACTGGGAAATCAGGGGTGGACGAACTGATCGGGCTGTGGGATGATTGACTGGATCACATTTGTGTCTCAGCAGCATCCAGCAGGAATTGGTGTGAGCGGTGGCACGTCCAAGCTGCAAGCTCAACTCGTCACAGGGGATTTGTGACCTGGGTTTGCACTAAGCCAGGAAAACCTGTGCTTGGTAGCGGGCCACAGCTTTGCTTCTAGTTATTGCCACACATGTCCAGCCCAGGGTGTCTCCTCCATGGGAGAGGTTTAGCCTGAAGCTCTCCCAGGAGCAAACCACCAAATGCTGCCGTTGTTTAATGTGGCAGCACCAACTGAAGATGGAGAGATAGAATTCATGCAAATTTGTGTCCTGATGGTGCTCAGGGATGGAGGAGGATGAAGTCTTATGCAAAAAGGGAACATGAACTGGGAATGAGCAGGCTAACAACTTGCCTAGGGCCAAGAGATAGGGAGTACCAGGTCCCATGTCTCTCCTTGCCTTGTCCTTTCTCATTCCTCTCTCTGCCTTGCAGCTGGCCGAACCAGCACATTTATGCACTGAACCCTGTGTGACTGTGAGCTGAGTCCTGCCACCCCGGCCCCAGCCTGGGACTCCTCAGCTGAGCCCCCTCCTCACTCCAGTGTCCCGGCGCCATCAGCACAAGCCTCCCCGCCAGGCTCGGAGACACGGTGCCTCTCCAGTGTGGCTCCACTATTGATCTCCCCTTTGCTAACAAACAGCCACTCTCTGGGCTCTAATTAAAATGGATCGAGGTTTATTTAAATGTCCTCCTTTCCCTGCTGCCGAGAGCAGGATGCACTTTGCTTAGCAACCAGCAGTGTGGAGAGGAGCTGGATCGATACCTGCTCCGCAGCTCTGTGACACCAACAGACACCAGCCTGAAAATGTTCGGCATCGATGGAGACTCAGCTCCTCACCAGTGTGCCAGCACCAGACCCGCACTCTGGCCAAGAAATGTCCTCATGGCCCCAGAAAGCCTCTGGGTAGATGTGGAGGGATGGACAGACAGAGGGGGAGAAGGAGGAAGGGAGATGCAGGAGGCAGATGGGCAGACAGACTCTGTCTCCAGCCTCCCATGTCTTCTCCTGCCTCCTCTCCACTCTGGTCAAAAGGATGGAAATGTTTGGGTGGACCCAGAGCCAGACTCTGGGTCATTCAGGACAAGGTGCCATGAGGACGTGGAGCCTCTGTGCCCTGTACTCACCGCATTCATGTCAATGCCATTGGTGTAGGACCAGGCATGCTGGAAATACTCCTCCAGGCGCTGGCGCAGGGGGTTGGGGATCTGGTGGAAGCGGATGAACTCCTTGACCCGCAGCATCTGCGTGTGATAGCGGGCTGTGCCCGAGTACAGGCGCTGGATGATAGCAGAGACATTGCCGAAGATGCTAGCGTACATCAGAGCTGCAACGAGAGGGCAGGACATGGGGAGGTGCATGTCCAACTACATCGGACCTGGAACCAGAAGATTGCCAAACCCCGTATCTACCATGGACCTGAAACCAGTGGGACCTGAAACCCATATTTCTATCTATCACTCCATCCATTTGTTTGTGCAGAAGAGGCATAGGCTCTCCCCGTTCCTCCCCAGAGCAGCCCCTCCAACCTCCAATGCAGGGATGGGGACAGCAGGACACACGCAGGCACTCACAGCCAATCAGCATGACACAGATGGAGAAGATCTTCTCAGAGTTGGTGTTAGGTGAGACGTTGCCGAACCCCACACTGGTGAGGCTGCTGAAGGTGAAGTAGAGAGCAGTGACGTATTTATCCTTGATGGACGGGCCGGAGGAGAGGTCGCTGTCATTGTACCGCTTGCCGATCTGGTCACCCAGGTTGTCCAGCCAGCCAATCTTGTGCTCCATGTAGGGCCGCTCCACGTTGCCGATGGCATACCAGATGCAGGCCAGCCAGTGAGCGATGAGGGCGAAGGTGCACATGAGCAGGAAGAGCACGGCTGCTCCATACTCAGAGTAGCGGTCCAGCTTGCGGGCCACGCGGACCAGGCGCAGCAACCGGGCGGTCTTCAGGAGGCCAATGAGGGTGGTGGTCTGCAGGGGAGAGGTGAGAAACCTCAGGGACAAGTAAAGGATAAATCTAGCCAGAGGCATGTCTCCATGTCTCCAGCCTAGCCGTGCTCCCTCTGAAGGATAAAAATGCATTTCTAGAGCATGAATCACCTTGTCCTGGAGGTGACATCTGAAATAGGTTAGATGAATTATGCCACGGAAAGGGCAGTTCCCCTCTGCTGACCATAAAGGAAACAAGCTCTGGGATTACAGGTCAGCAAGTGAGAGGAGCCAAGGCCAAGCCCATGTTTCCTGATGGGTTCTCACCTCGCCAACAGCTGCCTTTCATGCCACCCCACAGGCTCTCAGCTGAGGTGGGGCCTCCAGGTAGCACAGTAACCACAGGGCCATCCCATTACCAACATTTTGAGTCTGGCTGGCAATGTGACCCCAAATTTGGCCTCTCTGGCATGTGAGGCTGGTCCCTAAACCAAGCTCCCATCCTGCTCTGCTGGGTCAGCGCCAGCAAGGGGAGAGGGTCCAGTGAGACTTACTTTCCATCTTAGCACTTACAGTGGGGTCTGTGTGGCTGTCTGACCCTACTAAATAAAGTCCCAGGTTCCAGCTGCTTATTAAAAACCTATGATGACATCCTTGTCCTTGTCCATCCCTTTGACCAACCACCCCTCTCCTTGCAGATCTAGCCATCCACTGCTTACATCAAGCCATCACTATCTCTCTTTCTCTTCCAGTCATCTCTCCCTGATCCATGAGACCCCTCCTATCCTGATGGACATCCAGGCCCTGCCTGTACCTCATCAGAGCCGGAGCGATAGATGAGCAGGTCAAAGGGGATGGCAGCGACCATGTCAATGAGGAACCATCCCTTGAAGTAGTGGATGGCGATCTTGCCAGGGTGGCTCACCACCTCGTCGTTGACGTTGACATAGGTGGTACGGAAGTTGATGACAATGTCCACGATGAACATGATGTCCACGATGAGGTCAATGATGTTGAGTGGGTCACAGGAGTAGCTGCAGTCCCAGTGCTTCTCCTCCACCTGCTCCTCGTTGAGCAAGAAGGCAGCTGAGTAGGGGGTGAAGACAGCCGTGTAGATGACCAGCAAAAGGATAAGCCAGTCCCACACAGCCTTGAAGGGACTATAGTGCAGGATGGTCCATCGGTGGATGCGGGGCGCCTGCAGCTTGTACTCAGGAAGGACATCAGCACCCAGGGACAGCACCTGGCAGGAGATGGGTATGAGAAGGACAGGAGACCAGGAGAGAGGTTGGATAAGGCCAGGAGCCAGGTAAGGTGTTCCCACGTGCTGGTAGGGCAGTGAGGACCATGCAATGGGTTTCCTACACCCTCTTCACCTTCGCTGCCTTTGTATGTGTTTGTCCAGGAGGCCACAAGGTGAGATGCCCACTGTGGCTGACACCAAGGTCTGCCCAGCTCCTCATCTGTCTCTGATGGCCAGAGCACCCTTGGCACAGCTGTTTGCCTGTTTTATGCTGTTCAGACCCTCCCATGCCAGCAGAGAGGAAAGTGCCTCCTTCTGCCCTCAGCTCTGTGCCATCAGCCTGGGAGCTGCTGGGTGTCCCTGGCACAGGGCTCGGGGACTGGGCAGCTTGGCCTGCAGTCCCACGGCTGTGCCATGGCCTGGCCCCGAAGGTGATGACACATTAGTCATCTGCAAGCCTTGCACGGTGCCTGTCTCAGCCCCAGCAGCGACCTTCCCCTTGATGTCCCTCTGGCACAGACGTCCTCCATAGCCAAGGGGACAGCTTGGACCATCCACAGCAAAGCCTGGCCTCGGGCAATGCCCATTGCCCGTCAGAGCATCCGCAGGGATGCAAACCAACATGCAAACCAACATGCAAACACCACCCCATGCGTGCAGGCACCCTCCCATATTGTCATGTGTCCCCAGGTCTGTCTGCCCTCATGGGGACGTGGTCCTGTGGCACCCGTGAGTCCCCACATGTCCCAGACCTGTCCCAGCTTCCCCCTCCAGCACCAACACCGGCTCCCGATGGGCTCTGAAGCCACCCTGGGGACACAATGCAAGGTGCTGGGGACCAGGAGGGCCGGGGCTGTCCTGCTTTGGGTGCTGTGAGATGGTGGCATGAAGGGGCTTTGGAGCTGGGGACAGCCGGATCCTCCCTCCCTGCCCCTGCTGATCTGTTGTCCCCCTCGTGTCCTTGAGATGCCAGCCACCAGTGCCACCTGCGAGGGAGGGCAAGGGGCCCTTCAATGTTCTCTTCTGGCACCCAGCCCCCAGCTAAAAGGGTGCTTTCTGCTGAGCTGGAAGGAGAGGAGGGAGGAGGCTCCACATGCCCCGAAGCCATGGTGGTGGACACCACCATGCCTCTGGCAACAGAGCTGGAAGAAGGGCCTGATCCTTCCTGCACTGACACCCATCTTGTTCAAGGGTTCAAGGGCTTCCCAAGGGCTCCTGGTGCTGCAACCCAGAGCGTGCCCAGCCCCCCGCCACCAGCAGCCCCGGGACATTGATGGATCCCGCGCCCTGGGGGTGTCCCCTGCTCCTACCTGCCTGCAGCTTGCCCGGCGCCCCAGGCGGCAGCTGACCCTCGAAGTCCGGGTGTCCACCATGGGGGCCCCCAATCCCGCACGCCCTGGCAGCGACCGGCACGGCGGACGCAGCACCGGGGCCGTGGCATCGCCCATGCAGGCACGCATGCACGCAGCTGGGCGGGTGGGGGACATGTGGCTGCGAAGGGCATTTGGGAGCCCCGTGTGGATTAATCAAACCTAATCAATGCTGGGGCCCCCGTGGGGACGAAAGCGCCAATGGGGCAGCAGGAGCTGCCGACGTCGCTGGTGGATGGAGAGGGGAGGGATTGGAAAAAATGACCCAAACACAATCGTTGCGGAAGGGAATGAGGCACCGGCTGGGCTTGGGGACCAGCTTCCGCAGGGCCGGCAGGGAAGGGGACAAGGCAACACCGGTAAAATGCTTGGTCCCAAAGCTAAGATGTGCCCAGCAGACCTGAGACGGGCTCCTACGCCTTGTGTCTGAGAAAAACAGCAATGGTCCCACCCTCAGCAGCCAAATCCCCCTGTCCTGCCTGGCCAGAGGCAGCTTTGTGGGGCCAGTCCTGAATTCAGGCCCTGAAATGCTGATCCCCACACTGGGATGCCTGTCCTGCCCCCCATCCCTGCTCCTAGCACCCGGCTATTGTGACAGAAGCAAGAGCAGGTCAAGCCCTGTTGTTTTCCAGGCAGGAATTAATAAAAAAACCCACAACTCCAAAGATTTGAGGCAGAGAAGGGAAAAAAAACCCCAAAAGATCATCCAAACCAATGCAGAGCATGGGAGCAGCTGCAGCCTTGTCCCTCTCTGTCCCTGGGGATGGGGAGGGCTGTGGGTGGCACCCCTGGGTGGCCTCAGTGGCCCTGGGAGTCTCCACTGGTGGCAATGCTGGCTGCCCCTTCCCTCTTCCCCTTCCCCTCTCACTTACTGGCTTCAGCTGCAGCTGCAGGCTCTTGGTGTGGGGTGTGGGGTGCTGGCAATGGGGTGCGGGGTGATGGCAGTGGGGTCCTGGGTGCTGGGTGCTGGGCAGCAAGCAAGGGAGCGAGACAGCCACAGGTGGGAGGAGGAGGAGGAGGGAGGGAGGAGGGAGCAGGGGCCGTGCAGGCTGTGGGTGACAGAGCGGGGAGACTCTCATGGCTCTGGCTAACCCAGACCATTGCTCGGGCCCTGTGGGGTCCAGCGGCTATGTGCCTTCCTCCTCCCCCAAGCTGGGGATGGGGATGAGGAGGGGGACACCAAGCTGCGGAGGGGGCCCATGCCAGGGTCACCAGGAGACCCTCAAGCAAAAGGGAGTGGGCAGGATCAGGCCTACGGTGCTGGCTGCAGGCAGGCACCGACCCAGTGTCCCTCCCAGCACAGATCCTGACACAACTCGGCCCCCTCATCCCTGTCCCCAGCACCCTCCTGCCCAGCTCCTCCACCACCCACTGCCCGTGGGAACTGGGGAGGTGCCACCTGCAAGATAGGACCCCAGCCTGGTGGCACCGACCACAGTGTCCCCACGTGCCTCCAGCCATGTCCTGGAGCCGCAGCCCTGGCAGGCTGAGCCCGGCACATTCATTGCACTTGTGACCTGCCCTCCCTGCCTGCTCGCTGTGGGGCCAGACCACCCTGACCAGCCTATGTCTGCCTCTCCCTGCTCACCAGCCGGTATTTTTAGATGCCGTTAGCAGTGTCTCACCGCTGTCTCTGCCTCACCCGTGACTTATTTATTGCCCAGGAGCGGGGAGCCATGGCTTGATGGGAGGCACGGGGAACATTGGGGTGAGGACTGGCAGGATGCCCGGGTTCCCTGAGGCCATGGAGAGATGCAGTGGGGAGGAGAGGGCTATCCCATCCCATCCCATCCCATCCCATCCCATCCCATCCCATCCCATCCCATCCAAATTACCAGAAATACTG
>NW_020799138.1:3010539-3029122 GCF_003259725.1 Athene cunicularia
CAGGGGCTATCCCATCCCATCCCATCCCATCCCATCCCATCCCATCCCATCCCATCCCATCCCATCCCATCCCATCCCCATCCCCATCCCATCCTGTCTGGAGATTTAAGGCAAAGGGAAGATCGACCTTTGTGGGTGCTGCATGGCTGCATGACAGGGCCCTGCAGCCACCACTGGTCAGTTCTGATCCCATCACCCCACAGCTAGCTAATGACCCCGCATCAAGCAGCTGGCGTCACCCCAGCATGCAGCAGTGGTCCCCGGTTTGTGGGTGTCCCCTGTGATGGGGACAGGGGCATGGAGGCTGCTCGCCATCCCGCTGGGATGTTCAGGGGCTGATCCCCAGTCCCTGCGGTCACCCCCAGATCAGAGGGACTAAGTGGGCTTTGGGATGAAGGGGACAAGCCAGGGGCACAACAAGCCTAAAAACTGCCCCGTGCCATGGGGAGTGGGGAGCCCATCACATGCACGGAGACTGTGAGGGTAAAGTTTTGCCAGCACTGAGACAGGAGAAAAATCCCGCAGAGCACCCTGCTCTGATGGAGAAAACTGTCAAGGCTGGAGGCTTTCTGGGGTCAGATGGCAGCATTTTCATTAAATTGGCCCTCTGCTGCTGCTGACAATCGTGGGAGGGGCCCTTAGAAGTATTTTGTGCATTGTGGCTCTCCCATGCCTCAGTTTCCCCACTGGCAAGAGCTCCCTACTTGGGACTGCAGGATACAGCAGCACCTTTCTCACACACTGACATCCACGTGTCCCCTACGGTGACACTACAGTGCCACGAGTGTCCCTTTCGGTGACAACGCACTGCCACAAGTGTCCCCTGCAGTGCCACCCGTGTTGGTGACAGTGCAGTGCCACCTGCTGTCTCCCAGGGGATCCTGTGGCCCTCGGCATGGCCACCCTTTCTCCTGGCATGGGGTCCCTTCCTGAGCACCTCGGGGCCAGCATTACCCCAGGGGCTCCATCCCTGGCGTTGGGGGGCAGGAAACGGTGGCCAGACCCTCCCCCACAAATGAAGCCACACGCACACACAAACATGGACCCTTCAAGTCCCCCATCACCCCATGAGCAGTTAATGATTGTGTTTCTCTGGCCACAAATTACCAGAAATACTGATTTAGGGGGGAAAAAAGAGCATTTCAAATATTCAGAGGAAGAAACAAAAATGAAGCACAGGAATACTGGCATTTCCTAGGATGGAATCTCCAGGTATCACTGCCCTCTCTGCCCCTCTCCTCCAAAAGCCACAGGAATGGCTGTTACCGTACCCCAGCAGCAGCACCACCACCCACCGCTCCCTTGGGGGCATCCCAGTGCCCACGTACCTGTGTGACCTTCTCGGTGACATTCTGGGTACGCTCCATCACCTTGTGGGGAGCAATTATCTCAATCTCCGTGGTGGAGCCTGAGCGGTGCTTCTCCAGGTTGAACTCCACGAAGTTGAGCGTGAACTGGGGGATCTGGCTGATGGTTCGGTATTTCATGAGGTCCGAGTCCGAGGTGGAGTTCGGGGGGTTGGGTTTGACGTGGGAAGCCTCTGAAAGAGGATGGAGAGGAGCGTTGAGGAGGATGGTATCAGCAGGAGCCAATCCGCGGAGCCCTGGTCTCAGTGCAGGCCATCCAGGAGCTAGGAACCACCCCAAGGTGCCACCAGAAGGTACCAATATCTGCCTGGCCATAAAAGTTTGGCTTCTTCAGGGTGGCTTCTGACATGGGATGCCTAACCCGAGATGCCTGAGAGGGGGCTGCTTTTCAGACACATCACCCATTAAACCATTAAACCTCCTTCAGGGGGTTCAGACCAGCTGCCAAAATGCAGAGGCACCCCATATCCCTTGCTACCCCTGAAGAACGTGGTGGGTTGGGGACCAGCCCCAATGAGACCCACCAGGGAGGGATGCCAAAATTGGCATGGAAGCAGACGAAGGAGGAAGTGATGCTCCTCCACCCTTGCATGCTTCAGCCTGAACAACAGCTCCTGAGCTGCTGTCTTGGTTTTTGGCCACCACATTGAGCCAGGAGCTGGATGATGTCCCCACCCAGATGTATCCTCCACCCCCAGACTCCAGCTAGGGAGGTCAGAGCTTTCTCTTGAAGAAGAGCTGTAGTGGGGCTGGATCCCAGCAGTTTTCCCCAGGGACCTGCTTCTCTGGGTGACCCAGTGCAGGACCAGGGAAGAAGCCCCAGAGGTGGTCTGCTCATGGTCTTGCTTGTGGCAATGTGTAGTCATGGAGAGAGCATGTACCCACACCCCCAAGCACTGTAACCAATGTGTCCCAACCCCTCTATCTCCTTTGGGCAGGGCAGAGTTTTATTTTCAGTTCCATCCCTTGCACTCTGACATTGACCCAAGAGATGGCACGGGCAGGAGGTGTCTGAAGACATTGTGAAGGGTCCCAGTTAGCACCAGCCATCCTGCTGCCACCCTTCTCCTCCCCACTCAACCCCCTTCCCCTACATCATGTCCCCTCCCAAGGGGCCATAAACTGACTATTTGAGGATCATGATCCCCTACCCTGTTTTCTCAAGCCAGACACCACAGACTGATCTCTGCCCATCCCCAATTACTGAAGCTTCTCTTGCCTGACCTCCATCTATCATCTATCATCATCTATCTCACGAGAACAAGGTCTGGACATGGACACCGTGGTGGAGGTACGTTTCCTCCAGCCCAATGCATGGACACAGCTCACATTGCACATGCCTGCAGACCCCTTCCCTCCCTCCCAGGGAGGTGGGACGGCAGCGGGATACCCCTCATGTGGGGCAGCCAAACAACCTCATGTAGTCTCACGTCTCACACACAACACCATGGATGGCTCTACCCAAAGAGCAGGACCTGCCGACGCAGGGAATCACTTGGAGACCAGTGGGTTTTGGGGAGAAGACCCCAGCTTATCTCCACTTTGCAGAGGGAAAAGCAATGCAGGGTAAGAGACCTCCCCCCCCAAGATGTGTTGGGACCATCGCCCAGGACCGTGGCTCCCGCAGTAGGACCGACAACTCCGGGGTTTTTCCCCTACCTGAGTTTGCCCTCCTTTCCCTGAATTTTCTCTGGAACTCAGACCTCGCAGCCTCAAAGTTGTCCAAGGAGGAGACCCTGCGGAGGCTGTGGAAGCTGCCCCCAGGGCGAGACCGAAAGAAACCCCACGCAGAGTACGACCCTCGTGGGCCCAGCAAGGGAGGCTCTTGTTTCGGGGACGAGTGTTGTAGGGTGGGGTCGGCCTCCAGGTTCGGCCTCCGCTCCTTTTCCAGGAGGGATTCGGTCTCTGACTGCACACAGTTCTCCTTGGGCGATGTCTTCAAGTCCCTCAAAATCAGGGAGTCACCACCAGGCTTTAAGACAGCCAGGAGAAAGCGTTTTATTAGAAGGAGTCCTCGCGTGCTGGGGAGGAAGGAGGGGGAGCTAGGGGAGGTAAGAGGAGGGGCAGAGGGCTGGGAAGCGCTGTGGTTCCTGAGGTCACCTCCAACTGGGACCAGGACCTGCTTTGTGGTGGGGCGACCGAGTCCTCGGAGACTTGGCAGCTCCTCCGTCCCACCAGCTCCTACCGGAGGCTGGGTGGCTGCGGGGTGGTTTGCAAGGCGATGCTGCGCAGCTGGGAAGCAGGCCAGAGCAAGAAGAGAAGAGGAGACCCTAGGAATAGTCTTGCCTCAAGTACTTGCTTTGCCGTGCACTGTCCTGAGGTGGCCCTACGTCCCACTGCTGGGCCTCCCCTCCCCTTGCCTGCTGCAAGAGCTCAGGCCACCACTGAGGGTTGGTGCCCTGGGTCTGTGCTGGTATCTACGGGAGAGGATGTGCTCTGCACCAGGAAGCACTGGAGGAGCTGCCGGGCTTGCAAATTCCGCCATACGTGCTCCTTCTCCTACAGCCACCCTGAGCCATTGCTAAACCTTTTTCCCTGGAGACCTAAAGAGTTTCCAGCCTTTAACAACTTCTGCAATGGGATACACAAAGCAACCACCTTCTGGAGCAGAAACCTATGTATGGGTCTACGCCCATTCCAGTCGTACTTATGGGAGGGACTGTGGCACTTCTCACCATCCCTAAGGACCTTTTTTCAGGTTTTAGGGTGCATGGAGGGTCTGGCTCTGGCCACCCCTGCATCTGTTAGGCTGCTCCCACTTGACCAAGCTCCACTAAAGCAGTGGATCATCAGGTTGTCCTCAATGCACATCTTCCATGGGTGCACACATGAAACACTGCAGTGCGCATGCAGCTTCAACCTGGGGCTACCCAGAGCCTTTAGCAGCGCCAGTGTTCGTAGGAGCAACATACTCAGAGCATCTGATAATGCTACACGTCTTCAACTTGCCATAAGCACAACCTCTGTGAAGACAGGCACCTTTCACCTCATCACACCTGTAGTTTTGGGAAGCGGCTTTATCCAGGCTGTCTCGATACACCCAGCACAGCGAGAACCTGGCGCCTGGGGATGTGTTAGCAGAGCAAAAGCCTCCTGCCCACAGCCCTGTGCCTCAAGCTGCAGAATTTCATAAAACAACACATCTTTGCCCAGAGGTACTTTGAGTACTTCTGACAGTCAAGAAGCCACCAAGAACAGCAATCTCTAAAGAGGTCCCACCAACGTTTTTTTCAGCCTCATCATGTCAGCAATGACAGTGTCACCCTCCAGCTTTTGCTGGAGGACTGAGAAGCCAGAGCTGCCTGCACTGCCTGGCCCCTGCCAGGAAAACGTGGGGAAATATGCCCCTTTGAGGTTTGCCTGCAAGTCCTTGCCAGTCCCTACTCAGAGCAGAACTGCTCCAGTCTCCTGCCATCACCAGCACGTCCCCTCCTCAAGGTGGGGACAACTCCCTGGAGCTCCACCATCCTGGACAACTTGCACTGCGGAGCCAGACTTTCCTCCCAGCTTCAGCAGCGGTGCCCGCCAGCTCAGCACATCTCCCACTCCCCCCGCAAGCCACGGCATGTGCCACGCCGGGCTGGCCCCGCAGAGCAGTGCTGCCTAGCTCTATCCCATGCCACCAAAGCACCGCCGCTCACCGCCAGCCCTTGCTGGGACCAGTGCTCGGTGCTGACCCAGCACCAGAGCCCCTACCGCCGGATACGGCCCGAGCCACAGCAGCCGAGGGAGAGCAGGATGGGGACAGCGGAGGAAGAGCGCTGGGACCTGGCCTGAGGCATGGGCTTATATCAGACAAAGGCTACGGTTACCTTTCCATAGTCAATGGCTACTCCATCAAACTCACTGGTGGGCAGAGATTTCCGCTGGATTTTGAGTCGCCGCAGGGACGGGAGACTAAACTTCAACCTCCTACCTTGACCTTGTTAAAAAGAAAAACAAAACACAAGAGAGACAGATGTAACCTAGCTGCACGTGACGGCTGGAGCGAGACAGGGCAGGGCGGTGGCAGGGGAAGAGGCTACAGAGAATTTGGGGGGGGTACGTGCTATGGGGGACGTACGTGCTGCGTGGCCCTTCCTCCTCCAACACACTTGCTATTCCCATGCCATCACATCATCGTGTGCTCAAGGCAGACCCTGAACTGGCAGAAAGCACTGCTGGGCTGGAGGGGAGTCCCTACAACAGCAGACACAAGATGGGAAAGGTGCAGATCATCCCTAAGCCAATTAAAGAGGTTAAATCCACTTAAGGGATTTAGACCTGAAGGAAATCGAGCCTCTAAATCTCCTTGGTGGGACTTGGGCGGGAAAAAAAGCACACAGAAGAGATGGTAAACTATTAAGGCATTAAAAAAAGTAGTTCTACAATTTTGTTCCTGGGCTTGTTCTGGATTTTAGGTGAGGGATGCTAGATCAAAGAGGGGGGGTCCTTTGCTGCCATCATGGGGGACCAGGAGACCACCTTATGGGAGACTGGGACTGGAGCAAGGGCAGCCGGGGCTGCAAGGAGCTGCAAAAGCGGTTCAGGAGGGGAAGGGACGTGGAGATGAACCACAGTGCCCACAATGGAACCCAGTGCTGTGACACCCAGTACAAAGTCACTCATCCTCTTCTAGAGCTGGTCCCTGGAGACCGCAGGCAACTGCTGCTACAGGGTCAGTGTGAGCAGCCAGGCTCACGTCCTGCTGCCTTGGGGCCAGGGTCAGCCCTGGGGTTCAGCTGACCCCCGGCAGCAACAGTTGTACTCACTGACTGGACCAAAAGTGGCCTAAATCCCGGGGTGCATGAGACGCAACACAAGCTCCGCAAAGGCATTGTCCTCTGGGAGAAAGCAGCGCACCGAGGAGCTGTTTGGCTGTGGCAGGATTTGCTTCCCTCGCCGAGCCCTGACACTCCGCCGAACCGCTCAGGCAGGCTCCTGACCTGCCCAGCTCCCCAGAAATGCCCCCGCTGATGGGGGCACCCGCGCAGGCTCCCTCTGCTCACCCCATCCCCACTGCCCACAGCAGCTTTTCAGCTGGAAGAAGCGAAGCAGCCGACTTTCCCTGCGCACCAGTGAGCCAGGGACCGGCAAGGCAGGCGCCTGCAGCCGTGTAATTAAAGACTGAGTCAGAAAACCCGTGCACGAGAGACTGATCTGGGCTGGCGCCAGCAGCTCTGGCCCTTCCGCGCTCCCTGGCGCTGGAGTGGGAAACCCGAGCGACGCTCCTGGGGATGTGCAGCGCAATCGCCAACGCACAGGGGAGCAGGAGGTACCCTTTTAATCGGGTGCCTTCTGCAGCCAAAGGTACATCTCGGGGTGGGATAAGGTACGGATGCATCCTATGTCGAGATATACTGAGAGCTGAATTTAGGATTTCCTCAGCAGTCCATGCATAGAGGCTAAGTGGTACTAAAGCAACACACCAAAAAATATAAATCTCATCACTTCATAGATACCAGAACTCATGCACAGGTTATATATACGTTCACACGCATATGTCCGTCAGTCCCGTGTGCGTACATCTGGCCTGAGGACGTAACCGTCACCGCATACAGCTCCTCCGCACGCAAACACCTTAATGGCTCCGGGATGTACGTATGCCCCCAGTGTGAATGTGTTAAAACTCGAATCACCGTACTGATACAACGGGAGGTGTGAAGTGTCCCCATCGGTCCCCGATGTGGCCCTGGCCCTGGCTCTGGTCCCCCTGTGCCACCCCACATGCCATGGGGGGGACAGACCCAGGCTGCCCCCCACAGCTTTGCTTTGAGGCCTGCCCAAAGCCCCCCTAGAGCGACCCACATCCCCAGGGAGGGTTTACATGAAGGTAGATGTAGGATTATTTTCCTGATTTAAATATGGGTGACCGAGGGCCATATAGCAGGAGGATATTTAGAAGCTACAGCTCTCCTTTCCATGGCCAGATCCAACAGCTGCATCTCTGGGTATCCGCATCCCCCTGAGAGCCTCACCACGGCTTCCCTTTGATCCAGCCTTCCCAAAAAAGGGAATCTGCATTTTCCACCGCCTCCAAAAGCCTCACAAAACCCCAGGATGAGCCTGGGAGAGCAGGGAACAGCACAAAGCTGAGGCAGAGCCACACCAGCACAACGATCCTTGTGCCATTTGCCTCAGTGATGTCCCCATAGCACAGCCAAGCTGTTGGTGACACCAAATGTCCCCTGGCCCTCCCCATGACTCTGCCCACAGGTCCTGTCCCATACCAGCACCTCCTGCCCGGCAAACGCAGTGCTGCAGGCACGCAGGAGAGGCCTGAGGCACTGCCAGAAGAAACCTCCCGGTGTTAAATATGAAAAGGATGCAGCAAGGCAGCGGGTGCGCAGTGGGGCTCGCGGTGAGACACCCTCTCCTTAAAAATGCACCTTTCTGTGTGTCTGGGGTTGGTCCCCAGCCCTGTCCCCAGGTTCCTGGGGGTTCTGGAGGTGTGTGTGGGCTGGTGGGCACGTGAGGGGGGTCAGCTGGCTCAAATGGCCTTTTTTCACCCAGTGAAGTGTGTGGCCGGTTCAACCCCCTGAGCGTGCAGAGCTGCGGTGTGCAGAAGCACAACCCTCTGCCCCGGGGCACTCTGTGGGGCTCAGCCTCACGGTGCAAGATCCTGCCCTGCCACCGGTGCATCCTCCAGCCCCCCCAGGCTCCCGAGAAAACCATGGGGTGGGGATAGCCCCGAGGATGCTGCGCTGCCCTCCCGCCGTCCCCACCGCCCCCGGTGACACCCACCTCCACGCCAGCTCTGCGACAGGCGCTGGTGCAGGCTCCTGCTGGCGCTCTTGGCGATGAGCTGTGCCAGGTCCTCGAAGTTGAGGATGAACATGATGACGACGCCGTCCTCGTTCTTCACCGGCACCACGTCCACCAGGCAGCGGAAACACGAGGCTGCCGAGCAGAGACAGGCTCAGGGGGGACTGCACAAGGGGCTCTGCCTGCCCACCCACCCAGCACAAAACATTTTTGGCAGAAAAGTATTTTTTTAAGCACTTTGATGGGTGTAATACCTGCTGATGGCAAGTGGAGGATTTGGAAGCTGATCTGAGCCCTGGGAAAGGGTGGTATCACTGCAGCATCCCAGCTCACACAGACTGCATCTTGCCTTTTCTTTTCTTTTTTTTTTTTTTTTTCCCAGACAGTCATTTATATTAATGTACTTTAGAGCAGCAATTAAAGAGTAGGTAATTAAGAACTCAGAAAGTCCCAGGTAGTGCTTTAACCTCGTTAAGCATGCTGCTTGTAATCACACCGTAGCTAATTGCCCTGCAATTGCCAGACAGTTTTTGGGGACTGACTTCAGCCCTCTTTGTGCCCTGGATGTGGGCAGTAGGGGTGACCCCGACTGGGTACCCTGTCCCGACCGCGGGCAGCAGGATGTGGTGGAACTGGTGTGATGGCCCCCAAGGACATCCCCTAAAGGCACTGGCATGGAGTGGTCAGGCACAGCCTCACCTCACTCTTGCCATGGGGAAACTGAGGCACGGGATAGCACAAGGACTGGCTCAGTGTCCCTGGAGTGAGGGGGGCTGCAGGGAGGACCCTGAACTTGGCCACAGGGCACGAGGCCATGTGGATGTGACTCTTGGATGCCAGCTTGACCCCGTGGCTTTGCTTGTGCACCAGTTTGCAATTAGGGGCACCCTAAAATACCTGCAGCCCTTTCTGAAAGCAGCACGTGGAGGATACAGGGGGGTCCCCAAATACTTCAAAGACCCCACCCAAAGGTATGATCAGGGTGGGTCCCTTCCTTGGGCTGTCTCCTGTTGCTTTGGCACTGGTGGGAGCGGGAGCCCCTGACCTGTAGCTGCTGCCCCAGCCTCTCTGACAAAACTCCCTGACCCCCTCCCTGAGCTCCTACCCCAACCCTCCTAGAAATGATGGAGCAACAGGTACCCAGCTACAGAGCAAAGCAACCTCCTTCCACAGCAGTTTTTGCCGGGTGTGGATCCCTGATTTTGCCTTTCCCCTGCGCTCTGATTACCAGGGATTAGCAGATCGGGCAGGGATGTGCTGCCGGCTCAATCCAGTGCTCTCCCACTCTTGCCGTGGCCAAGCTCCGGCCGGGAGGGGGATGTCAGCCCTTCTGCATATAATTTTAAGGAGCTCAGGGCCTCCCATAATCAGGAGCAGATGGCCGGCATCGGGCAACTTCAAAATCTGCCGTGACGTCAGGGACGTGCACATACACAGACACACACACACATGCACAAGAATGGGAAAGAAATGGATACGGTGAAATCCGTTTAAAGGGCCTGGCAGCCAGGATTATTTCTTTCTTTATTTATTTCATCATTGTTCGCCACAGGGAGAGGAAATCCACTTAAACGTGTGAGCTGGGGAGGAGGTGGGGGGCAGGATTTTCAGCAGATAAAGCTGTTTCGAAGGGACGCACAGGCACACTGCAGGCTACCCGCACGTGGAGCCAGTGGGGAGAGAAAGAAATGAGCCCTTTTCCCTCTCTTCATCAGGATTTTTAGAGATATTAAAGGTGAGTGGTGTCCTTTAGGTGATGCCAAGTGAGGGAGGTGTCCTGTGTGATGCTAAGGTGGCACATGCCGGGCGGGAGGATGCGGTGCCATCCCCGGGATGCTGTGGCTCAGCCAGTGCCCGTGTTGGCATTGGTGTGTGCAGGGGGTGTGCACGTGTGTGCCCACTCATCTGCGTGTGCGATGCCCAATGGCAACTGGATGCTTTTTCCTTCAGTGTGTTATAAAATGAGGGTTTTATTTCCCCGCAGGTGATTTTGAATCATCCCAGGGACCCTCAGCCCAGCAGGGTTCATTGGCATGGGCAGCCATCAGCTCCATGCTTCCCCCCTGGACCAGGAATCCTGATCCAAGTGGCCTGATCCTGGCTCACATGCTCTGCCCTGCTGCATCCCTTTCACTGCTTCACTTTTCCTTCTTAAGCTCCTCGGTGGTGCTGGGAGAGGATGGCCTCTGAGCTGTTCTCCTGGGGGCTGGATCATGGCAGGCCCTACGAGGCATGGAAAGGGTTAATCCCACGGCCAGTGCTGAACAGCTGAAAACTGGGCCCAGTTACATCCTGTTGGAAGGATATAAGGAGCAGCTGGGAGGTGGCTGGGGCTGGGTTTGGGAGGCAGCTGGTGCCTGGTTTGATCCTGCAAATCTGGGAGGTGTTGAGCCTGAGCAGCCCTGGCTGATGCTGCTGCCAGCCCCCATGCTGATCCCTTCTTAAATTAAATAGAGTAGACTATTTCTGTTGGAAGGGACCTACAATGATCATCTAGTCCAACTGCCTGACAAATTCAGGGCTGACCAGAAGTTAATTGGGTGTGGGACCCTCCAAAACCAGTGGAATCACCCCAAAAGTAGCCCCACCAGGCACAGCCCTGCATGTCAGGAGCTCAGCGCTTGGCTCAGGCCCACACCCCACAGCATCAAGGGGACGGTGGAGCATCAGGGCTGGGGAGCAGCAGGTTCCCTTAAGCCTGGCCCAAAGACAGGACAGTTCCCCAGGATTTGGGGTCTCTGTGATTTGGGGTACTCCCCAGCTCTGTGGAGAGAGCACAGCTGGGAGACTCCTAACACCCTCTGCCCTGACTTGGTTTTCTTGTGGCGAGCCAGCCTGGGCTTTGCCAAATGCTGAGCGTCCCCATCCTTCCCCCCAAAAAACAGGCACCCCGGACCTGCAGCGGCGCCGGTGGGCTGAGCTGGCCCCAGGAGGGACCCCAGCCTTGTGCTCCCGTCCTCGTTCCTCGATCGACTGTCCCCATCCATCTGCCTGTCTCTTCCCTTCAGCTGTTCAGCTAATCTGTCTCCATCCATCTAATTTTATCCAGCCGCCAAATGATCTCTTGGAGGAGCCCCGGGGGCATTCACAACCTGCCTGTGCTCTGTGGCCACTGCTGTGGGGCTGCCTGCGTGCCCGGCCGGGGCGAAACCCAGCCCAGGGGCTGCGGAAAGGGCTTGGCAGGAGGGATGTGACATGGATGCTGGTTTGGAGGATCCCACACCCAACGCGATGAGTCTGCACGGGCTGCTCATTCCCTAGAACCCTGGGCTGGGTTTGATCTTCGCAGCACCCAGCCCACCTCCCCCAGGCTGAGCGCTCGGAGGTTTGTGCTTTCCAACCCATCTTGTCTTCTGACCTTCATAAAAGCGAGCACTTAATAACATTAAAAATGTCATCACTCGGGCCCTCCCTCCCCAGCCCTCTTATCCTCCACGGCCGCCGGTGGTTAATGCATTTGTCGGTATCATCAGTATTAAACTAATCAACAGGACATGGGGGTTTCCAAGAGCCGGACACAAACCAGTATTGTTATGAATATTAAAAAAGCAAGCTATTAATCTGCCCTCGGAGCTCTTACCGAGTCCTTCCCTCCCCCCGGCCAGGAGATTTAATCTGCAGGGTCTCATGGCAGAGTGGCTAAATCTATAGTGGTATTATATAACGGAGCGGAGAAGAGGGGCTGGGAAGGGCACGGAGGGGATGGGGACAGGGATGGGGACGGAGCCAGACTCTGGGGCTGGCTGGCACACCCAGGGAGATGCTTGGGAGAGCTGAGTCTTGCTTCTGTCCGGGGACAAATCAGCGTTGGGACTGGGTAGAAACTTCAAAGGGAAGCACAGATTGCTGGGAGGCCTGAAAGCAAATCCTTGAGGCGGGATGGAAAATGATGGAGGTGGGGGCTGAGCTGGTGGGAGATGGGTCTCCCTTGGGGTCTGGGGTGAGGGACGGGTGCTGGGGAGCCCTCGCACCCAGGTTGGCATCCCCCCTGTGCTGGGAGAGGATGTGCACCGCAGGGTCTGCGCCGGCCCCTCTCCCCGCACCCAAACGAGGCATCAGGAGACTGAAACCTGCTGTGACACCAGGCTGGCAAAAATGCTCCTTGCAGCAACCCCATAACCACTAAAATGACCTAATTAGGTAATTGTGGGGGGACAGTGGTTACCCCCGTGAGGTGACACAGAGAGAATTTCTGCACTTAGTGAGGAGCTGGATGGTTGGAAGCAGCAGTGGAGGGGGAAAACCAGGAGGGTCAGGAGACCGAGGGTACCCACAGACATCGTGGCCACGAGAAGGAGGCCTCCAAGCCCAGTGGGATGTTTTGGGGTGCAGGTGGGAGGATGCTCCAATCCCCAGGAGCCAAAAGGGGTCCCAGGTCGATACAGGGGGTCGGCAAAATGCAGCTTAATCTCCACCACAAGTGAAGCGAGTGGCCGCATCCAGGCCCATGGTCCTTCCCTTGTTAAATCCTTGCCAGCCACAGGAATTAGTCCAGCTTAGCGCGGGGCTGTGCGGCCAAAGCTGCAGCTCTGACAGCTCTTCCCAGGACTGCCCAGCCATCCCAAGGGCCCTGTCCCCATGGCACACAGGGCCACCTCCCACTGGGGATGCAACAGCCGGTGAGGATGGGGATGGAGGGTTTGGGGTGTGAATGTGGGGCTCTGCTGGGGCAGGGATTTCAGGAAAAAGCCTCCTGGGAAGTATCCCTGGAGATGCTGGGATGCTCTGGGCCAGTCCCTCTGGTTGTGGGACATCTGGTCTGAGCACAAAGCATCCAAGGAGCAGCAGAGGATGGAAAACCTGCCTCTTCCAGCTTTCTACACCGATTGTGCTGTCCCTAGGGCAGAGCTGGGGCAACAGGAGCGGCCAGAGCTGCGACACAGCCGTGTCAAGGGTGGCAGAATCGGCCCCACAGCGCGGGATCTCTGGGACCAGAGCATTTGTCATTGCGAGGCGGGATGTTTATAAGTCCCTGTCTGGAGTGGAGCCATGATGTCTGTCCCTTTCCTGAGGCCACAGCCTGGCTTTGCCAAGCCCAACCTTAAAGAAACGCAAAGCAAACAGCCCGGGCTTGGCTTAAACCCCACGGTTTTGTACAAGCAAAGAGCTTAAATTGAGGTTGGGGTTTTGTCAGCTGGCCGTGCCTCCCTGCTCCTCTGCCACCCGAGAGGTCCCCTCTGTCCTGACTTGTCCACCCCATGGGGCTCCCTGGGGCTGCCAGCACTGGCCCCCAGCCCCAGCGGTGCCAGGATCCAGCGGCTGCCGGCCGGATTGCCCTTCTGCTTCCAGCGAGCCCGTTGGGCACATCACACGCTGCTGTTTATAAAGCTGCACGGAGAAACCTTGGCTGGATCACCCCTGCCTGCCTTAGCCAGGGCTGCCTGGCAGCAGCTGCTGGAGGGTGATTGCGGTGCCGTGGATGTGCCCTGGGCTGGGGACAGCAGGGACATGTCACATGAGTCCCCCTCTCCCCTTTGGGTGCGGTGACACCCCACAACCTGTGCCTGCCTGCCCCACAGCTGCTCAGGCATGGAGAGATGCGGGGGGGACATCCTGAGTGACACCGGGTGCCTCAACTGCTCTGTGACTTCCCTCCCTCCTCCTCCTGGAGCCCCCGGGGGAAATCCCGGTTTACAGCACCAGTGTAACGAGTTTTCTGGGCTGAGCTGGTCCCTAATCCCCAGCCCCAGGGGACCGGCACAAACTGCTGGAGGGGACAAGCCGTGGGCTCTGCCCGGGGAGGGGACAGGGATGGATGGGCTGGGGCTGCAGGTGACGGCTGCTCCGCCAGCTGCTCCGGCTGTCTCAGCCCTGCATCTTCCCTTTCATATTCATAAACATCCCATTCATGCAGATTAACGGCGAAGCGCCCGGGCACTACCAGCTGCTGCCACTCGGGCCATGCCAGCACCGTGGTGCCCAACACCTGCGGCCACCAGCCCCGCTCCGGGGACCCTGGGGGCTTCACTGCAAAGCACATCACCCTCGGAGAGGAAAAAGACCCAACCCTGGCTGCAGCTCAGCCCTGCCAGCCCCTCCGTGCTGTCCCCAGGGGATGCTGGAGGGGGCTCGGCTCAGCCCTGGAGTGTGTCCCCAGGGCCGGTGGCCGTGGCTGCTCCTCGCCCTGGCAGGAGCTGATCCCGTCATGACCGCCCTGGCTGGGGCAGCCCCAGCTGTGCAGCATCTTGTAAGGAAATTAACTTTGCACTGATCTCCCAGCTTTGAGCAGGGGATTAGAGCCCACACGCGCCGCCGTCGGGCTCTCCCCTCTTTCCAAGGTGTTTTTGGGGCTGCCACGGCAGGGAGGGACAACGGTGCTGGGCTGGTCCCATCTTCCCCCAACGGGACTTGGTTCCTGGCTCCATTTTGGCTGCTCAGACCTGGGGTCACTATCAGCACCCGTGGCTCCTTTTATAATGAGCTAATGGCAGCGTGGGTGTCCGGGAGAGGACCGAGCAGCACAGCTGTCCCCAGGGACATGCATCACCCCATCACACGGCATCCTGCCCGCACACGGGCAGAGCCACCTGCCCGCACACCCGTGGGTGCCCCCTCTCCCACCTACCTCCATCCATCCCACCCTGGTCCTGCCAGGGGGCTCCGACAGGCAGATTTGGGGTTTAATATTGTCTCTGGCAACCTGAAAAGCGAGGAAACAACCCCGCGAGCTGCAGAGCCAGGAGTACCGCAGTAATAAACAGCAGGTCGAGGCTGGAGATTGGTGCTGCCGGTATGAAAAGGAGGACAGGCGGGTTCCGAGCCTCCACCGGCTAATTAAGCAGCAGCTCCCTATAATGCAAAGGCCTTTTCTTTGCCGATAAGACCCATTTATAATGGGCTGAGCAGTTGCAGGCTGAGTGCTGGGGGGAAACAATTGGAAAGCATATTGCTGGTGGGGCTGGGTTTTAAAAATAGACATGAAGGGTTTGCTTCTGGGCGCTTTTTTTTTTTGCTTTTTTTTTTTTTTAATAAAAAAGAGAAGAAAGCAGCTCGAAGCTGCACTGAGAGTTTCCTGTGGCCCGGAGAAAGAGCCGGGCTTCGAGGAGAGCACTGAGCATCCCGCAAGCCTGGCGGGAATGCTTCAAAGTGGGGAGGATGGTGTTGGATTGGGCTCCCAGCCAAGCAGTGCCCGGGCATGGACATGGGGAAACTATCCCGAGGTGGGCAAAACAGGGCTGCACACACTGTCCTCGCCATGGCCACGCGTTGGTGTTGGGATGGGAGCAGGGGGACAGCATGTGCCCGCTTCTCCTCGTGCCTCCCCGGCTGCGCTGGGCTCCAGCCAGCCCCCTGCCAACCGCAGCGGCCGAGGGGGCACTCACAGCCCAGCCCTGGCACCACTCTCTGGCCCCGCTTCACCCTGGACTGGCCCCGGGGGAAAGAGCCTCCACCAGGGTCCCTCGGTGAGGACGGGAGGAAAATTGTACAGGAAACGCAGCTGGTGAGCGGCCTGATCCTGCCCCGGCGCCGGGTCCAGCCCCGCCGGGTTAACTGTGCGGGTTAACACGCAGGGGTGCTGCCAGCGGATAATTCCTGGGGACGATACGCTGGCACCTGGATGCCAGCCCAGGAGATAGGGTCTGGGAGGAAGGCCAGGACACCCGGGTCCCAGCCCCGGAGATAGTGTGCCGGGCTGGGAGCCAGGACTCTTGCCTTCTCCTTCCCTTTGCTTCCAGTTGTTTCTCCTCCATCCTGCTGCCCAGGGAGCTGCTGACAGCACAGTGCAGCCCCTTGCTCAGGCCAGTCAATACAGTCCAAAGCCATGGGAAAACCCCACAGGTTGAAAAAAAGGAAATACTTAATATTTTTAACCTCTAGCAAGCACCCGATCTGCATTCCCCCCATCCCTGGGAGCCCTGGCTGCTGCTGGTTTGCAGCATCAAGCACTAGATATTTATTTAACTTCCTGCAGTATTAGAACTAATCACTAGTATTTTCCATCAAAGCTTCATTTTCATCTTAACATAATTCCATCTGTGCACGCACAGCCACATTCTGCTCGCTGGAAAGGCGACTCCGAGGCCATTGGCTGCACCCGCTTTTGGCAGAGACAGGGGGTCTGTCTCATCTCATCCCTGAGCACGAGACCCGTGTCCCTGCCTGGCTCCTCCACGGGCTTCCCGTGGGATCTTCATTCATGACGCAGGGATCCCATGAGCGATGCCACTGCTTGCCCTGGGAGATCTGAGCCATCACCAAGGGCTCACAAACGACCCGATTCCCAAATAATCTGGCAACGACTTCCATCACTCGAGGTCCCAGTGCCCCCAGTGCCCTATCACAGCAGAGACAGCTCCACCCCACTGGGAGCCACCATGGCCTCACCCTCGACAAAGCCCTGGGTCTGGGTGCAATCCCGATGCCCCTTTCACCTCCCACCACTGGCTTCAGACACCCCAAATCCCAGGCAGGTGATGCCTCCCACCACCGCATCACCCCAAAAAGCAACTCTTACTATCTTTGCGGTAGTAGAGGATCTCAAGCTTGCACTCCTCGGAGCCGAGCAGGGCCTGGGTGAGCTGCGCGATGGAGCTCTTGGCGGTGTCGGGGCCGGTGAGGAAGTCACAGGTGCAGGGTCGCTGCATCACCTCCACGCGGGAGTAGCCGAACATCTCGCAGAAGCCGTCGTTGCAGTAGATGATGGCGCAGTTCTCCATCTGGGCGTTGGCGATGAGGAACTTGCGGTCTGCGGGGAGGCAGGAGAGCGGGAGGCTTAGGGGGGCGGTGGGGACCCGCAGGGATGAGGGACAGGCTGGGTGGATGGGGTCTGTGATGCCACCTGCTGTGGGGCTTGTGCAGGGATGGGCTCCTTGGGGACACCGGTCTGAGGGGCAGGTGGAGGCTGCCAGGTGCTGCCCTGCTCTTGAGAGAGAGAATATTCCCCCAATTTCATGTGAATTGGTGACTGTGAGGACAGGGGGACCCGAAGTGGGGGTCGCCAGTAAAGGCAGTTTTTGCTGGGCTGGGCCAACCCGCGCAGCATCGACATCTCGTATGTGGGGACTCGCTGCTGTCTAACACGTGGGCAATCTGTCCTCATCCAGCACTACAGGCAGAGGGAAGAGCTGCAGCGTCTGTCCCTCCCCAAGAGCTTATCAGGGACCTGTGTTATCTTGCAGACTTCCCACCCTTGCTCAGATTTGAGTGAAGTCAAGCAAGGGGTGAGAGGAAGAGTGAGCGTGAGACTTCGCTTTGTGGGTGAAACCCGTCACGCTAATGATGATTCTCCTAATGTTTTAGGGGATAATTGTGCCTTCGGGCTGAAGCTGAAATCCAGGCCCTGCTGGGCTGCGTGGGCCCTGTGCTCAAGAAGAAAAGGGCTTAGGTGGAGGAAAGAGGAAACTGAGGCAGGGAGTGGTGTTGCCCCAACCCCTCCTGGTGCTGCAGCCACTCGGGCTGCCCAGCCCAGATGGAGCTGCTTCCATCCTTATCCTGGGGGAAACCCAGCCTAGAGCTTTGATCTGAACTGATTTTTGTTTTGTTGTTTGGTTTTTTTTCAAGGAGCTCAGCGGTGCTGGGCTGGGGTGGACCCACTCTGGGACAGGTTTGCTGGGATGTGACTTGGGGCTGCGGATGCTGATGCGACAGATGCTGTGCCCCGCCCCGCAGCATCTCCCTCGGCGTTTGGCATCGGCTCCAGGCTGGAGCCGGAGGCAGGTCAGAGCAGAGGGTCCGTTTGGAGGCTGCTTCCCAGCCCAGACCCCAATTAATCTCCTGGATTACCCAGGAATGGCATCTGCAGCCTGCGTGCTCCAGAGCCCCGCTGCGCTCCAGCCTCGCGGGGGATTTCACCCAAACACGGGAGAAAACTCCGCACGGCTGCAGCACCCAGTGCCGGGAGCTGGTGGGGTGCAGGGACCCGTCCCCAGCACATCGGGGCTCTCTCTAATATCCCCTGCAGAGTCCCAGCTCTGGAGGATTCCTCCCAGTAAAACCAGTGCCACCAGGGATGCCGCACCAAAGTCTCCTGCTTCATCCCACCCTGTGAGAGCCCTTGGTGGCCCTTTGCGGGGGACTCCCACCCTGGCACCTTTCACCCTCCCACGCAGGGCTGACGCCGGTGTCGGCGCTGCAAACAGCACAAAACACCACAGCCAGATGTTTCCCAGTTCCCTCTTCCCCATCCTTTTCTACCCCAATCGTTCTGCCAGCTGGGAGGTGGCACAAGGAGGGGACCTCCCCCCAAGGCCCCGCTCCTGGGGTGTGCTCCCCACCTGCCATGAGCGTTTCCCCATCCAGCGCCAGCCCCGTGGGCCGGATCCAGGCTGGATCCAGGCTGGGCTGGCGCAGGGCAGGATTTACGGGGCTGGCGGGGTGCCGGAGCAAGGCTGTGCTGCGCGCAGGGATGTGACCAAGGCCGGGCTGGGAAGGAGCTGCAGAGCCAGGTCTCCTTGGGGGTATTTTCATCCCAAATTTGCTTGTACCGGGGCTCTGCACCAGCCCTGGGAGGGAAGCGTTGGGCCTCTCCAGCT
>NW_020799138.1:3029172-3033858 GCF_003259725.1 Athene cunicularia
GGCCCTGGGAGTTCGGGGGGACACGGAGGGTCCGGGGGGATCCCGGGGCTCTGGGGCCGCAGAAGGTCCCACGGGCTCTGCAGGGCACGGGGGGGGCGGGGGGTGCCCGGGCTCTGTGGGACATCGGGGTCCCGCCGCGATGCTGCTCTGCCGGAGCTGATGTCCAGCCCCAGGCTCAGTTCTCCTGCCCACCTCTCGGTGCCCCTCAGGGGTGAAGGCCGGGAGGACCAGCTCCCCTTCCTACCCGAGACATCCCCTCCGGCCGGCCTTCTTCTCCCGGGCCCACTGCTAAGGACAGTGTCCACTGAGGGGCTTTCTATGATTATTTTGTTATGCACAATTCTTCAGGCATGAAATTGGTCTAAGAGGATTACGGTCCATTATCATCAGCAGGAGTGTTTTGCTGGGATTTTCAATTCATATGCCAGTGCACCTCAGCACCACCCACAGGGACCAGGCCGTGCCCGTGGGGCACTCAACCCGCGCCGATGCTGCCGAGTTGCCTCCTGTCCTTGGGCCAGCAATGCAAGTGGCTGAGCAAAGGCAGGTGCCCTTTCAGGCCCATTTCAGAGCCCCGCTGCTGCTTTTATCTCCATCTCTTATAGAAGTCAGCCTTCCCCAGTGGAGAAAAACTTGTTCTATTGTTGAAGAGGGTGAAAAACCCATTATCTCCCCCCATCCACTCTGCACACTGCCTCTGCCGTGATTTACTGCGAGTCGTGGAGGATGTTTTGCTCTATATTACACAGATGCAGCTTAATGGCATGGGGGAGGGAGAGGGACACAGAGTCCAGACTCCTGCCTTCTCTGTTTTCTTGTTGATATACTGGGTGACTCGAGGGAGACAGCTCTGTGCCGCAATTTCCTTGCTAGAAAATAGGGACGTTGGTCACTTGGCCTTGTGAAACCGCTCTGAGATTCCTGGATGGCCAGTTCTGCAAGTGAAAGCAAACTATTATTACTACAGCTAATATGATCATAATTATGGTTATTAATCACCAGGCAGTCAGGATTTAAGGTTGGTCTCTTGCCCTCCTCTCATCCCATAAATCAGTCCGGGATGTTCACGGACACGTCACGTGGACACGGATGTGTCTGATGCTGAGGGCACGTGCGGGCTCGCAGCCCTCCCCGGCGGGGAGCAGGGGCACCAGTGGGCATGGGGCAGGGCAGGGCTGGGTCTGTGGAGGGACCCCAGGAAGGTTTGTCTTGCTGGGCATGGCAGTTGGGCCACTTCGATCCCCCTTTCTCTGGCCAGGGAGTCTCATCACAGGGCTGATGGAAGAGTCTCTCTCCCCAACCCTCTCCCCCATACAGCCCTCGCAGGTGGAGTCGTGTCATTCCCTTTCAGGAGCCTCCCAGTGCCCCCATGGCTCTTCTAATCCCACCACAGCTCTCCCAGTCCTCCCAGTGCATCCCTGTGGAGCTGGGTCACCCATGATGCTGCCGGTCCATGCCCTGCCTCCCTGCCCTCCTTGGAGCACTTGATGCCCAGACTTCTTTCAATTCCCTGGGTCTTAAGCATATGCTTGCAGTTAATCCTGTGCTTACATTTTATCCCGAATAGGAAGAATTGGGGTCTCTGGGCAAATTCTCCTGCTGTTCAAGGCAGCTGAAGGGCTCCCTCTAATTCAACCGAGCAGTAATCCTCTCTGTCTGCCCTGCTCTCCTCCTCCTCCTTCTCCACCCTTGCTCAGTTCTTTCCTCTCCTCCTCCTCCTCGAGTGTTTTTGAGGTTTTGCTCTTTTCCCCTTCTTTCCTTCCTTCCCACATCCCGGGGAATCAGTGGGAAACCACCCAATTTCCAGGGCAAAGGAGACCTGAGTGCTTCCCAAGGGTGTCCTCCCCCTCCCTGCTCCTGCAGCACAAGTGCGTAAGGAGCCACCTGGGAGCGCAGGGAATTATAATCTGCGCAGGAAATTCTCACCCACCCAGCGAGGGGCTGCCCCAGGCAGGCGCAGGCACGTCAGGCAGGGGGGGTACAGCCGTGAAATGGAGTGTGAATGTGGGGTGGGAGGTGTGGGATGGAGGGGACGGGCACCCACTCAAATCCCAGCACGGCAGCTGCCGGCTGGCGCTTGCTGGGAGAAATGTTTGCCAACCAGAGAAGGCATTTCTTCACATTTCTGTAATTAGAGCCGCACTGCAAACACAGCCAGCGAGGGAGAGACGGGGCTCGCGTGGTCCCCAAAGCTGCGTGCAGACACCAGGGCTGTCCCCAGACAGGTTCGGGTGTCCCGGCTGCCTGGCACGGTCCGTGCCCCTGCTTTGCCCTTCACTTTTAGAGGATGCTCCAGGGATGTGACAGGGGAGGGAGGAATTGAGGCTGTGAATGGCTTTTGCAGGGGGAATGAAGCTCCTTGTCCTGGCTCCCTTCTCTGCCCCACCACTCCAAATCCTGATGTATTTTTCCAGGCTTTCGCTGCTGTACTGTTTGTTTGCCAAGTATAAAAAAAAAAACCCTAACCACCCAAACCAAACAATGGTTAAATGTGCAGCCAAAATTAACCCTCATCAGCCTGGGCTTTCCGCCACGCCATCCCAGGGGAGGCCCGATGGGAGGCCCCAAACCTGGGAAGGACTCGGTGACATTAAAATCAAGTCATGGCCATTGTTTCCGGACAAGAGCCGTTTCCCACTTGGAAGCACCAGGAAAAGCCATGGGGACTTGGCTCCGGAATGTGTCACGCTCGGTTCACAGCAGCCACGCTGGCATCCTGCCCGTCCTCACCGCTCGGCGGGGGAAACTGAGGCACAGGGCAGGCTCATGACTCACCCGCAGTCCTTAGGGCTGGGAGGATGGATGGGGTGAGCAGGCGGCTGCAATAACTCACGGCGATGCTGCAGGGAAGGGCAGGATGCGGCCGTGGGAGGGGGGTGCTGGCAGCGGTTGCAGCGGGGCTGTTTGGCTGGAAACCTCCTGGGCATGGGGGGAGAGGAGCTGAGGGCCAAGGGCTTGGCCACACGCTCCCCCCATCATTCAGGGCTGCAGCACTGTCAGTCTGCTGCAATTGTCTCCCCGCCGCCTGCGAGGCCTCGGCGGGGACGGTGTCAGCTCGATGGGGAGCCCCGAGGGGTGGGGGCTGTCCCCACCAGCATGGGGGAGACATGGGCAGAGCCTGCTTTGGGGTCCTGCTGCTGAGGCGATCCAAGGAAGCGGGACAGGGGGATGCTACCCACGCTAGAGGGGGGTGGAATTTGTGGGGCTGGGGGGGAGGTCAGCCCGGCTCGCACCCCCGGGGGCCTGGTGCTTGGTGGAGGATGGAGGGGACGTCAGAAGGGTGGGGGTGTCATTTGGGTTGGATCTGGCCCCTGTCCCCCTTGGTAGGGAATTCTAGACAAGCCACAGGGCTGAGGGGAGTCTGAGCTTGCTTAGGAGGGAACAACTTCGGGGTCTCCCACTTGCCCCTCACTCCCAAATTCACCTTTACCCCCCCTCAGCCTTGCTCAAGCAGCGGGGAGGGAAGGATGGCGCCGGCCAGGGGCTGAAGCCACGGGCAGGGAGCTGGCAGGGATGGGGAGTGCCCGGTCCCTACCACTGCTCACCTCATCCCTGTGACACGTCTGTCCCCTGCCTCCCCCCATCTCCCCCACCTGGGGTGGCCCCTGCTGATGGCCCCTGGCTGCTGCCAAGCTGTGGCTGCGTATTTCCAGGCGCTCCTTGTCCCCGGGGAAGGGGAATGTGAGGAACGCAGCCCTGTGCACCCTGCCTGCTCCTGCCCGGCCACCCGCCGGCTAAGAATAGACCCGGCTTGGCTGGGCCCCCGCCAGCACCGAGGGGCCGCGGGGTGTGGGAACCCCCCCCAACCACCTTTCTGTGGCGGATAATGAACCTAAAAAAAAAAAAAAAGGAAAATGAGTTTCTGTGGTGCCCAAAGGGTCCCTGAGCCAGCGAAGGGAATCCAGGGTGTTTCTTACTTTGAATTCATCTGATTTTAAAGCAAATCTCCTCTCCGGGAGCCTGGCGCACGGGCAGGGTGGTGCAGGGCAGCCCCGGGTACCTGCTGCTTCCTGAGCGCCCCGTCAAGGAGATATGTGAATTGGGGGGAAATTGTTCCCTTTTTTCTGCTTTTATGTTTGTTGGGGGTTTTGGTTTTGGGGTTTTTTTCTTTCTTTTTTTTTTTCTCTTTAGGGAGTAATTTCACTAAGCCTCCTAATTTCAGCAGAAATCATGATGCAGGAGCCAGAAGGCAGCAAAATCTCTCCAGATGTTGTCGCAACAGGGAAGGGAAATCATCCTCGGTTTAAAGGTATCTTGTAAAACGTCACTGCCCACCCACAGGCCTTCACTGCCCCGAAACCTTCACCTGCCCCCCCACCATGGCCCAGCAGCTCCATTTAAGCTCTTGAACCCCCAGCCAGGCTGGACCTTGTGCCCAGCCCCATCTCCTGGGGGGACCTTGAACCTGGGTTGAAGGTAACCCGGTGTCCACCCCGGTCTTCTGGGTGGACGGTGGCCTGGGGTTGTCTGAGCAGGAGGCCACAGCTCAGTGCACCCATCACCCACCCTTGTAGCTGTGTCCAGTGTCCATTCCAGGACAGAGTCAGCTCCTACGTGGATTCTCTGATGTCTAATTAGGGCTGAGCTTGTGTTGCAGTCCCTGAGTGAGTGTGTTTAGTGTGGCTCATTTTTTTTCCTTTCTCTTTTTTCTTTTTTCTCTTTCCCCCCCCCCCTCTTTTTTCCCTC
>NW_020799138.1:3033908-3059523 GCF_003259725.1 Athene cunicularia
TTCCCTCCAGAAAGCAATTTTCATGAAACCTGTAGGATCTTGATGATCCTGGAGCCCTCTTTTCCTTCACTAATGGGGCAGAAAGGAGACAGGGGGGTTCAAAATTACCAGTGAGGAGCTGAGCTGGATGGAGCACACCTGCACCCGCCTGCTTTCCCAGGCTGAAAATACACTTGGCTTCAAACCCAGCTCTCACTGTGCCAGGTCTCTGCTCCAGGAGCATGGTGCTGCCGGGAAGGGGGGAGACGAGGGTGCCTGGTGTGCCGGGATATTAAGCAGATGCATCAGGACATGGCCGTGGGAAGGACACGGGGTGAGCGCAGGCGTCTGGGGCGGCTGCTCCCCGGGTTTGGGGATTGCAGAAGGAATATGAGCAGTCCGGGTTTCACCTCCCCGTGGGCGTGCTGTGCTCGGAGGAGGATCGAAAGCAAACAAAAACCCGAGTGTGGGCGGGCAGACACCTGCCTTCGGCTCCTCTCCCGGGTGTAATGAGCCTTTCCCGGGCCTCAGTTTCCACATGTAAGACATGATCGAGGGCAGAGGCCATCAGATGGGAGGGGGACGGGTGGATCATCCCAGATCCCCTCATTTCCCCTGCTGCTCCGGGCTGCAGCAGATCCCGGCTCTTTAAGGCTGCAATAATCCCTAGGCTGGGATTAGTTTTGCACCTAATCACTGCAGAACAAATATGAAGTTTTATTTACAGGAGAAGAAAGACAGGGAGGGAAAAAAAAAAAAAGCCTCAAGCACGGCTGATCCCAAGATAATCAGGAGCTGGAGGGTGGGAGGTGATCACTGACCTTGGAGCCCTCCCAGCTCTTACGTAAAGGCTTGTCATCCCCGTGCTGGAGTCGCAGCAGTCTTGAGCTCCAGCCCTGTCCCAGCCTGGGCTTGGTGACACCACCCTCCTCTCCTTTTAAACAGTCCAGGCCTGGACTTTGGGTATTTCTGGCCCAGTTCAACCCCTCCCTTAGGCATGTGCTCCATGGTGAACCCAGGAGCTGTCAGCTGTGATGGGAGCCACAGTTTAGGGGAGGATGGGGATGCTGTGAGGGGATCATGATGGGAATGGGGGAGGATGGGTGATGCAGGTGTGTCACCCCAAAGCCAAGCTGGTCCCCAGGGATTTGTATTTGCACGGGGTTGTGGTGGCAGCTCTCCTGCTTGAGAGCCCTGTCCCAGTTTGCTCCTAGATCACCTGCAAAAAAGGAGCCGAGCTGCTGCTCTGAGGGTGACAAGACATGGGTTTATTTTTCATCCATGCAAGCAAACAGCTTGGCAGCAGGCAAACCAGGAGTGGGAACGTGCTCCGTCCCTCCCCAAACTGCCCTCTGTCACTCGAAGTCTCTGTGGGTTTGCCCACAGGTCGGAGATGACTGGTGGGTGTTCAGGCTGGACCAGTTCCCAGCTCTGGGTGCAGGGGCAGCTTGTGATGGCTCCATGCCTGCCGGTGCCTGAATTTCTCTTTCCCCTGATGACAAACGTTGACAAATAAATAGCTCTTTTCTGCTTTGGCTCTTGCATAGTGGTAAAAAACGTCTGACCTGATTGGAGAGAGGAGTCCTGGGCCGTGGAAACCCATGGCTTCGTTGGCAAATGTGCCCATGGCATAGCTGCCAGCCTGGCCAAACGCCCATGCTTGCACCCTGTCCGTGCTCCCCCGCTGATGGCTGTTTTATTTCAGTTCCATTTCTGAGCTGGATTTGAAGGCCTTTCTCCTGGTTGAGAAGAACTTGACACCCAAGAAGATGGTGGTGATCAGGAAGAGGAGAGCCAGGGCGAGCAGGACCCAGCCGCCTGCTGTGGCTTGATTGTGAGCCAGGGACATGCCCAGGAAATCAGTTCGGTCGGGGCCAGCTTGGGCTGGAGTGGCTGAAAAATGGAGAAATGAGGGACATGGTTGGTGCTGAGGTGTGTTGGGCCACCAGCTCTCCCTTTGCTGGTCTCTTGGATGCCCTGTTCCCTTTAGATTCAGCTCCATGAGAAATCAAAGAGAAGCATCCAAACACCCTGTGGCTTTTTGGCTGGCCAAGGGGCACAAAGACAGCTCTGTCTTCTCCATGTGCCCCATCCTGGCCCTGGTGAGGGCTGAGATCTGCCCCATCATGGACCGGCTGTGCTTGGCGGAGCCCTGCGTACCTGTGTAAGGAGTCCAGCTGTACTCAGGCCAGCCCAGGACCTCCCCGTTCTTCTCATTCTCCTTCACCAGCCATGTCATGAGTGGCTCAAAGTAGCTCATCAGGGCATCAGCTGACATGTTGGGCTGTTTTGTGATGAGCTCCATGGCTTCGGGCCACGGCTTGCTGAAACCCAGCTTCAGGGCCTTCCTGTGGCAGGAGAAATCAGCTCCAGTGGGTTCCCCATCACCTTCTTGGCCACCAGCCCTTCCATTTTCCTCAGGGCTTGGGGCTTTTGGTATCAGCAACTCTGGGTACAGTCTGTGCCCCCAGTACCACAGGGCTGCCAGCCCAGAGCACAGGGAAGGAAATTTTGCTTGGGGAAAAGAGGGGGTTTGCATGGATTAAAGCCCTCCAGTGAATCCAGCCTGATGCAGAGCAGTTCCTGGGTGAAAGGGTTAATTTTTCAGGTGCTTGTCTTGAAGCAAGGGGGCTGTTTTCCCTAAGGAACAGGGGGCTGCGAGGAGGAAGAGGAGGAAAGGAGCCTTCCACCTGCCAGGGTCCCAGCTACCATCTAGTGGCTGCTTTTGCAATCACAGCCCCAGCACCCAGCCCGAGGTGCCCCTGCCCGGGGTCCCCCCCCAGAGCATCCCATGCTGGGGCAGGGGGGGAATGGATGACCTGGGGCCACGTTGCCTCTGGTCTTGCTGGGCTGGCTTTGAGGTATTTGGGGACATAAATGTCTTGTCCCTGCCCTGCCCACGCACCTACCCCAAGATCCTCCCAGCCTCCTTGGACTGGTAGATGTCACACGTGTGCAGGGGACCCGTGTGGTTGGCTGCCACGCAGAGCGCCTGGTGGAACTGGAACTGGATCACAAAGCTGACAAAGTACCTGCGGGGTGGTGGAGAGGGGTGAGGATGTGAGAATGGGCCCTGCTAGTAACTGGACAAGAGGGGATGTGCCCTCCCTCATCCCCTGGTTGCACCCTCCCAGTCTGGAGGAGCATCACTGGCTTTGGAGTTCCACTTGCATCAACTCAGTCCCATCCGCTGATGTCATTTCTCCTTTGATGTGTTTTATGGCTGCCTGAGTAGATGAGCACCTCCTCCTTGCATAGGGAGAAATCCCCTGAAATCCAGCCTTCCTCTCTGAGGCTTTGCCAGGGTCCCTGGAGCTGCCCAGCACCCTCAGGATGGTACCACCAAGTATGTCACCAGCCATGAATCAAGGTGACATCACTGGCATCCGAACTGGAGATCCTGCTTCTGTGCCCGGGTGGTGTCCCTCCTCCCCCAGCCCTGCTTGCTCACCTGATGTAGGGAACATTGGCAGGGATGTGAAACTTTGCCCCGGGGTCAAAGTCATCTTCAGACCTTGGTGCTGGTGGGCACAAGCCCTGGTACTTCATCCTGGGTCGGAGAGGGAGAGTTAGCCCAACATGGGGAAGAGAAGGTGAGGCAAGCCGGGAGGGGACACAGCGGGGTGTGGGGACAGTGTGAGAGGTTATGTATCCCATCACGTCCCGTTGCAGCCAAGTGGCCCACGGGGAGGAAACACCCAGCGGGATGATGGCCCTTGTACCAGAGAGGGGTCTGAAGTCAAGCACACCTGAGGTTCCACCACTGCTGGTTGTACTCATCCTCCTTGATCCGCCCATCAAACACCTTCCAGCGCCACTGGTCCATGAGGTACCCGAAGGGCAGGAAGGCGATTTTGTCCAGGGCAACGCTCATCAGGTAGTTAATGTCACTTTCTGCCCAGGGTGGGAAGGTGTGAGCAAGGCAGTGCTGTAACCACATCTCCACCCTGTATGGGTCATTCTGCCCAAGAGCAGGGTGTCCCCACCAGGTCCTGTCCCCTCCGTGCATGCAAATCCACCGTGCATGTCCCTGACCCCTTCCTCCCTGCCCAACCCATCCTGACCAGCATTGCCAGCTGCCCCCAGAATGCCCCCACCTCTGCTGTGTGGCGCTCCCCTGCCCTCTCACCTTTGTTGTCTGTGACTTGGTCCAGCAGATTGATGCTGTGCAGGTGTTTTGGGGTAGAGACAGACAAGGCCATGACATCCCCGACAGCCTCATGGAAGCCAGGGTTGGCCCCATCGCGGAATGAGATGGGCTGGTCCATGTACTGCAGGAAGTACTGGACGTGGCCCATCTCGTGGTGCACCGTGATTAGGTCGTCCATGTTCACCACGGTGCACTGCTTGATCCTGGACCATGACATGTGGGATGTGGGGAGAAGGGAGGGTAGTGCTGGGGTGAAAATTTCCAGGAATGATCACAACTCCTTATTTTTCTCTCTGGCCTCCCTTTCCATATGCCCCCACCCTACATCTGGTGCCAGGCTGGACTGGTCCTATTCCATTGGGTTGGTCTCTATTTTCTTCTGCATCTCCTGCTGCCTCTGACCATCCCCTGTCCCTGTTCACTGGCTTTTCCATTCTCCGTGGCAGGAAAGGCATTGATTGCCCTCCGTCCACCATGGGGGCTCCTGCCAGCAGCTCCCACATCTTGGGCACCAGTAGCAATGCCAGAGTGGGGCTGCTGCAGCCACAGGGCAAGAGACACCAGGGTGGCATCAGGCCACATGCCCTTATTCTCCCGACATTGCTACCTGCCCGAGCACCACGTCAGCTGGAGACACCACTTGCTCCCCACGGGCACCTGAAGTCCTTGCGGTTGTAGAAGTCCCAGGCTGAGGCGTGACACACCACCTCCCGCCCGTCTGCTGGCTTCTCGATCATGGACTTGTCCCAGAACTCCTGTGGCATGGGGATGAGGCCCAGAGAGGTGAAGAAACGGTCCGACTCTTCAAACATCTTCTTTGGTGTCCAGCCCTGGGCAGAGAGAAGACAGAGGACCTGGTGAGGGGCAGGGGGGGGTGCTGGGGGCTGTGGGAAGGGTGAGAGGCCAGGGACAGCCTTGTTCCTCTGGGCAGGGCAGGGGGGCAGCTAGAGCTGGATCCAGCCCTTGGCATACCCAGGTGGTAGAGAATATGGAAGAGGCATGGAGGTTTTTTGGCAGCACCAGAGCATCTGGCAACACAGGTGGTGGCAACAGCTGAAGGGTGCTGGGTCCCAAAGGGCTTGCCCAGAGCAGCCTGGAAAAGCACTGACCTGTTTTTTCATGGCCGGGGTGGCATCCACCTTGGTGGCATCTGGGAAAGGTATCACCAGATCGAAAATGTTGGACCATGACTGGGCCCACATGTTGCCTGGGAAGCACAGGAGGGCAACGCGTGGCAGGAGGGAGACCGGGAGAGAAGAGCAAAGACAACCAGTTACTCCTGACTCCTGCGCAGGGTGGATCACCCCGCCTGCTCCCTGCCCCGCCTGCACCAGGGTGATGCAAGCAGGAGCCTGTCTGTGCAGGAGAGATAAAGTCACACTGTGTTGCCCTTTCCTGGGGCAGACTGGCCTCTGCAGACCCACCGCGTGGGGTCTTGGCCCTTCAGCCAGAGCTCAGCTCTTGGCATGACTTGGAGCAAACTGCTTGGTGGGAGACAGCTCTGCTCGAGCAGAGCCCTTACCGAGCAGGTGAGCAGGGATGGGACCCTTCAGGTTTACGTGCTCTGCACCATACTTTTTGTACAGGGCCCGGCGTACGTAGGCATGCAGATGGAGGTACAGGGGCTGCAGCTGCAGGTACAACCTCTCCAGATCTTCCTCGAAGGTGGGTGTCTCATACAGGGATCTCCAGAAGGCCCCATTGTCCGTGTAGCCTGTGGCAGGGCAAGACCAGAAGCTGTCAGACACTGCCCTTCTTGGACAGCAGTTTGTCTTGCTGCCCAGGCACCCAGGTCCCTCCATCTCTATGAGACAGTGGATCTCATGGGAGTTGGTGGCACCTCCACACCCTCAATATTTTGGCCATGAGTTGGATGATCAGCCCAATCCTCTGTTCACAGGGTGCTAAGACCATGGCGGATCCCTGAGGGAGCAGGACACTGACCATTGAGCACGGCTGCCTTGTTGCTCAGTTCCACATATCGCTTGTAGTTGTTCTTGATCTTCTTCCCAGAAGCATCCCGCCAGCCCTTCCATGCAAAGAGGAGCTCGTCATAGTCTCGTGAGGTGGCCATGATGTCCGTGAGATCTGAAGGGAGAGCAATGATGCCAAAGTGATGCTGTTGGATGGACTGGACTAGTGCTAGACCCAATGTGCTGCTCAGGGGCCATCGCGAGAAGGTGGCAAGGCCCCTTCATGACCTTTCCTCATGTCCCTGTTAACAAACCCCTCCTTTCTGGGCCTGCTGCAGATGAATCATTGGACATGCTGCCAAATCTTACCAGGATCCAGAGGATGACAGATTTTGTTCTCTCTGCAGACCTTGGCTACGCTGTATGTGGTCTCCATATCTGAAAGGAGGGTGTTGTACTGCAAAGAAAATCAGACCATGTGAGCTGCTTATCCTTACTCCTGCTCTTGGAGAATGTCACCGCCCACTGAGTGTTTTCCTCTTGTCCCTTCCAAGGCCAAATGTGACCCCAAATGGAGACAAAGTGGAGTCAATATAGGAGGGACTGGGGCCATCAACCTTTGTCACCCAAGCAGCCAGGCCCCACTGCAGCCTGGGCTAGCGACCTTTGAGTGGGAAATCCCAGAGACAAGGATCATGGCTTTGTGTAGAAGGGACCAAACTATCACTTTGTTCAAGGGCAAGGGGTGGCTGATCAGTGGCATTTCCTAAAAGTTGGGAGAAACCTTTGTCCCCACCCAGGGTAGCGGCAAGGGACAGCCCATCCTGCTCTGTCCCCTTGCAGCTCACCTCCTTCAGCTCATTCTCAGGCAGGGCTGCCCTCTCAATGACACTCAGCTTCTTGAGGATGCGTGTGACACTTTGGTCCTGGAAGTCGGAGGGGTCGAACTGCCTGGCCTTCATGCCATACTCAAGGGTGTGCTTGGACATGGCCAAGTTCTTCTCCAGCTGCAAGAGCAGGAGGGGACAGAAGAGGAGTTACTTCAAGGAGATCCCCAAGGCCATCACTAGAAACACCACCTGGCGTGCCATGACTGACAACCTCCCCATGCCTGCCCTTGTGGGTACCTTGTGGCACGACAAGGTTTTTCATGGAAAACACACCTCCTGGGTGAGAACATTACCCCTTGGCTAGGGGCAGAGACTGCCCTGGCTTTCAGAGCTCATCTGAAACATGCCCGGGGTACCAGCTGCCTGCCTTGGCTGTTGCCTCTCCCCACACAGCCCCAGGGTCGTTCCCATACCATGACCTCCTTGTTGTGGTCGGTGATGTTGGTGTTGTAGGCCCAGGATGCCTCGGTGTAGGCGTTCCACACTGCCTCGGCCGTGCTGTTGTACTCAGACAAGAACTCTTTAGCTTGTGCTTCATCTGCTATTTTGTCTAGAGAAGGAGATAAATGGGTGAAGAGCGGGGAAGGTCAGGAGAGTCCTTCTCTTTGCAAGAGCATCACCCCATGGAGAATCCATGGTTCAGCTTTTCCCAGAACTGCAGGTTCATTGGAAGACACCACAACTTGGGAGCAGGTTGAGTCAAGAAATGGGGGCAGAGGCACAGCTGGGGTATCCCGTTGGACAGATGAAGGGATAACAGGACAAGCTGCATGCCCTTAGACCCTCCCATGGGAGCAGAAAACAGCTGAAGATAGATGACCTGTCACACCATGACTGATGGCATTACTACAGCGGCAGGGACACAATGGTACGTCAAGGGGTTGGTGATGGCAGCTGCTTCCTGAGAAGCAGCACCCTGTGGGATCCCACATGGGGATGGGTGTTTCATTCTCTTGGCATGGGGACCTCCCTCACCCACAGCAGAGCACTTTCCTGCCTGAGGGTTAGTGATGTCCCTCCGGAGACCTCTTCCTGCCCCTGCCCCGAGTCAGGATGGACCCGAGGCCTTACCAATGCCTTCAGGGTAGCCTTCAGGGACAGGGGGACGCCAGTCAAACTCAGGCCAGCCCAGCACCTCCTTGGTCTTGTTGTTCTGGTCCTGAAGCCACTCGGTGACAGGGCTGAAGTACTCCAGGAGGGGCCCAGCGTCCATCTTATCCGTACCAGTGAGGTTGAACAGAATTTCCTGCCACGACTTGGAAGACCCAGCTTTCAACACTTCCCTGCAAAGGAGCAGGGCAGCAAGAGCCAGCATGAGGCCGGAGGATGGATGGGAGAAAAGCAGTGGTGGTATTTCAGCATTGCAAGGGTCGAAGATGCTATTTCTGAGTGGGACAGGAATCTGGGAACTGGCTCTGAAGCCCCAATCTGTCCTGCATACAGGGACTGAGGAACCCCATCATCTACTCATGCACTTGTTAACCCCTCGGGGAGTCAGTAGGAACCGAAAGTGATTTAATGACCTTTTGCCTGGGTGGGAGCTGATGACAGGGACAACAGCAGTGCTCTGGTGAGGACCACTCACCCCACCCCAGTGCTTCCATGTATTTCCATCCATCCATTCATCCATCTGCAAAGCTATTTCTCCAGCCATCTCCATAGCCTCCTTTCCTTCCTTCCTTCCTTCCTTCCTTCCTTCCTTCCTTCCTTCCTTCCTTCCCACACCATCCGCTTCCATGCACACATGGTGATTGTCCCGACCCTCCTCTGTCCCCACCTGAGTTTGGCTCCAGCCTCTTTGGACATGTAGATGTCACAGGTGTGCAGGGGACCGGTGTGTTTGGCTGCCTGGCACAGCGCCTTGTGAAACTGGAACTGGAGGATGAAGCTCACAAAGTACCTGCCAAGAAAACCCATGAAGGTGAGAACTGGGGACAAAAAGGAAGCAAACAAGTCCTAGGACATGGGAGAAGGCACCTCACATGTCAGTTCCCCATCATTTGTGCTCCCAAGTGTTGGATATTGTCTGTGTCTCGAGCAGATGTAACACAACCCAGTCCCTGCTCGCAGAGCTGAGCCCCGACTCCCCCTGCTCCCCAAGTCTCCATCCCCTTGCCAGCACCTCCTCTACCTGATGTAAGGGGTGTTCCCAGGGATGTGGTACTTTGCTCCAGGGTCAAAGTTGCTTTCGTTCCTTGAAACTGGAGCACAGATACCCTGGTATTTGGTTCTGCAGACAACAGAGAACAAGGGCATGAGCTGTCAAGAGGGAGGCAGATGAAACAAGGCAGGGAATGAGAAGGCAAGGCTGAAGAACTGGACACAATTAGAGTGTACTTCCATGTATTTCCATCCATCCATCCATCCATCCATCCATCCATCCATCCACCCATCCACCCACCTACCCACTCCTCTACCTGTCCACCCCACCCTCCCATCTATCCATTGTTTTCCAACCATATCCCTTGCTACTTTTTCCTTTTTTCCTTCCTTTCTTCTTTCCTGACTTCCCTCCTTGCACACCCCCAGCTTCCACACCTCCATCCACCCCTGGTGACTGTCCTCTACCTCAGATACCACCAGTCGTAGTTGTAACGGTTCGGGGGTGTGCGGCCATTGAACACGTTCCAGCGCCACTGGTCGATGAGGTAGCCAAAGGGCAGGAAGGCAATCTTCTCCAAAGCCATCTTCAGCAGGTAGTTGATGTTGCTCTCTGCATGAAACAGAGCCTGGACTAGGTTGGGAAGAACTCTGGCTGGGCAGCGGTATGGACACTAGACTCTTTGTGGACAAGAGGGTAAGAAAATCTCATTGGGGGCAGCATTTCAACAGATAAGCTTACTCCCTAGAGAAGGCTGTGTAGGACACAGGAGATTTGTCTGGATGCAGCTCCTGCCTGGGGCAACATGTGACTTTTTACTGAGTGAAGATGATGGGAGAGAGAAGCTCCGTGTCCCCTGGGCTTCAGCCTGGCCCTCAGAGTGAGAAAGTCTCTGGTGAGTGTAATTCTAATGGTTCCCTCCTCCCACATTCAGCCTGGGGGACTCAACGTGAAGGGGCTTTGGGCTGCATGTCTGTCACACAACTGCAAGGATTCTCATGGTTTAGACCCAAAACCAGAGTAAACTCTGGGACAGTCACCGCCATGTCGTGGGCAGCACAGAGGATGGTGAGATCTGCTTTCCCCTTTGCCACAAGGAAACCTGGGGGAGGAAGGTTGGAGAAGGACCTGCTGGAGACCCGACTGAAGCTGTGGGGTCAGAGAGGGGTTGGCAGCACTGCCCTGAGGGGCTGTTGGCTGCCACAGCCGTGGTGGCGTGGCTGCCAAGGGCTGGTTAGTTGGGCAGCAGCGCCTTGAGGCCAGGACCATCTGCTCCGTGGTGTTTATGATGCTCTTGGCTGCTGTAATGGCTTCCCCATCATGAAACGTGTTTAATGACAAGGCAGGAGGATCCCGGGACTGTCCCTCCTCCGCAAAGCAGCCGCCTGCGGCAGGAGTCTGCAGACACTTGGTTTCCTCTGCTGCTGTCTGCTTTGACGTGTTGGATGAAAGATGGGTGGGGGGAGAGACACTTGCCAAGCCAGGCAGTGCCCCGCAGCAACAAATCCACCTCCACAGTGCCGGCTGGCAGGCAGACACGTCACCTGCTGACTGTCCTCGTGACTCCGCACGTAAGCGCTCAGTGCCACCTCCACAGAGCTACACCAGGAGCTCCGGGGCTGGATGTTTCTTGGCAAGGGAAGGGGGAATGCTCGAAAGGTCAAAGCTGATCAAGTACAAAGATGCTGCTTCCAGGTTTGGGGCTCTGATGGAGGAGGGAAGGAAAAGGAATAGACAGGCTCTGGAGAGTATCTCTCCTGCCCTCAGGGGTGAAGAGGATGGAGTCACGAAGGGTCCTACATGGAGTCATGGAGCCAAGAAAGAGTTGTGCATGAAGCCATGGAGGCAAGATGGATCCTACATAGAACCACAGAATCACAGAATCATCTAGGTTGGAAAAGACCTTGAAGATCATCTAGTCCAACCATTAACCTCACACTGACCGTTCTCAAATCCACCAGATCCCTACATGGACCCATGGAGCCAAGAAGGAGTTGTGCATGGATCCAAGCGTGAGTGAAAGTCACACAATCAGCCATAAGGTCTTGCCTACTCTGGGCTGCGTTGCCAGACTGAGCCTGAGCCCTCCAGGCCACCCAGCTACTCAGGGCAGCTTCCATACCTGTGTCCTCAGTGGCACTGCTGAGGAGACCAATTTTCTTGAGGTGACTGGGAGTGGAGACAGACAGGGACATGACGTCGCCGATGGCCTCATGGAAGCCAGGGTTGGCCCCACTGCGGAACGAGACAGGCTGGTCCTTGTACTGCAGGTAGTACTGGACGTGGCCCATCTCGTGGTGCACCGTGAAGAGCTGCTCCATGGTCACCGTCGTGCACTGCTTGATCCTGCCAGGTGAAAACAGAGCATCGCCTGAGCTGGTGAGGGACCCTGGCTGCCTGTGCGCCCCCTGGATGGGAAGGACCCTCCAGGGTCTCTGAGGAGGTGGCAGCCCCCCATGGGGAAGGGAAGAGACCCAGTGGAGGGGAAGGCAGGGCATTGTTGTGCCCTGAGACTGAACCCCAGAAAGTGGCAGATGGGGCTGTGTGGACAGGCTGGGGGTACCCAAAATGGTGACCAGCAAGGGGGATGGAGGAGGGCCTTACCCTGTAGCCCTGGGCCCCTGCATGCCTCCACACACCTGAAGTCCTTGCGGTTGTAGAAGTCCCAGGCTGAAGCGTGACACACCACCTCCCGTCCATCCGTTGGCTTCTCAAGCATGGACTTGTCCCAAAACTCGGGGGGCATCTCCAGCAGCCCCAAGGAGGTGAAGAACTCCTCCGAGACCCGGAACATGTGGGTGGCGTTCCAGCGCTGGTGGGCAGCAGGTAGTGGGTTACGGCTGAGGAAGGGGCTGCCCATGCACTGGACATTGTCTCTGATGCTGTCCCAGCACCGTGAGGATGAGGTGGGTCCCTCCAAGGGACGAGGGTCCTGCCCCCTCACCCTAATGGGGAGCCCTGGCCCCAGAAATGGGGTAAGCATTCCTAAGAACCAGTGAAGAGTGGTGCTGGTGCCCAGCATAGACAGGAGAGGGGAGCAGGGCTGGTGCCCCAGGAGGGCTTGCAGCTGTGTGATGGTGTGGACACAGCTCCCAACCCAGGGACTGGCACCAGTCCCACCACACTGTTCTTCCTCTTAGCCCACCCACTGCCTCTTTGGTCATTGCCAGAGGGGGACTGGGGTCATTTCTTTGTCCCTTCCCCTCCCAGACATGGCTTTTCTGCTGTCCCCTATGCAGGTGTGAGAAACCACTCAATGTTATGCACAAGCCTTGGCCAACACCCCCCAAGTTTTGTCCCCCTGGTGACACCAGTGAGCACCTCAGCCCATCACCTGCTGCACCATGGTGTTTGTGACATCGAGGTTGGGCTTCCCAGGGTAGGGGACCATCAGGTCATAGATGTTGTTCCACTGCTGAGCCCACATGTTGCCTGAGGAGAGAAAACAGTTGGAGCAGAGCTGGTGGTAGGTTGGGAGAAAGAGAAACACAGTGATGACTGGGAACTCGCTGTCCCACCATGGCCCTGCATGTGCCCCTCTGGCCCCACCAGCACCCCTGGGCGCAGGCTGGGGGTCCCTCCTCTTACCCAGGAGGTGAGCAGGGATAGGACCCTTCAGGTTGATATATTTAGGGCCATAGCGGTCGTACAGCTTCCTCCGGACGAAGGCGTGCAGGTTGAGGTAGAGTGGCTCCAGCTGGTTGTAGAGATGTTCCAGGTCATCCTCAAAGGAGGCTGAGTCATACCAGGAGCGCCAGTAGCTGCCTGTGTCCTCAAATCCTACCAGAGAGGCAGTCATTGCCCCTGGCACTGACCCTCGGGGTTTTCCACCCACCTAGCCCCAAGAGCGGGGACCAGAGGATAGCAGTAGGTATTTGCCCTTTCCCTGAAGTGTTGACACCAGGGAAATGGAAGTTGGATGCCCAGCTGCATGCAGAATGGGGAGAGCAACAGGGCACTCCATTGCCCCAGTTCCCACCCCGATCCCTAACCACCCCCTGCATTCCCCCATCCCGCTCATACCATCCATCTGATAGGCCTCGTTGCTCAGCTTCACAAACTCCTCATACTTGGCGCGCAGTGGGTTGCCCGCGGCGTTGTGCCACCCCTCCCAGGCATAGAGCAGCTTCTTGTAGCTGCGGGAGGTGGCCATGATATCCGAGATGTCTGGGACAGAGGGGACAAGTAGGACATGACAGAGGGGCAGGAGAGGGGGCCACATCCCATAGCTCTGCGGAGGTGCTGCCACCATTGGGGCAGACCCAAATACCCATCCTTGCCCTGGGACAACCCCAATGAACATGGGTGGGACCTACCAACCCCAACCCACTGGGGATGTGGGGACCATGACCAGGTCATGGCCACAGGGTGCTCAGCACCCCGCAGGAGCGGGGGCACAGAGTCCATACCTGGCTCCAACTCCCAGCAGGTACCATTGGGCAGACACACCTTGGCCGTGGAGTAGATTTTGTCCATGTTGCTCAGGATGGTGTTGTACTACAGGGAAGGAAAAGACGTTGGGGATGGGAATGGCCCTTCAGGAGGGACCTACAGACTTCCCAGCTCTGGAGTGTGTGTGTGTGTGTGTGTTCGGAGGGATGTGGAGGAGGATTGGGGTGTTTACACAGTGTGTTTTTGGTGAAATAAGCATGTTATCACCCGGATTTTTTGCACCCATCACATGGTGGGAGCAGGGAGGCTCTCTGGGCCAGACAACCCGTGCACAGCTGCTCGCTGAACCGCCCTCAAACACGGCACTCGTGCTCGTGGCGTCCTGGAGCGGGGCTATTTATAAAACTCTGTCAACAGGGTGCACAGCCTGTTTATCTAAGTGGGTAAAAAAAAAATAATAAGAAAAGCAGGAGGAGGAGGGGGATTTATTTCTGTGAACTTCAACAACAGCAAACAATAGCAACAGGGGGTTTCCTGGAACCTGCCTGGGGAGTCTATTCCCAGGGAAGGAAATTCCTCTGCTCCATCCCTCTCTCCGCTCCCATCACTCTGCTCTGGCCGGGTGAAGGGGATGGAGACAGGGGATGGTGGCAGCTGCGGAACGGAGCTGCCCGGGGGTGGGTGAGCCATGGCTGATGTGCAGGGAGGAGACATGATGTTGTTTGTTATCTGGGAGAGGGCGGGCAAGGGTTTCCTGGAAGGAACCGGGGCTGACGCTTCTCCAGAAAGGGCTTTGTCCTTTGTCACAGGGCTTTGCCAGGGATTCGGTGTGCTGTCAGGGAGCCATGGGCCATGCTGGAGGGGATGGCAGTGCCAGTGTCCCTATGCTCATGCCGAGACAAGAGGCTGCCAGACTCAGCCTGGACAATATTTTCATAAAAAAAAAAAAATAATCACCTTGCATTTCGGTAAACTACCCTGAAAGTTCGGTACTGTGATGGGGAAGGCTCAGGATGTCCTGATGTCCCTAATGAGGAACTGTGTCACCGAGGCACAGCACGTCTGGGCTTGCAGGGAGGGCTCAGGAGCTGGGTGGCTACAGCAGCCCTCCTTTTCAGTGGGCTGCATCCCTGAGAAGCCCTGGGGTGGGGTTTGGGCCAGATGGCCACTGGCCATGGGCACAGACTGGCTGGTCTCCAGGTGACACCCAAGGCTGCTCTGTATAACCAGGAAATTTCCAGTTCCCACTGGGATAGTTCCAAGAGGAGGTTAGGGCTGGATAATGGGGCCAGCAGGCACCCCACAACCCCCAGAGAGAGCACCCCATCTCCTCCCTTCACCACTGTCTTCCGTTTGCAGAGGCCACGAACACCCTGCAAAATGCAACGGAGGGGCAACAGGCCAGCAACAGAGCCTGGAGATTTGGGAAAAATCCCTTTAAGGGGTTTTGCAGCACCCCAGCAAATCTCAGGGCTTCGCTGGCACCTCGCCTACCTTCTCTCTCTGCTCCAGGGGCAGGTTGGAGGGTCCCAGGGTCTGGATGGAGCCAATGATTTTCCTCAGCTGTGGGTCACTGAAGTTGCTCCAGATGCTGCCGTAGAGCTCCTTGGCTTTCTTCCCCCACAGCTCCGTGAAATTTTGCTCCTCCAGTGATGCCTCGACCTGCATGGTGAGAGGGACACAGGGCCTCAGGACCAGTCCTGGGACATGCCTCCACCCAGGACACGAGATGGCAGGCAGGGCTGTCCCCAGTCTGTGACATTCATAGGTAGAGACATCAGCTTCCAGCTGACACGGCGACATGGGCAGCCTCCGCTTGCCTGCGGCGCTCCTGGCGAGCACCCGCCACGGTGGCCTTTGAGGATGCTTTAGGGGTGACTCCAGGGTGTTGTGGCCGGATGGGGTGGGAAAGCTGGGACAGGGGTGGCCACGCCATGCGGGCAGGGTGTCTGGGACCTCCCGGGCTGGCTCTGGCAACTGCCAGACCCCAGTTTCAGAATGAGCTCAGGGGTCTGGCTTCATTTTATTCCTATTCCTGCCCTTTCTCACCTTTGCAGAAGCCCAAAGGAAAACTACAAAGATGCCACATTCACTTTTCTCCATCCTATTACCTCCTTGCTACATCTACACATTTCTTCTCCCGCTGTCTGCAGCTTGTGCCCTGTAAGTGCCATATCTGGGTTTCACCTTGCAGAGGGACACCCATTTGTACCCTCCCCCTGGGTTTGGGTCTCTCAGTGTCACCCACCTCCTGTGCCAGCCCCGACCTCCCTTCCCAGGGCCGTGGGATGGCCCGGAGCTGCCTGCACCATGGGGGGTTATTTAGGCAGCTGGAGCTGTGGCCAGCGGCCACGATTTGGGGACGGGGTGTATTGCTGGCAGTCACATCCCAGTCTGGCCAGTGTCAGCTGTATTTTCAGGAAACACTGATTTTTCAAGAATGTCCTGGCCCAGGCGATGCGCAGGATGGAGTGAGAAGGTGCAGAGTGCCTGTGTCCATGTGCTGTCCCGGCATGATTGATGGAGCTCATTAGCTGTTATTCGTGGCATTTTTAGCCTGGCTCTAAGCCTGGTTTGTTTTATTTTAATCTTCACATTCCCTCAGCTGGCAGTGGGGAGGGAAAGGAGTTACGGTGTGGCAGGGTTGGAGGTTGCCCGGGGCAGGCACCCATGAGGCCGGGGCACAGGGGAGTGAGGATGCCAAAAGTGCTGGGTGCCCTGGGCTGCCCACCACCTCCTTGGACACCCCAGCACCCACAGCATCACTCTGCCCCTGATGCTCTGGCAAGCCAGGATGGGCCAGCCCCATGGACACCCTGCACTGGAACAAGATGCTCTTACATCACCCCACTAAGCAGGGGATATCTTTACCCCTTTCCAGACCCCACTGCAGAGCCAGGGGAGCTGCAGGAAGCAGAGTCCAGCTGTGTTTCATCTTCTCCTTGAACAGGCGCCTGTGTTTGGTCAGGCAAATTGTACCCTAAACTCTCCTGACAGCTCTGGAGGAGCGAGCCGAGGCTGGCAGCACTGCCTGAGACCCCCTCGCTGCGGCCGTACCCACCAGTCCCGGCTTTGTGCCCGCACAGCTGGGAGATCTCTCTGTGGGGGTGCCCCTCTGAGGGTCTCAGAGGTCCCTGGGCACCCGCAGCCCCCAAGTGTCCCTACCAAATCCCCCCACCCCAGTCCCTCCCTGCTCCTGGCTGCACAGTGAAGGTTCAGCAGCACAGGATGAGGCCCAGGGTGCTGGGGCTGCTCCCAGCACCTGAAGAAGTCCCACACCCATGAGCAGCCACTGAACCCCAAACACCATCGCCAGCCTCTTGCCCAGAGCCGCAGCTGGCAGCAGACCATCACCACCCTGTCCCACGGCCACTCACCCTGTCTGTCATTCCAGGTCCCTCTGTCCGGGGGCTGCTGCCCTGCTTCTGGCCACCTGCCCCTCGTGTCACTTTGTCCCAGGGCCACCTTTCATGGCAGGTCCTGCAGTTGCCCACACCATAGTGGCCTGGCTCAGCCTCTCATGTTATAGACACGTGTGGGGTTTGCCTGGCCCAAGGCTTCCCCTGATCCCCCAAATTCAGCCTTTTGGGTTGTGCCGGCCACCTGTTAACCCTTTAGTACCCATTGCCTCCCCACCCCATCGCACACCTCCCTGCTACTCCGTCAGTGGGGTGATCCCAGGGGCCAGATCCCCTCCTCTTACTGGGCTGGCTTGGCAGCTTTGACATCACGGGGAGCACCTGGCCATGATCCTCAGGCATTTATTAACACAGGAAAGGGTGAAAGTTGGCCTGGAAATGCCTCTTGAGAAAAGGCCATGCAAGGTCCTTTCCCTGGTTAAGACCTCGGACTCGGTGTGGCCGGGATGCTCCTGCTCTGTCCCAGGGTCTCTGGCCCCACCGCAACATCTGCAGCAGACACGGGGCACCTGCCCAGACTTTGTGTCAGCTCGCCGAAAAAAGGCTGAAGGGGCACTTGGGTGCTCTCGGGTGTCCTGCCAAGTTGGCGGTGGCCGGATTTGGCAGTGATTTTCCTTCCCCATACAGGAAAACATGATTCCTTCCTGCTGCAGGGCACACTGTGCCCCCCCGCCCTCCCCGTGGGATCCAGAGCGGTTTGGAGCTGTGTGGCAGCCCTTGGGGTGCAGGGGTGATGCTGGGGTCCCTGAACGCACAGACCCCTGTGCACCACCAGCTATATGGGGCGGCAGGCGTATCTCTGAGCTACACACAGCGCCGTGGCCGTGCCCCCTGTGCCGGAGTAGCCAGCAGCTCCCTGGGCACAGCCAGAGCAGGGAAACCTCTGCAGCCCACCCAGGCACCACGATTCCCCGACCCATGCCAGGCAGGGGCTGAGAGCAGCCCTTGAGGTGTCGAACTCCCTGCGCCACTAAATCCAGCCCAAACACACGCAACCCCCCCGGCAAAGCACACACATGCCTGTGGGATGCACGCAGCATTGCTCCCTGCCACCACTGTGCCCGCACGTAGCGGGGCTGGTGTCTAATCCCCCGTAGCCTGGGGTGTTTTCCCAAGCTGGCTTCGCCCCTGTGGGCTGGGGACACAAGGACAAGGGGTGGCAGCCTTGGTCCCGATGCCACCCCGTTGCTTGTGCACACTTTGGGGTCCCAGCGTCTGCCCCAACCCAAAAGCCCCCAGTGCTGGGACGCAGCAGGGCTCTGGCAGGGCACAGTGCCCAGATGGGGTGGCACAGGCAGGGATGGGGACAGGGACACCTGACACCTGACCCTGATCCAGAAAGGGGGGAAGGAAAGTGGAAGGTGCTGGGGAGGAGGGAACCACCTTTCAAAATAACCCAGATTCTGTTCCAGGACCAGGGCTGTCACGCCGGGGCAGAGCCTCTCTGAGGACCAATTTGGGGCAAAACCTTATGATTCCCGGGCTACGAGTCCCAGCCCTGGTTTGACATCCTGGGGTGCCGAGAAATGAGCCCATGAGGAGGGAGGAGACCCCCCCAAGTGTCCCCACCATGCCCCAGGGACCCCACCAAGTGTCCCCACCATGCCCCAGCCCCCCTGTTCCCCGGTGCTGGGGACACCCCTGCGGTGGCATCGCCCCCGTCCCGCCACCCACCTGCAGAGCAGCGTTTTCGGTCGTCAGGTTGGTGTAGTAATTCCAGCTGGCCGAGACGCTCTCGAAGAGGACGAGCTCAGCCGTGCTGTTGTAGGCGCTGGCGAAGAGGGCGGCCCCTTCCTCGGTGGGGTCATGGTTGGGGGGCTCAAGGCCAGGCCGAAGGGCACTCGCCAGGCTCAGCCACAGCAGCAGCCCCAGTGCCGGGGGCATCGCGGCGGGAGTGGTGCACGAGTGGGGGGGCCCCGGTCGGTGCCTTGCGAGAGCTTTGCCTCCGCTGCCGGCTGCTTATAAGCCAGCAGCCTTCGCGCAAACCCTGCCCACCGAGCCTGCCTCCCCTCGCAGATAAGACCGGAGCATTTCGCTCTCCCTTCGGCAGCTCCCGGGCTTGCGGGAAGGAGCAGGGAGCCAGCGCTGCCTTGGGGTACAAAGTCCCTTTGGCGCTTGGCCATGCCGGGAGGGAAGGGGAAGGGGCTGGGACAGAAGGGAGGAAAGGAGACAGATAAGAATTGAAGGAAAGGTGGAAAAAAAAGCAAGGAGGAGAAAGGCTGGGGTGGACAGGGTGAGTGGGAGGCAGTTCCATGTTTGCAGGGTCCCCGTCCCCTCCTGGCTCAGCGCAGGGGGATCCGGCTCGGCTGGACCATGGCGCTTGGCAGGAGATCCCCTCCCCACGCCAGCATCACGCGGCGAACGCCCCTCAGCAGCGGCCCGGCCACCCGCCGCGGGATACGAGGGCGAGCACAGAAGGAAAAGCACTCACTTGGAGGGCAGCCAAGGTCCATCTCCTGCTGTTTCTTGCCAAAGTGACCCCCTTCCTGACATAACCTAATTTTTTTGAGAAACGGAATATCTCTGCTGGCTGTGAAGGAACTCCCATCACATCACACCAAGTGTTCTGGACTTGGAGAAATTAGTCTGATGACAAACAAGTAACAAAAAGTTCCTTCAAAATGAAAACCAGACCCATGTCGGTGGGCTTGATAGTTCCTTTCTTCTTTTTTTCTTTCTATTTAATTAACTAAATCCCTTTCCTCCAGGGCCTGGCCCCAGTGCTGGGAACCGTGCCCAGACTGAGCACGGGATGGTTGAGTCCATCATCCCTCGTTGGGGCCACCACCCCTTAGGGACACAGTAGACACTGGCCATGGAGGGCACAGCTTTTCTCGGGGGGGAACAGGGAGAAACTCCTTGACTTGTTGGCCCTGCTGGGTTCTGGAGAGCATGGGGGGGACAGCATGCCCCCCTCAGCAAGGGGTGAGTCCTTCTGCAGGGCTGGGCACCCTACAGCGTGTGCAGAGCCATTTCCAAAAAAGAAAAGGGATTTAGGAGCCTGCAACCCTCTGATGTCTATTAAACCTCCCTTCAAAAATCACAGCCTCTCATCCTGCCTTTCCACCCTCCACCTGCACAAGCTGATGTGGGCACCCAAACAACCTTCATCACCCCAACCCCTGAGCCTGTATGGATGTGCAACAGCACTGGCACCGCCTGTGAGCCTGGACGTCATGGAGCCAGGGCTGAAGCCAGCATCTGCCTGCACCCCCCTTGCTGACCCCTTTCCCTACTAGCCACAGGTCTCTGGAAACTCATTTACTGGGAAGTTGGAAAAAATGGTTGGTTTGGCTCCAATTTGGCTGGTGACCAAGCGCCGATGAATGGAGATTTCCTGCGCCCCAGCTGCGTTCCCAACTGTGCTGGGAGGGGTTTTCCCGGCTCCAGGGTGTTGTGGCACAGCCTCCAGCACTGGCACCGGCGGGGGTCTCGGGAGGGAGGCGTGGCTGAAATGCGCTCTGCGCTTAGCGGAGTGCTGATATCTGGAAATCCCAGCGAGCGAAGCCTTTTCCAAAGTTGGTGTTTCCCGCAGGGGAAGGGTAGGTCTCCATCATTTTCCACATGAACATCTTCCAAGGCTGGTGCGAGAGGGGCTGCAATGGGACATTGTACTGGGCAAAAGGTCCTTTCGATGGCTGCATCTCCAAGGATGAGCACAACTTCATGGCATCCCATCCTAAAAAGCTCCATCTGGGGTCAGGCAGAAAAACATCCTACATGTGGGAGGTGCTGGCTGTTGGCTCAGGAAGGCAGGTGAGATGCTTGCAAGCTTGAAGATGCCCGTTGGTGCTCCTGTCCTGCCCCAGATCCTCGCTGTGCCCCAGCTCCCACCAAGGATGGGCTCAGAGACACCCATGGGACATCCTGCAGAGCAGAGGGACTGGTCCCCACTCTCCACCCCTCTCAGGGGTGCCAGGGTGGGTGATGTACTCCCACCTGCTCCCAGCAGGCAGGGTACTGGGGGCTGCCAGTGCCACAGACCAAAGGGACAGGAAGTATCGAAGGATGTGAAAATCATGTTGCCACGGAGACGGATGCTAAATGACTCGCGGGGACGTGGGCTCGAGAGATGCTGGGTGAGATGTGGTGTCCCCGGCGGCTACCCTGGGCCGGGAGGATGCTTCCCATCGGCTTGCATCGCCATCACCAGCTGAACGGAGATGTCCTCCTCCTCCTCTCCGGAGCACGTGTGCATGGACACGTGTGTGGTGGCCAGACCATTCCTGCAGCACGTCGCGGGGGTGCAGCTGTGGTGGTGCCTCACTTGTGAAGGAGCACGACTTGCTCTCCATATATTAGATAAGCTCCTTGGCTTGCCAGACCTCTAAATCTCCCTGCCCGCTGCTGGCAGTGCTGGCAGGCGCACCCACTGGTGTAACCCCCAGCTCCAGAGTCCCCAAAATGAGGAAATAAGGAATTTGGCAGCAAATATTTCTTAGGGGAGCTGCAAGGTAATGGCTGTGAGAGTGGTGTGATGGGAGAGGGCGAGCTTGGGTGGTTGTGTGAAGAAGCAGGTATTTGGGGATGGCTCTGGTGCTGGGAAGATTTGGTGGTTTTTCTGGGTATGTCCCAGCCCTACAGCCACTGGCTGTGGATGCTCAAGCCAATTTTTCCCTTCTTTTATCATAAATCACATTTTTGGCTTCCCCATTGTATCTCTCAAAGCATTCAAAGGGTGCTTCAAAACTCCTGTCTTATCCATCTCTCCGAGCAACTAAGGAGTTCCTGGAGGGGAGAGAAAGGACTCCCTCCTGATTTAAACCTCAAAAAGCTTTATTTTTATCAGATGTGCAGCCTTTTTTGTTACTTTTCCCAATAGCTGTGGTTTCATGAGTGCGATAGCTCCTGTGCTGGTAGGTACAATTCACTGGTGGAGAATTTTTTTCCTCCCTCTCCAGACCCTGAGTTTAAAGGCTCCTGCTTTATTTACTGATGAATTCAATCAATTATCATAGCGTATAATTCGCTAAGCTGCTTTCCCAGATGCAGTGATGCTGCTGTGAGGGAGAGAGGAAAAAATCACCTCTTCAGTCCAAATTTTTCATCTAAACAAACAACTTTTTTTCCAATCTTTTTAAAAAAATATAAAGAAACATCCCAAGCAACTGGGTTTTTTTGCCATTTATTTCAGATCTGTGATTGCTAAAATAATTATGAACTGTTAGAATAAGTGCTGTGGCCAGTCCTTCAACGTCACCAGGGCTTGGGGAATGGAATGGAGAGAGGAGCCCAGGAGTCCTCACTCCCGGGTCCTGCTGTCTGACTGCAAAATATCTCTGCTGAGGTTTTTTAACAATACTGCAGGGCTGTTTCCAGATTTTCCCTAGATAAAATATATTTAAAGCCTGGCATGTCCCCTCTGCATGGGGATGGGGTGCAATGGGCTGTGGGGTGGTCACCCCCAGCTGCACAGCAACGATTGCTGCTTTATCACAAGTGCACACTCAGCTCTTGCCAGAGGCTGAACGCAGCAGAAACCCTCCTTATCAGCACTATTTCCACTGTGCCCTGCAAAAAAAAAGCTTCCCAGCTCATGCTTGCCCTGGGACAAGGGTTATGACCCTGGGGAGGCTGGTCCTGATGTGGGTGTGGGGGACACACGTGAGCCAGGCTGGCTGCACGGGGCAGCACTGGGTGGCTTGGCGGTGGATGGGAATGGGATGGAGACGGTTTCCACTGTAGGGTCTCCTCAGGCTCCATGCCCCTGGCTGGGATCAGTGCCAGCAGCCCGAGGATGCACTATGACATCGCAAGGCCCTGAAAATGCAAGGTGCTGAAGGCAGCCATCGGCTTAGGGCCCCTAAATGAAGCCCATGTCTTGGGAGGGTCATAAATAAATGCAAGACCCCGATAGCCACCCTCTGGGAAGCCCCCCAGCCACAGTGCAGGAGATGTGTTCAGTGCCAGGCACATGACCGGGAGCATCTTGGGGCAAGAAGTAAAAGGCTGGCCAGAAATCATCTCTCCTCCTTCATCCCTTATCTTTCGTCCTTCATCCCTCATCCCTCCCTCTTCATCTCTCATCCTTCATCCTTCATCCCCACTTCTACACCAGCCAGTTGGAGCTGGGCAGGGATACAGGGTGAGCAAAGAGGCCAACGTGTTCCCTCCACACCCATCAGCCCAATAAAACATTGCGAAGTCCATTATTTCCTTTCCCCCCCCCCTTCTTTAATAACTGAAAACAATCCCAGCCCTGAGGCGAGTGAGCGTGACTGCTCTGGGAGCATTAATCATCCCCCGCGAGCCCGGCGCGGGATATCGCGGCTGTTTATCCAAGCTGCTATTAAAAAATCGCCATAAACGTGCCTTCAGCCTCTTCTGAAAGAGATTAAGTGTTTGCACCGATCGTATCACCCACCCGGCTCAGCAAAGTTGTGTTCCTGGTGAGGGGGAGTACAGGGTGGCTTAATTGCTTCCTGGAGGAGATCCAGGGTCTTTTCCAGCCAGGCTGCTCCGATCCCCAGCCCGGGAAGGTGCCAGGTTCCTGGGAGAACTTTGTCCCAGCTGGGAATCACCCATTTGTCAGCCTTCATGGAACCCCAGGAAATTGGGGAACCAACCTCCTCAACGTGACCCCACAGGGCCCCTTGTGCTTAATCCCAGGCTACCCCATAGCCTCTCCCTTGGCAGCCACAGAACCTTCCAACGTGACATTTGTTTTCTTCTCATATTTAGTGAAAAACTGTTAATTTTGCCTCAGGTTTGGGATTTCATGGGGAACTGCAGTGGGTGAGGTTGTTTCAGGCAGCAGCTCGGCTCCTCCGACACAGCTGGGCTCTTGAATTTCAATCCTCCGGGGAGGCATCTTGCAAATTAGCATTTCTTAGCGATAAAAACTTGATTTAGGAAGGGAAAAAAAACCAACCAAACCAAACCAAAAGAGGTTAGGTCAGCAAAATGGTAATTTGATAATCTCTGGTGGAGGGAAGGGAAGCTGCCCATGCCAAGGTGGGAGTGAGCAGCAGGGGAAGGACAGGAACTGCTGGTTTTACCATCAGTTATCAGCTGATGATGCTTCTGTCAATCTGAGGGTGTTCGGCAGCCCAGGACAAACCTGGAGCAGGTGCCAGGCTTGGCTGGTAGCCGGGAAGCTGGAGCAGCAACTGCTGAGCCGCTTCAAATCACTGGTCTGCAGGAAGCTGTGGCAGCCCTGAGCCCCCCCTCAAGCATCCCTGAGCCCCTCCAAGCATCCCTGAGCATCCCTGAGAACTCCCAATCATCCCTGAGACGCCCCCAAGCATCCCTGAGAACTCCCAATCATCCCTGAGACCCCCCCAAGCATCCCTGAGAACTCCCAAACATCGCTGAACACCCCCGAGCACCCCCAAACATCCCCAAGCCCTGCAGGTCCATGCCAGGACAGCCAGCACTGGCTCTGTTACCTGACCAGCATGTCACTGTGAAGGGAGGATTTTATTATTGCCAGCTCAGGGAAAGCTCAGGCAGATTTAATAAAGCCATTATGCTCCCAGCAATGTCTTTAATGAAAGAGCTGGTTACAAACGGCTCGCTCTTCCCTGGTAAGAGGAAGGTGCTGCCAGTGTAGAAGGGGCTTGTTTGCTGCCAGATCAGCTGCTTCCAACGCCCCTTGCACGTGGCAGTGGGTGCAGGGACCCCTTGGAAAACGTTGCCCCGTGCCACCCTTGGGTTTGTCCCCGCTGTGTGGATGGGACAAACAACCATGTCCATTTAATCATGTAGGGGTTTTGACTGCTGAAAGTCAAGATTGTTGGGCTGGATGCAGTTATAAATATTTATAAAGCTGTTTCGTGTTGTACTACATCAGTGTTGTTCTCAGCAGAGGTTGAAGCTTTTCGTCTTGCCAAGTATCCTAAAGGATGAACGCCTAAATTTCATCCTCTTTGAGGCTTTTTCAGGGGTCTCAGTGGGCCCATGGTGGGGGAAATCCTCCTTTCGCTCTGCCCAGACACCCGGCCAGCCCTTTCTGGCCGAGCACAGCCCCACGGCTCAAGGTTTGCAGTTTATGGTGGCTTTTATGACTTTAGCTGATTAACTCTGTAAACCATTTCCCAGTCACAAAGCCCGGCCGCAGGCTGGGAGGCAGCAGCAGCTCCTACGGCAGCACCGCACGGTGGCGAAGGCTCGGGGTGGTGGCCCTGGGACTCTGCCCCAGGCTTCAGAGGGGTCTGGACTTTGCTTTTGGGGTGACAGGTCTCCGTCAGGCCCCGGGGCTGCACTGGGATTTCGGCTCTGCTGATTCACACTGATGCTGGGGGGGGGAGGGGGGGGGGTTGTCTGGCTCTTGGGGTTTGTGCCCCACGGCACAAGTCCACAGCGGGGACAGGGAAGGTGATGGGGGTGTTGGGAACCTCAGTAGGGTCTTTAGGGGTGCCTTTGCTCAGGAGGGGCTGAGCAGGTGAGAGCAGCCCCAAGGGGAAGGGCTGGGGGGGAGCAACCCTGTGCCCAGGCAGGGGCGGTTACACCTGAACTTCTGCACCAGGGGGGCCCCGGGTCCCAGCAGCCACCCCAGGTCCCAGGGAGCTCCGGCTCCCATGGGTGCTCCAGGCCCCACCAGCCGCTCCAGGCGTGAGGCTGCGCTGGCTCCCACGGGGGAGTTGAGGGGGTGCTCCGGGTCCTTCTGGGGCTCCAGACCCGCGGGTGGTGCCCATCCCAGCCGGTCACTCCGGATCCCACGGGTGATCAGGGCCGAGGATGCTCCAGGTCGATCCCTCCCCCGGGCGCTGCGCACCGCGGGCTCCTGGTGACACCTAGTGGCACCGTGCGACACATGGACACGGTCCCAC
>NW_020799138.1:3059573-3082710 GCF_003259725.1 Athene cunicularia
ACGTCCACCCCCTCTGCATGGTGCTGGGCATGGTTTTCCTCCAAGGGGACGGTGAGCAGGACTGCAGGGCAAGCTGCAGCCTTCAGCCCCCCCGAGCTGCAGCGGGGCGGGGAGTGAAGGGACGAAATGGGGACAAATGAGACCGGGGTGATACTCCAGCATCTGCCCCCCCGACCTGCATGCAGCACCCCTGGGTGCTGGGGAGGGCGGGGGGCCCCCCACGGATGCTGAGGTGCCCTCTCTCCGGCAGCTCTCCTGGTCTACCGGGTGTTCAGGCACGAAGCCAAGCGCTCCACCAAGGCGCTGCACGCGCTGCTCCACGGCCTGGCGCTGCTCATCGCCCTGGTCGGTCAGTGCCGGGGCCGGGACGGGCGGGGGGCCGGGTCCTGCCCCGGCGGTAACGGACTCCTCTCCGCAGGCATCGTCGCCGTTTTTGAGTTCCACCAGACCAAGGGCATCCCTGACATGTACAGCCTGCACAGCTGGTGCGGGATGGCCGCCTTCGTGCTCTACCTCCTGCAGGTGAGGGCTGGGGAGCCCCTGGGCCCCCGGGGAGGGGAAGGGACCCTGTAACACCCCCGTGTCCCCGCAGTGGCTCCTGGGCTGCGGTTTCTTCTTGCTCCCCGGCGCCTCTTTCTCACTGCGTGGCCGGTACAAACCCCAGCATGTGTTCTTCGGCCTAGCCCTCTTCGCCCTCTCCATCGCTGTCTGCTTGCTGGGCATCACCGAGATGCTCCTCTTCAACATCAGGTGGGTAACTGAGCTGGGGACACGGTAGCCCCCAGACCCTCAGCAAAGGGGCAGAATCTGGCTCCTGCTCAGGCCGTGGCTCCGTGGCTATTAAATCTCCCCCCGAGGCAGTTAGTTCTGCAGCTGCTGAGTCACTTCCCAGATGATGTTTAACGAAGCCAGATCCTGCAACAGCTTTCTTTGGGGATGGGGATGTAATACCCAGGTGGTTTCAGAAACCCCCAGGATGTTCATGTCCGTGAGGCCTCTGCCCTCGTGGCTGGAGGACACAGTGATGGCCCCAGGTGCACATCAGGGTCCCCCCCAGCCCCAGCACTGTGGGGACATGGCTATAGGGCACCCCAGGAGCCCCCTACCTCTGTCTGGGGAGCCCACCTGGCAGAGGAGGTGCTGGGCTGCCTATAGCCCCGCTATAGGACTGTGCCCCCAGTTTGCTGTCACCAAGTGTCCCTCTCCAGAGCAACCAGCACCCAGGTGCTCCCCTCCTGCTCTGGTTCGGGGGAAAGGGACCTTTCACAGGGTGTGTGCCCAGAGGATGAGGGTAAGGAGGGGGTCCCAACCAGGGTAGGGACAGGCCACTCACACCCTGAGGCTTGAGCATCCTCCTTTGCCCTCTCAGGGACTCCTACAGCCACTTTGTGTCCGAGGGTGTCCTGGCCAACACCCTGGGGGTGCTGCTGGTGGCCTTCGGGCTGGTGGTGGGCTACGTGTTGACGCGGGATGACTGGAAGCGCCCGCCACTGGCCGAGGAGCTGGCCCTCTCCATGGACTTCAAGACCCTGACGGAGGGCGAGAGCCCCGGTGGCAGCAGCCAGTGACATCCCCAGCTCCCTGGTCCCCAGCACGGGCTCCTCGTGGTGTCTGGGATGTTCCTGTGTACCCCGTCCCCAGTGTCTGGCTCTGCCCAGCTCAGGGTGACAAGGACAGCTGGGGAAGGACATGCTTGTTGGTGTAACGCTGCCCGTTGGGTTCAGCCTTGCTTGGCCTTAATCTTCCTCAGCTCTGCCTGCGCAGCCCCCGGTGACCCCCCCGAGCCCACCCCAGTCCTGTGGGGATGGTGGTGCTGCAGGCAGGGGCAGGGGCTGGCAGTGGCAGTGGGACACGAAGGATGGGGGTCCTTTGGCTCTGCCCTGCGCTGGGGACCGGGGTGCAGGAGCCCAGATTTCCCTGCTGCGAGCTGCTGGAGCCCGAAGCCTGTTCTCAGTGCCGATGGGCAGAGGGGACACTTTGCCATCATTGAGATCCCCCACTCGCTGGCAGCCCATCGCCCTCCAGTGTGGTCACATGTGGGGGCTGCTCCCCCCAAAGGGCTTCCCGGGGGCTCGGAGCGACCTGGGGTCTGTGCAGGTTCAGTGTTTTCACATCTATCTCACAGCTCACATGTACAGACAAGAAAACTCTGCTCAAGCAAATACAGCAAAGGAAAAAATATGTTTTCTTTCCTTATACATGAGAGGCGAAGGCCTCCGCTGTCGGCAGGGGTTGCTCTTCCCACTGCACAATATCACAACTGTGTGGTGTTCAATATATCAGTAGAGAGAACAGAACATGCATTGAATAATATACTGTACAGAGAGAAAGTCCTTTACATCAGAATTATAGAAAAGCTAAAGGAAAATTTAAGTGTCTTAAAGATCTTCCCAGCAAGTGTCTCGGAGGATGGCAACCAGGGAATTGTACAAAGCACAAGGTGTGTGTACTGTACGTGTTTGTACCAAATCAGATCCTCTCGGATGTGAAGACAGAAGGGAGACGAAACGCTGAATGCAACACTATGGGAAAGAAAAGGCTGGACAGGGATGACACCGGCAGTACTGGCAGAGTCCACACGAGTCTCTGGGTTATCAGTGTAGCAACAAAACGGACTTTACGTAGCACACAGTGCTGCTCTCAGTGTCTGGCTTATCAGTGCACAGCGAGGCAGACCCACGGTGAAGCGACCCAGTTCCCTGGGCCTGACGCTTTCCCACCCACCCAGCACGACCCTGACCCGCCGGAGGAGACGACCCGCAGCCCCCACCGCCGTCCCTGGACAGCGTCACCTGGAAGGGACAAAGTCTTTTGGCAAAGCAGCCCTGTTTTCTCAACTAGAGGATGCGATCCCGTCAGATGGGACCCGGCTGCTGACTCCCCAGTACCGTGACAGCTAGAAAATGAGCAGGAGGAAAGGATTCAGCAGATGGGCTTGGTGTCCGTTGGCTTTCCCAGTGACGGTCGCGCTAGCTGTGTTTTCTCTCGGGTAGGTCTGTAACTGTTGCGGTGAGATCCAGCTGTATAGTCAGGAGTTGGACATGAACGCATCTTGCTAAAGAATTGAGCCCTTAGTGGTTTTATATTAGAAAAAAGAGTTTGATTGAATGAAAATCCAGCAATTATTCACACAAATCTCAAAAAAACGCAGATTAACTTTCAACCATTGTGCTTTGTGTCCAACACGCACCCCACCAGACTTCGCGTAGAGCAACCAGCAAGGGGTGAAGGCATTTATCCGCAGAGGTCCCAGCAGGTACAACAGCTCTTCCCCTAAGCCCTTGGTTAAACACCATTAATCCCAGTAGAAGAGTTATCTTGAATTCCCAAGACTAAAGCAAAGTACAACCACCAAAGAGCTCGCGACAGCTCACCACGGACCCACCTTTGCAAGGAAGGCGGAGGACTAGCAGGCACGCTGGCTTGCTTTTCTCTAGATAAGGCAGAGCTGGCACTTCGGTTTTAGCTAGACTTCTTCTGGGTAACCCTGAATATACAGCAACCTTTGTACAAGGGGACTGAATCGCTCTGAATTTAGTAGCCACCCTGGTTCCGGACCTAATCCAAGTATGGCTTAGGTATTTGTCATACACACACACAAATGTTCACACTAGCCAAGCAGTTTTCTTTACAGCCAGGATAAAGAAAAAAAACCCAAAAAGTTCAGTGCTCAGACAGACCCACCTGCCAGGCAGAGGGACAGACAGATGGACAGACGCACGCCTCGGTTCGTCGGGAGCCGGCCAGTCTGTGCCCTCCCAAGCAGCGACGCAGAGTGTGGCACCCCGGAGCCAGATCCCAAAGGATCTCTCTGTAAACCCCTCCCTTTCCTAAGCACTTCCAACGCCCACTAAAGGCTATTTTCAAAGCCCTCCGATGCCATTCCCAGCCTGGCTGGTGGGGACCCGGACAGAGCTCCCCACCAGGCGGGTGTCCCCTCCCCTGGGACTGGAGCATCCTCCCAGCCTGGGGGACAATGCAAAAGTGGGTGAATCCCTGAGGAGGGACGTGGTAGACACCCACACCCGCACCTGGGAAAGATTTCAGCTTTGGGGCAGCACACCCAGCTCTTGGAGCGGGTGCAGGCAGAGGACGAGACACCCCTGGTGGGAAGGGCAGCTGAATACGGGGCTCGGCTTCAGCATCGCCCACCCAGCGCACCCCAAGAACCAAACCTGGCGGTTTCAGTGTCATCTAGAACCTGGTTTACTCGGTGCACCTAAATCTGACTTGCTTGCAAGACGGGGGCTCGCCCCCACTGCAGCCAGGGAAGGGATGGAGGCGCCGGCTGGCAGCAGCATCCCGCATCTTAATTACTCAGAGTAACTAAATACGTAGCACAGACGGACAAGACAGCACCACGTCTGAAACTCTGCGCTGGCTCCTGCAACGCGGCCGGCGCTCCCCAGATCTAGGTGTGAGCTGAGAGGGCGAGGGGACATCAGAGGGGACACCAGGCGAGACCCGAGCCTCACGCCGAGCCACGCGCACAGCAGCAGGACCAGGCACGACAGCACAACACGCAACGACCTCCGCTCTCCGACCACGCCAAACCCAAATCGTGACTTTGAGGACATGAGGGACTGTGTAACAGTTTTTCCAGGGAGAGGTGTGCTCCTTACCCACCCGGGGACTACCGCAGCCATCCTGCCTCAGCTGTCCCTAAGAGAATTGCCGGGGAAGTGCTTTAAAACCACTGCAAATAATTTTGTATTTAAAAATTACTCAATTTGTTGATGCTTATATACAAGAGTCAGTTCTTGTGCTATAAATGTTATGATTCATTGCTTCGTTTCTTTTCTTTTTTCTTTTTTTTTTTGAAAAATACACTAAGAGACAAGAGCTGCTTTGCTATTTTCTAATGAAGACACTACTCACGCTTAAATATCCAGTATTTATCATAGTAACAAATTCAAACAGTAAAGTGCACCCATTTACAGAGAGAACAGATGGAAAACCATTAGTGCAAGAATCCTGTGAAAAATGTAACACGTGGTATTGTGAAAAAACCTGCACGCTGCAGTATTCAAGCCTTCTTTCAGCTTGGTGTTTGTGTTCAAAGTGTGAGCTGTTTTCTTTTTCCCTTAAAACATCTTCATAAAGCCAAAAGTTACACACAGAAGTGCTGTGAGGGGACGTTTCGGAAGGACAGTACGGGGAGCACAAGGCAGTGGGTAGCGAAAGCGAAGCGCGGGCAGTTCTCACATCGCTGCTCTCGGACTGTCCCGTTTGCATCTCAGAGAACTCGCTCACGGCTGAAGCCGTATAGAACAGGGACGGGGCTGAACTTGGTGACTCTTTCCTTTCAAAGAAGCAACTAAAGGTAGGAAGCCACTCACTCGATCAGAAAGCTGGAGGATGGGAGGCGTTCAGCAAAGCGACTGGTGCTACTCCAGACCCACGGATATGCGTGTCCTAGCTACAGGGGCACTGTATGTGGAGCAGAGGATTGGTTACTCCTCACAAAGCAGAACATGGTGCTTCAGAAAAAAAGAGGAAGAAAAAAAAATCATCACACCCCCTTCGCAAGGAGAGAAATAGTGCATGGAACTGAGTGTCCCCGCGGCCGCGGGGAGCCCGCCCTACCGAGGGGTCCCCTAGTCCGCTCCCCACTTTACAGAGCCCTGTGATAAAGCAAAGTATCAGCACTGGGTTGCACCTTGAGGAAGAAAACTCCAACCTCAATCCAAATACTGGCTTGGACAAAGACCAAAGAGCCCAGAAGAGCACAAAAATCTCCAAACCCCACGGAGGAATCCCCGCTCCAAACGCTCTCGATGTGTCTATGAGACACAAGCCTCCATCATCCCAAGGTGTGCACGTCCCAGTTTGCTCTGAGGCAACGAAACAGCAACGAGATGTGCTGAGTGACACACAGAAACAAAAACCAAAAAAGCCCCATCGAAGCCAGGGTTTGCTTAAGAGTTTTGGACCAAGTCCTTAGCTGGTGTAAATGGATGTAGTTGCACTGATGTCGTGCTGGGGATATGCTCATTTACACCAGCGGAGGCTGGACCCCATGATTTGGTTCAAGAAGTCTTGCAAATCTATTCACGTAGCCCTTTGGAAACACCGAAAGGTATCGCTCCTCCTGCTCAGCACTGAAATCGCTCCTAAGAGTTGATATGAGTGAGGCTCAGCACGGGCAACAGGCACTATTTTGCTTTAAAACAAGCTACAGGGTTATCACTCTCCCCCCTGTTCATCCCACCCTTCGCCCTCAGTAACTGAAAAGGCAGATTACAAACCCACCAGTAATAAATGAATCTGTAAAGAAAGTTCATCCCCCCCCCCCAAATTTCAGAGAGTAATTGAAACATTACTGAAAATCCTATAAAAAGGATTTTGGAACCGTCCCCTGCTTTCCACACTGTCTTGATGTGATTTGCATTTGTTTAATAAAAATAAGAATAAAAAAACCCAACCCAAACCAAAAAATGTCCTGAAATATATCGCATAAATAAATTATAAATATCTCTCTTTTAACTACAGCTCCTTAAAAAGCAAAACCACTATCTCCCCCATTTACGAGTACGGAACATGGCAATGGCTTTCCAAGACTTTGGGAATGGATCTTAGAGGGAGATGGATCTCCTGGGAGGGAGCGAGCTGGAGGGAAGGGATGCTGCAGGGCTGGGTTTGCTGAAGGACCCCTCCTGCCTCGGGAACCATTGTGCCACACTATGCATCCTCATCATTACAAAAAAAAAAGAAAAAAGAAAAAAATTAAAATTGGCAATTTTCCTCCTTGAATAGCACTTTCTAAATCTGTTTTTTTTCCCTTGCAAGTAGAAACTTCACAAAATGAAGCTCCAAAAAAGAAAATAATTAAAATTTGCATTTTTTTTTCCTTGAATACCACTTTCTAAATCAGTTTTTTTAACTTGCAAGTAAAAACTTCACCAAATGAAACCCAAAAAAAGAAAATAATTAAAATTTACAATTTTCCTCCCTGAATACCACTTTCTAAATCAGATTTTTTTTCTTCTTCCTTGCAAGTAAAAACTCCACCAAACGAAACCCCCAACGCCCCCAGTGAAAACGTGGTGCTGTGTGTGAGGTGCAGTCACCTGCTAATGTGTGAAAGAAGAAGTTCTCGTAATCCCTGTTCAGGCCAATTCCTTTGGCTGATTAAAACGCATACGAAGGGCCAACCTTGATCTCTCAATGCTTGTAAAATGCCCCAGAGCAAATCGGTGTTGGGGCAGCTGGCAGGTGGCCTGCAAAGCAGCAGAGCATTGCGTGACCCCCACCCCTTCGGGCCGATGACGTAATTAAATAACGAAGGAATCCCACTCGGATTAAAACGCTATAAACCAGATGAAACAGGATGGTTATTGTGCATAGCTACTGGGTACTAAAACACATCGTGCTCTTGCTCTCTGTGGGTCATTTGCTCCGCGGGGCAAAGAGCCAAACGACCCCTCTAGCACGGGGACCTGCGGATGCAGCCTTGGGAGAGGCTCCTGTGATCCCTGCTCTGCTCCCGCTCGGAATTCTCATCAGAATTGTCTAAGAGCTCATCGAGACAAAAGAAACCAATTTAGATCAAACGCGATCGTCTCTTGAAAAAGAGCTGGTTACCTCCCGCTGCGTAGGGGCTATTTCTGGACCACCCCACACCACGTACTAAGATATCCTGGTTGGGAACTTAGCTGGAATTGGGCAAACGATACTGGCTCGGCTGATGTTGGCTTCACGGTCAGCTGGGGAACGAAAGGGCTGGAGCACGTGCATGGCTGTCTGACCACCACACAAAGTACCGGAGAAACTTGGTCATGTAGCTACCAAAGAGAAATAAAAATAATAATAATAATATGCATGGAAATCAAGCTTGGAAGTGTGTGCTGAAAACATGAGGGTCTTACTCCAACAAGCGTCTTTTACACATTAGACTCCACAAATGGTCTCTTTGGTTTGATTGGGGATGTCTGCCCTTGCCTGGAGTCCCTGGAGAGCTGCCTGTACAGGTTGTCCTGGTAGGCCTGCGCCACAGGCAGCGTCCTTGCCACCTTGACGTCGGGATACGAGGAGGCTTGGGTGACTCTCTCCAGGAGGTCTCCCCGGGACCCATTGGCCAGCATCCCATGGGGGCTGTAATAGTCTTCCTCTAGCAAATGGCCATTCTGTGCATTGTTGGTTTTGTTATAAAAGGCAATGTTGCTGATTGAAGAAGGCGGGCTAAATGATTCTGGCTGGGGGAGATTGCCAGGAGATGTAGGACTAATGACAGTGTCCACTGATGACACAGCCCAGGTCCGGTTCTGCTGATGGAGATGGGGGTACTGCTGAGTCCGAGCGGTTTTATCTATGATTCCCATGAACGGCGTGGTCCGGGAACGGGCTGGCTCGCTGGGGTAACCCCCCTGCGTGGGAGAGACCGGAGAGAGTTCATCGCACGACCTGTCGTAAGCTGGCTTGAGAGGAATCTCCATTTGCTGAATCGAAGCGGAAGGGCGGAAGTTGGGAGTCAGGTTGGAGGTGGAGGAGATGCTATTGCTGGAAGGAGAGAAGCGGAGGCCAACGCTCTGCGAGTGGAGCAGGGGCCTTGGAGTCGGCGGGTGAGGCTTGATTTCGCTGGGATTAACTGTGATGGGCCTTCTTATGAGATGAGACACATCTGGAGAGCCCAGCTGGCTGGCGGGGAGGGAAGAACGTTCCAGGTCAAGCTTCGAGTGACACACTGGGTAGTAGGAAGCGGACTGGCTTCGCCCGATCTGGGGTGTCTGGCTGTATCTCATACCCCCCCTGTATGCCGAGGACGGTCTCTGCGGAAGGTCTTCTTTTGCCAGCCCTCCATGCTGACAGATCGCCCCTGCGCTGAGGCTCGCCTGAACATGCTGCACGGGTCTGCTGTCACCAACGATGCCCCCAATAGAGCCCTGGTAGACCAGCCTGCTCTGGCTAACCCCCATTTCCCCTGACGCTGACTGGTACTTGGTGGCCATCGAGTGGGCAACCTGGCTGTAAGCACCGGTTGGGATTACAGTACTGGAATGGACGGCTGAGCTGGGCTGGTTGCTCCTCACAATCTGCGCCTTGGCGGGCTGGAGCCTCAGGCCCTGCTGCGGCACGGCCACGGGGAGCTGGGGCATCTGGAAAGATCTCTGCGTCATCTTGGACAACGGAGACTTTGGTCTACCGGGGAGCTGGCTGACTCCGCTAGGTTCCTGCTGATAACGAACTGGGGAACCGGACTGTGACCTATAGACGCTCATGCTTTCTGCTGGGGGGCTGGCACGATACTGAGGGCCTCTACGAAGAGGAGAAGGTGGTGGGCTTTGATATTCCTTCCCTTGACTTCCAACAGGAGGTGGGCTGAAGCGGTAAGAGGAGCCCTGGTGAGCAGGGGACGTGTGCGGAGGACTGGGTCTATAATGTGAGTTCTGGTGCGTTGGAGACAGAGCAGGAGACGTGGACTGGTACCCTTGCCTGGTTGGCGAACCCACGGAGCTATTGGACCTGAAATCAAAGACCTGATGAGAGCCAAGAGGTGAGCCAGAAATATAGGCTGAGTCCCTGTGAGCTGGGGATGGGGGTGGGCTCTGGATGATGGGCAGCCCTTGGTTTGGCCTGGACTCTGTCTGCAAGCCAATGGAAACATTTTCTACATCCTGCTCAAGGTATTCCTCCTCAAAGATATCTTGCACCGAATAAAGCTCTTCGTGCTGGGCTTCGGGTTCAGGCTCCACCGGGAGCGGCGGCGGCTGCTGCTGCTGCTGCTGCTGCACCTGCCTGCACTCCTCTTCCACCCGCATCAGCAGCCGCTGGATCTCACGGTTGTTGGGACACAGCTTGATGGCCTCGTTCAGGTCCTCCAGGGCTGCTGAAAACTGCCTGCTTGACAAAGGGATAGAAACAAGAGCTGAAATTACTCTGGATTTGAATGGAGCCCTTCTCGGAGGCTCCGGAGGGTTAAGCTGCTTGTCCGTGTTACTGAGGGAGATGTCTGTGATTGCCACCGCTCGCTGCGCCTCTCAGACTCTGCCTTGTGTGTCTCACTCGGATTTATTTTATTCAAACTGAAGGAAAACACTGCCAGCCATTCTGGAGAAGAGGAGAACACTCTCCTGAGATGGCACAACCCAGACGAGCAAAAACGCCTGTCCTTTGCAATGTCTGTTACGGGCTAATTAATGACTCCTCACAGCACCACCACCAGCTTTGTCCCTGCCTTAGCAAAGGGAAAACCAAAGCATCGATAACCAAGAGCCAAGCTCACCACTACTGTAAACAAACTCAGCTTTGACAGAGTTGCAACTGCCTACACCAGTGAAAATTTAACTTCTGCCCGATGCCAAGACCACACAGCGTCAGGGCTGGCTCCAGAGCTCAGTGGCTCCCACGGGTCAGCGCTTTAGGCGAGGCTTGTCTCTCCAGTTTTGCAATGGATTTGGCTAATTTCTTCCGAATGAAGGAATTGAGCAACGTTAGGGAGCCTGCAAGCCCCTGGGGAAGCCTTTGCAAGGGAAAGGCGAGCTCGTGAGGAGTACAAGGAAGGTGGCAGTTTGGGGAAGGGGGCTGTCATTTACAGGGACACTGTTCGCTTTTGAGAAAAAACATCTGTTTGAACACGATTATCATCTGGGGGTATGATCTCCGTGAAAAATTCCCCAGCACCTCCCAACACCAGCCTAAGGTTTTGCACAAGCCATTGAAAACCAGGTGGAGGAAGGAAAAGCCTCCTGTTCCCCGGACTGTGCTGAACCTCAGGGGTGCTGCTGGGCACAAACTGGGAAATAAGGGAAGTCAGTGGTGGCAGTTTCTGATGGAGAGACCTGGGGAGAAAAGGATGCTTGTATGTGGGGAGGTGTAGGAACCCAGTTCCTTACAAGTGTTCTGGAAACAATGGAGAGGAAAACCATTAAAGGAAAGGCATTGGGCCAGAGTGGCTCAGCCGCCAGGACTTCAGGTCAGGGCTTCACCTCCCACAGCAAGCCCCGGTGGGTCAGGCAGCGCTGCACCAGCTGGGCCAGGAGCCCCGTTCCACCCATCGCCTCCAGCAGGGAAGGTCGAACGGTGGCAGTGTCTGCTGAGCTGGGGTGTTTGCACAGGCGGACTCGATGTATCTCCGGCTACGGGTGATTCTCTGCACTGCCACACCAGGCACTTTGGCTGCTGCTTAAAAGCGAGGTGCGTGCAGTGACTGTGTGCCCAGTCCTTGCGCACAGGACTCAGAAGCAAGCCCTCCAGCTCATTTAGGAATGGCACTGATAGGTTTTCAAATTTAATCTCACATCTTTTAGCCTTCAGGGAGGTTAAAATGGGAATCCTCTGGGCTCCATCTGAGATGCAGAGAGATCCCAGTGCCGCAGCTCTCTAGGAGCTGGTTGCAGTGCTCTGAGCACAAGCTGTGGCTAAAAGCTCCCCGGCTGGCGCTTGCCTGCACAGTCACTGCACAGCTAGTCAGCAGTTTCTGCCTTGCAAAAAGTGCTGTAGGACAGAGAGATTCATAGATTTTAAGACCAGAAGAGATCACTGTGATGAATGAGTCTGTCCTCTTGCACAACACAGGCCACAGGGCTTCCACGAGTCCTATTTTGCTTTGAGTCCAAGTTGTGGTTGAACTAAAGCATGTTTTTAATAAAAATACCCAAACTTTTGGTGTAAAAAGTTTCCAGTGTAGTAAGATGTTCAGACAAAGTTCAACCTAAGAAGAACCTCCCAAAACGTTTCAGCTGTCTCCAGAAATTACCAAATGAGGGAGGGTGTTACTTTGGAGTTTGAGAAGTTTGTAATCCCATTAATGAATACTCCTTTGCCATTTCTTCCCGTGCAGTACTGTTTGGCACGGTGGGTGCCTGCATTGGTGTGGCCAGGCTTGAAGAGACCAGAGAGACCAGCCCCTTGCACTTTTCCCTCTCTCTCCTCACCTGCTGCTGCGTTTGGCCCTTGCTCTTGCATAGTAAGCTTCGTAAGATTTCGGTTTCAGCTCCAGTGCTTTAGTAGCAAATTCCTCCGCCATTCCAAAATCCTGTCATTACAATAGGTGTGCAGATAAGTAATTGAATAGATACAGAAATAAAAATATATACACTTTGGGAAGAAAACAAACTTAATATGGACTTCCCCCCCCCCCCCCCCCCCCCCTGCATGTACTATGGAAAACTTGAGGGTATTGGCATATTTCACATGGATTCAACATTGTTTACAGCCTACAACGCTACAACGGCACGTCCAAAGGCTCAAAGCCCTCTCCTACCACCCGATGCTGTTGGCACCCCCAGAGGCCAGCGTGCTGCTGGCTCCATCCTCGTTGATTGTGTCCCCAACAAGTGCATGCAATCCCTCTCCAACAACCTACAGTCTTGAGGAAACATCTGGTCTTGCAGAGGCTGGAATGTAATCTCACAAAGAATTTTTTTTCCGTAGTTGAAAGCGATAGGAAACCTTTCCCACGCCCTCTGCTTCCCACTCTGCAACACAGTGACATACTTCGAAGGGGCTGAATAAAACTGCACATGAAGAAAGGGACTACGGCATCTCAATAGCTACAAGCAGGACTTTCCTGGCGAAGGTGTCCGACCATTCCACTGCTCCTTGCCTCTCCCCTACACCTCAGCTGGGAGACTCGTTTGGGAGTGGGGATGGAGCCTGCTCTGGGTGCTTTGGAGTGGCAGTGCCGCGAGACCAGGCTGTCAGCTATGGTTCAGACTGAGGGCCGTCCTCCCTTGCTTTCTCCTGAAAGCTTCACATAACTTTAAGCTCAGCTGAAACTCAGCACTTGTGAAGGAGCTCTATTCCCAGTGGAGGAGCTTTCATTTCACAACCAAACATTGCTTTGGATTGCTGACTTGGGCTATGACCCCGAGCAGTTCTTGGGGAAGGGACTGAAGAATACTCCTGATGTGTTCAAAAGCAAACTCTTGCTGAGGCCTGGCCTGGGGAAGCTCATACTTTTGTTTGTACCTTCAGTAGCAGTTACTGAAGAGATATTGTCCAATAGAGTAAACTGGGAATGTAGGCAAGAGGTGGGTACCTTTATGGTCTCATCTATAGGCATGAGAACTGCAGGAGCAATTACAACCCTCTGAAAATCTCTATCACAAAACCTGGGATTCCCCAATTAACAATAAACCAAAAATCCTGTCCTTACAAGTGCAGGCTTAGCTGTGAGTTGGCTCATTTAAAAAGAAGGTTCACACTTTTCCTACAAACTGTGGTGTCTCTTCCCCAGCATTAAGATTTGACTTCCACTGCTTTACATCTTTCTCCCTCACAGCTTAAAGCAATGAAGGTGTCACAAAAACCCCTTCCCCTCCTTGACTGGCTCATGGCCTCGGTGGAGATTTCACTTTTCGAGTCTGTGGAGACTTTAAGTTGTAGAGGTGAAAGCCTCTGCACAGAGAGCAAGGGGGAGGTGGCACCAGCCTGCTGGGAGAACAGACATGCTGCAGGAGCTGGTCGCTAGATGCTGCTGGATGGGAGTGGGGAGAGTGACAGTGATCTGGCAGTTCTGGGAGGAGAGGGAGTATGTGGGGGTGTTTCTGGATGAGTCACTGCCCTGGGGAAGTGCTAGCCCCCTAAGCATATGCTCCTTCATTTTAAATTAATTAGTATTCCAAGGAGCACATCTCCTGGCTCCTCCCTCACTGCTGCCCTAGAAATCTGGAAAATGCCTCCGCCCCCAATTCACATCATCATCAAAAGGGAGTAATAAAAAATTCAAAAAGCTATAAACATAGCAATGAATTTTTAATCATCAGAAATGCATATTAAATCATTACTTCTTTTGAATTATAAAATGCCAGTGCTCTGTGAAGGACAACCAAGTTACAGAGAGGAGAGATCTCGAGGTCAAAGCACGACTGGAGGATGGACACGTCTCTGTGCAGAGGCAGTAAGCTGGCAGTTTGCACTTAAGGACACGAAGAAGGGGGAGACTTACGTTCATTTTCCTTCGACATCGGGAGAGGTTGAGGAGGAGTGACACCTTGAGCTCACGGAAGGTTTTCAGGTCTTCTCCAAACCCTTCCCTGGGGAATTTTTTCAGAGCATACTGGTAGCGCTGGGCAGCCTCTTTCACTTTACCTTTCTAATAGAAGGAGATAACGTCAAAACACATCCTTTACTTTGCTGCAGAGCACTCACTCACCAGCCCCATGAACGTTTTAGATGGTTAAGGTAACATGACTTCACTATTTAGCTCTTTTTCTAGAGAGGAAACCCAGAACATTTGATCAAGTTAACATCTGATCTGGAAATGCAGATGCCCTGCGAAAGTTGAGTTCTCCCACTTTGTACAGAGTTGTCACGCTACAGGGGGAAACACAACAGAAATTGTATTTCCTTGATACAGCTCCATCTGGTCTCTGGATGGGCTTTTGAGCTGGGTGATCAGTAACCCATTTCTGGAGAATATCCTACACTCGAAGTTTAATAAGCACCAGGGAAGGTGAAGAATATGAAGTGTGGGACTGTGGGTGGAGTTCCTGGGGCTCAGAGAAGCCTCTGCAATAGCACAGATAGATGTTATGGCACCGATGGGGCTCTGAAGTTGGGACAAACAGGTTGAGATTCATCTCCCTGGACTTTAGATGTCTAAAAATTAGGTGTCTACATCTAAGCCTATCAACTGGGTTCCTTTTATAGTTATTGGGACGCAGCAGTCACCTTCAAAGGGTGACTCATCTTTGCTATTTTGGGCACCTATTTTTGGGATGGGATGATCTGCACCCTGGAGGGGGGCAGCCATGGCAGCTAGGGTGAAAGAAAGAGGGCAAAATGGGATCTAGGACGCATGCAACTCATGATGACCCAGACATAAATTTTGCAGCTACGAATAGTAAGCTTTAAAACCTTGTAGACTCAGGTTTCTCGGTTGTATCATGTATCTCTGGCAGATAACTCCAGTTACAATGCCAGCTTTGCATATTTTCTGCTTCACCCTTAGAGCCCAACAGTGAATCATTGTTGTACTTGCACATTTTGTGTGTGTGTGCAAATCTCCAGGTTTTAAAGATCGGCTTAAAATAAACACAGAGCAAAAAAGACTCTCTAACTGCAATGGTGGAATGTCTCCCATGGGCTAAAGGACATGACAAAGCCATCTGTGTCCTGACAATCTGTTTTCATTGAAAAAAGTTTCTTTCACAAGTTTTTTTCTGGGATATACTCTCTTGTTGCCTTGTTCCACAGCAGTGAGCCTGCTAGGTAATGTCAGTGTTGCCAGATCTGATGCAATGACATCAGCACTCTGAATCTCTGTAAAACACTTGGGTTCTGGTGTTTTCAAAGAGGAAATGAAGTGCTGGCTCAAATCCAGAATGCAGAGAGACTTGGCTTTGCTTCAGCTTCGTTTGGCAATCAATCCCCCTCCCCAACCCCACTAACCAAAACCAAACAGTCTGCAACACAAGGAATGCTGCGAGCAGTAGCTTTTACTTGCCACAGGTTAAGGCAGCAGCATTGCTCAGTCAAAACCTCATACAAAGCCATCCTGCAAGCTGCATCTGTCCAATTTTTTCCAAAAACACTCTTCTCACCTTATAAAACATGTCTCCCTCCTCCATCAGCTTGCTCAACAGGATGATCATGATGTCTGGTTTGGAGGTTGCCATCGCCCATGTTGCTGGACCTGTAGTGTACAGGATGCATGATGGGTAAAAAACTCATACAATGCAAGGGTGGTAGGAAGCTGGGTGGAAAAAATATCCTGGGGTGGGAATTTCTGCTGGAGAGAACAACTTGGCATGGTCAAAGGGCAGAGCGCTCCAAATGACTGAGCTGGCAATTCCTCTCACAAATTAACGTCATCCACATTGCAATAGTTTTCCTTTAAGGCTAAGCCTAATCACCACCACCACCACCACCAAGATGGTCTGGGAAATGATGGGAGCCATTTCCACAAGAGGGCAGTGCTGATTGTGGAACCAGCTGGGGTGGGGGAAACAAAACATATTTAAAAGGAAAAATCAGAGTGGTTACATAAAAGCATTTCTAAATTAAAATCTCTGCAAGTGTACTAGGAAATCTGCAGTTCGACTGTCGATAGGCGTTTTGTGTTTAAGTGGATTGTGATTTCCAGCTTCACAAGGTGTGAAATACTAGAGTAGAAAAATCCATTAAGGTGGAAAATACGACGGAGGAAAGGTTGTGTCTAAGTGCTGCTGGTGCCGAAGCTGTCCGTTGGGCTGGGGACACGCTGGCTCTGCGCAGGGGTCCGCCCATGCAGAGCCAGTTTTTATCTCAAGGACTAATATTGGGAGGGAAGGGATGGCAAAAATTTAGGGACAACTCATTAGTGTGGGTGAAGAATAAGTCAACCATATTCTATAAGTAGATTCAGTACATTTTGGGGGAAGGAGGTTAGTTTTTGAGTTCAAGTTATTCTCTGCAACAGTCATTAAAAAATTATTTGAAGGTGAGGTAAATTAAAAGATTAGAGGTGTTGGGGACGCATGCAGGCTAAATCAAACAGGAGAAAGCAAGGCTGACAAAGCTATCAGATCGAAGCTGATGCTGACAGCAATGAGATATACCTCGTGGGCGACTCGGTAACGTCTGACAACCTTCAAAGAAAGGAGAAAACAAAAAGTTGTAGGAGAGAGGGGGGAAAAAAATGGATGAAGGTGAAAAAAAAAAAAAAAGAAAGGAAAAAAAGCAGCTGTGAGAGGCAGGCAGCAAAGAAGCCAATGCACCAGCAAAATCCCCTTTCACAGGAAAACGTAACGTGAGCAGCTGTGTGGCGCAGTGCAGGTAACACTAAGATCTGGAAGCATACACAGAGCAAGTGAATGCAGCAGCTCACAGCAATGCATGGACATAGTACGTTTGTCGACTCAGACTAGTAAAGATAGAAAAAGCATTACCAGAGGAAAGACCTTGCCAAAGAAACAGTTGTTTATTGATTAACTTTACTAAGTAATACGACAGGAAAAAAAAAAAAAATTCCCCGTTTTAATAAAGAGAACAAGGCAGTCATGACTGCTGTCGGAGTACGAAGCAGCAGTTGGGGCTGAGGCTGCCTCTGTGTTACGCTCAAGATTTTCTAGCAAGCCAGCCCCGCTGCTCGGAGTCCAGCCTAAGCACAGAGCCGAGAGCGCACTGTCCCCTTGTCCCTACCTATCTTTGCTCCTTTCTTCAGCAGAGTGACGACGACCGAGGTGTTGCGGCACCCCACTGCCCTGTCGAGGGGGCGCATCCCGCTGTAGTCAACGTGCTCAATCATGGCCCCATGGTCCACCAGAAACTGAACCTGCAACAAGAAGCCCAGCAGTCAGTTCTGCTCCTGGGCGGGAGTTTCGCACACCGCTGGGGATATACAACCACCAAAAACTTGTTCTGCTCCACTGCCGGGGCTAAAACCACCTCTGTAGGGGCGGAGGGGACATCGGCCTCGTGTTATACTCTGGGGAAGCACCTGCACGTATGGAGGTCAGGACTCTCTATGCTTATATGTACTATTTTAAGGCTTTTACACCAATTCCCCGTTTCCTTTTTTTAAATTATTTTTTTGTTTAAAGTTTTCATCTCAGCTGAAAAAGCCCCTGCAGCTCCTCCAGCCCAACCATGACCCTCCCCCTGACCCTTCCCAACTCCCCCAGATCCCTCAGCGCTGGCTCAGCCCGACTCTTCAACCCCCCCAGGGATCCCGGGGACTCCCCCCTGCCCTGGGCAGCCCATTCCAACGCCCAACAGCCCCTTCTGCACAGAAATCCTTCCTCAGAGCCAGCCTGACCCTGCCCTGGGCAGCTTGAGGCCATTCCCTCGGGGCCTGGCGCTGGGGCCTTGGCTCCAGAGACTCATCCCCCCTCTCTGCCCCCTCCTGGCAGGGAGTTGCCGAGGGCCAGGAGGTCTCCCCTCAGCCTCCTCTGCTCCAGACTGAACCCCCCCAGTTCCCCCAGCTGCTCTCCTGTACACATTCCAGGCCACTCACCACCTCTGCATCGCCGTAGAAAGCTGCCAGGTCCAGCGGAGTGCGCCCGTTTTTATCCGCGTGGTCGGTGGCAGCTCCGTTCTCCACCAGGGAACGCACCACGGCGAGGTGCCCCTTCAGACAGGCCCAGCTGAGGGCTGTCAGGCCCTCCTTGTCCATCAGAGAAATGGAGGCGCCTGAAAGAACAAGGGTCAGTTCACTCGAGAGCTCTCCGCTGCCGAGCACCACGATACAACAAACCATCCACTTAGCAATGAAAGCTTATTCTTTTAGAGAGCTATTTACATAATTATTAATTACTTTATTAACATTTCTCCCACCACAGTTCCCCACCCTCCATGGCAACTTCAAATGCACCGATAGGAACTGAGGCAAATGAGTTTATTCACACCAAGCTGCAAACTTTTTCGCACCTAGCTCTTGTAGGCTTTTCTGGCAAACATCTTCTGAGCAGCAGGGTGGATTTGACATCCCTCATCTGACACATCAATCTTTCTTTTTAACTGTTTTATTTTTTGTTGTTTTTTAATCAAAATCCCATTCCAGCCTGTGTGAGTCAGAGATGAAGACCATTCTGCTGTTTCAGCAGGTCATGGTTTACCAAGGGGAACTAAGTCAATTCAGCTCAGTTCTTCTAAAAAAGCACATATTTTCCCCTCTTCATTCCCCTCCCCTTTACCCAAATCGACACAATTTCCAGCAGTATTTCTCCCTGAACTTTACCCAATATAAATACAGCGTTGTGGGATAAACTACTGCCAACTGCAAGCCAAGGAGAGAGGGACTTGACATTTTCTTGGATGAAGAAATCGCGCTGCCATATCAACGGGTCAGTATTGCTTCATATGGCATATGGATGCGCATATGAGATCTGAACAGCAGCATTAAGTGAACACTCCTCTCTTCGTGGCATAAAGACAACTCCTGTTGCCATGGCACAGGCAGGGCTCTGGCTCTCGAGCGTGCAGAACAGATTCGTATCAGCTCTGCTCCTCTGAGGAACTGTGGCTACCTGCGGGATGCTCCTGCCAGCAGGCTGGGATGAATTGCTGCTGCAGTGTTTTTCTCCTGTAGGTAAACTCGAAACCGCCCAGCATGAGATCTTCACTGGCTCCAGAAAGCTCAGTGAGTGGGGGAGTAACGTGAATTTCCTGAACCCTCCCGTTCACCCCAGCTGACGTATCCCCCCGTGAGCACACGTCATCCAGATGATAGCAAACTGATAAGCGTTCCAGCTTGCCTTGCACAACTTCTTGTTTGCGGAGGAGCACAACACATGAACATTTGCTTGGGATACGTTCAGAAACCTCCGCCCAGAGCTCTCGGCACAGCCACAGCATCCTGCTCGCCGCAAACGGCAGCGTGGAGTGCCAGCGAGGGAGGTGGCAAACCACGGCTGGGGCAATCTGGTGTGCCAAGGAGGGACACTGGCTGCAAATGTACAAGCTAAGGGATGACAACATAAACTCCCAGCATCTTGCCAGTCTTCTCTCACGTTGCCCACGCTGCACCCAGGAGCCCTCCTGAAGCTCTGTGAAATCTCTCCAGATGATCCTTAACTGACCTAAGGCCAACTTCTGCTCAGCAAAGCAAGATAAAGCCTTGTTTAATTCCTTCTTATTTGTACCAACTACTTTCTTGCAATCAAACCATCCAAGTCTTCTCTTATGTTTTCCCTCTGACTCCTCTGGAGCAGGTGAGAAAGCTGCAATAAGAGGGAAGGCTGGAAAGCCACATCGTCACTCCACCTTCCCACTCTTGTCCCAGTCCAGCAGAAGAGGCACACCACAGGGTGACAGGCACAGGCTTCAAGGTATCACTGCAGCAATGCAAGCTGAAGGTCTAAGCGAGCAGCCAATGTGCACCGCTTCAGAAATGCCAGCACACTGCTCCGAGGCAGGCTGGGCACAACCTCCGCAGAAGCGCCGAGCTCCTGACGCAGCCGTGGCTCCCAGCAGAACCTCTGCCGGACTCTGAAGGCATCTTCCACTCCTTTGGGGATCTCTGACCTACTCAGCATTAAGGCAGTCAGACATGAAACAAACTGATGGTTTTGAGGGCAAGTGCCTTAAGGTGACCTCATGGGACCGATCCCTGCTGCAGTGGGAAACATTTTGTCTGGGTAAACCCAGCTTGCTTCTGAGAAGGGCTGGGTGCTCCTTCCCTAAAGCCATTAACTGGCTAAATGCAAGAGTTTATGATTTAATGTTACCCAGTGGGCACACAACAATGAACCAGTGTCATGGTTTTGGCTGGGACAGAGTTAATTTTCTTCCCAGTAGCTGGTACAGGGATTATGTTTTGGATTCTGTGTAAGAATAACGTTGATAACACAGGGATGTTTTAGTTGTTGCTAAGTAGCACTTATCCTAAGTCAAGGACTTTTCAGTTTCCTGTGCTCTGCCAGCGAGGAGGTGCACAAGAAGCTGGGAAGGAGAGCTGACCTGAACTAGCCAAAGGGCTATTCCTTACCATAGGGCGTCATGCCCAGTAGAGAAACTGGGGGGAGTTGGCCGGGAGGGGCCGATCCCTGCTCGGGCATCGGCCAGCGGGTGGGGAGCAACTGTGTCTTTTCTGGGGCTTTATTTCTTTCTCTTTTTGCAAATTAATTCTCTTTTTGCAAATTAATTTTCATTATTATTAAAATTTAGTCATTAAACTGTTCTTATCTCAATCCATGAGTTTTACTTTTTTTTTTTTTTTTTCCAGATTCTCCCCCCATCCCACTGTGGGGGAGGAGCAAGCGAGCGGCTGCGTGGTGCTTAGCTGCTGGCTGGAATTAAACCACAACAGCCAGCTAAAGAAAAGAAGAAACAACTGACACTTGGAGCATCAAAAAAGTAGCAGGGAGTGGGCAGGATGGTCAGACCCTTCCTGTACAGAGGCTGCACCCAAAGCTGTGGTGCCCAGGCAGGGTGTGACAGAGGCACAAAACAGACAGCGAGGAGCAGCATCCACACGTACCATGGACCCCAAGGTAGCAAAAGCTCAGGGGGATTGATTTTTGCAGGAAAACGAGATTCAGAATCAAGCTCTCTCCAAACAGAATGAGCATCGAGATTTATTCTGCTTTGTGTAACACGGGTCCATATAAATATCAGCTTTAGCAGAGCTGCTACCAGGGAAGTTTAATTCACCGTTCATGTGTCCATTACCTGTAGGTGTTAAGTGAGAGCAGTAGGTAACTCTAAAAATTTGGATTTCAAATTGATTGATGACCGCAACTTGGTTAATAAAAAGTGTTTACAAACGCTGACTGTTCATCAAGTACAGTCAAATGAGATTTGCTTTGCAACACACTAATTAATGCTTATGGCTTATGATTCACACACTTCGATTTTAATGAAACACTGAACAGGACTGTCAAAGCCATTTTAATTAAAATACACCATATATCACTGTACTCTACCCAGGCTTGAACTAACTTCTCAGGACCATGTGTTATAGCATATTTAGTGGAGTTTATTAAGCTATTTAGAAGACTGGACCTTCTGAAGTAAAGAAGATTTTCAAATTTTGACTTCTTGAGCTCTCAGTGTCCAAAGAGCCAGGGAAACAATACAACATTTGCTGGTGATCCCATAGCCAAAATCAGATTATCTGGTATTTTCATCCTCCACTGAAGCAGTCAGTCCTAAGCAACATGCACAGTTCTCAAGCCTGGCAAAAAAAATCACTTACTTTAAGCCTTTTACACAGATTCAGTCAAGCTGCAAAAGAGGCCACATTAAACTCAAACATGGAGAGTGTTAAATATGAAATTTAAAAAAACCCCAGAATGCCACAGAAGAATTGATTCGTAAGAAACTCATGCCTCAAACTGATCTCTGACACATGCCTATGCAGGTTACAGCACTGAACAGCAAGGATCCCCCTGGCCTGTGGCTCAGGACAGACAGGCAGTGAGAAATTTCTTGGAAGCCTGGCAATTTTACAGCGAAAAAATGTTCTTACAACTACTATGTAAAATATTCAAGTGTCTCACATTTTGGCTAAGAGGTCAGACACAGTCACGATAGGAAGAAAATCTCCCTTATCTGAAATAAAACTATCAAATAACAATACAAGAATTAAAAAGCTAGTCCTAGCCAAAAAAATAACAGAAAATTACCCAAACCAACCAACCAACCAACCAACAGTTATTTGTCCAAAAAAAAAAAAAAAAAAAAAAAAAATAATCGTGTTCACACAGGTTGCAGGCGGCGTTTTGTTCTGACTCACCTCAAACACGTACAGCAGAAATGAGTAAAACTGAGCCATGTTCCTGTTGACTGAGTAACTCCTAGTGAAGGAGAGTTATTAGACACTGAAAGTACTGACCAAAGGCAATCCGTGCGTGCAAAGCTGAAGAGCAGACCACCTTTAATTCTGTTTTTTTTTTTCAACAAATACACCCAACCCTTGCCTGTGCCAGGGCCTTACCTTCCTGCTGATATTCGTGTCAAAAATGTGGGCAACAATACTAGCGCTAAAAATAGAAGTGCTAAAATGTGTCCCAAACTCTGGTCCTGGGGTTGAGTCTTTCCTGCCTGTTCCACGGCGATGTTGATGGTTCAATCACATCACTTGTTCATTTATTTTTTTTTTGTCTAAGGGGAAAGCTCCAAGCACGGTTCAAGGGTATATTCTTAACTCAATGCTCAAAGCACCTGTGATATGTCATTTTATTTTCTAACTCAAATGTGTGGTTTTGAAGCTGTTGAGCACCAAACACAGACAAAACTAACAGCCAAGATTAACGCTATGACTATTCTAGTCTTGTTTCTCCAATAAGTTGGACACAGTGCTGAGAACCTCTCCCACCGCCCGATCCAGCGGTGGGATTACAGTCCCCACCCTGACATTACAAACTCCAGCTGTGCAGGAGACAGTGCGGTGGGACTCGCCATGGCTGGTCTCCAGCACACTTCCAAGCACGTGCTCTAACCTTGTGCAAGCAGGAACTCCACTGTGCCCAGATGTCCCTCAGATGCAGCCATCATCAGTGGCGTCCGCCCTTGCTTGTCTGCCATGTTCACATCAGCGCCGTGCGTGAGCAAGAGATCTACGATCTGCAACACACAAAGTGAGAACACACGTTGTACGTAGAGATCCAGCTGGGAGCACACATTGTATGTAGACACCCAGCTGGGAACACATGTTGTATGTAGAGATCCAGCTGGGAACACGTGTTGTATGTAGACACCCAGCTGGGAACACGCATTGTATGTAGACACCCAGCTGGGAACACATGTTGTATGTAGACACCCAGCTGGGAAC
>NW_020799138.1:3082760-3143595 GCF_003259725.1 Athene cunicularia
TCACCTGTTCTCCAAGAAAAACGCTAATTCTGGGCTTTGTTTCTGGCCAGAACTGGTCTGACCATCAAGGGTCTTTGTGTAAAACCAAAATTACTTCTCATTTCCAGTATTACAGATGCTGACAATGTTACCGGTGGGTGGAAGTAACACCTGACAGTTCTTTCCCTCACAAAACGTGCTCGGTTACCTCAGGAAGTATGGTTGGGTTAGAAAAAACAGATTCAATCTGAAAATAGTTCCAAGGGCAGGACCTGCCTTTGACTCGTCTTTGGTATTAATTTTAGACTTTTCAGTTCCTCCCTTCTCTCCCTAACTTTCTGTGCACTTCAGCACAGCTCCTCTGGCTCGATGCTCTGCTGCTTCTAGTAGGAGTTTGAGCAGAAGGTGGGAGTCTATTTCTAACTGACGTAGCTTGTTTTTTCTTTGAAGTACATTTCTGTGGGATGGTTGATTACGAGGTGTTGATGGGTTTCCAACTGCAACACTGTTAATGTTGGGGGATTTAATTAATTCTCTATTCTGTTCCACATTATGGTTGAGTTCTCTTCTCTTGGGGTTGAGAGACACCAAGAGTTAAAAGAAAAATCATCTTGCTGCCACAAGCAGAACATACTGCAAAATCTATAATCAGATCCATGTGGGTTTTAAACGTAAGCTACAAATATAGAAGGAGGACTGTGTGTAATGTGCACGGCAGAGGGATCGGTACGCAGGGCTTTGGGTTCTATTTCTAAACCTGCCTGCACTTGAAATGCTGCAGGTTAATTTGAGGTATTTCACGTCAAAATGACTTATGTTTGCAACAGTGAAAATCCTGTAAAACACCAAAGTGTTTGGTGTTCACCATGAAATGTTCTTTGGAAAAGACTTTACTGAAGCAGGATGGTTTGATCCATGGCTGTACTCCACTCTGCCTTGCAATCCACTCTACCTGGACTGACATGGCTTTTTGCTACCCTGTTCCTCAGGGTCAAAGCAACTGGTGTGGGTGTGCAGCTCCAGCCTGTCCTTTACAGCTCCAACTCAACCAACAGAAGCTCAAAAGCTTTTGTGCTGCTGAGCACTCAGACCTTGCTGCTTCAGGAAGGTTCCACACTGATGACCTGGATCTGCTGCCTGCTGCAGAGAGAAACCCATCTAAGCTTGTCTTGTATAATGCACAGATATCTAAGCATCCATCTTCAGAAATAGAGGAACTCTCTGAGGGGTGAAAGGAGCCGAGTCCAGCTGGACCCCAGGAGACCAACTCACTGACTTCATCAGTCTGCATTTGAACAGAAGGTTGGACTAGATAATCCACCCTGGTCCCTCCAGCTGCAGTGAGCTGGGCAGTCTGCTGCTGCTCGGAATACAGGAGCCTCCTCCCATCTCTCCAGCCTTCGAATCAAAGTGGCTTCTGACATCCCCAAACTCCAGCCCCACTGTTGGTCACCTCAAGCCCAGAGCGCTCTCCTGGGCCTGGTGTCCAACTCTCCAAGCCCAAAAGCTCGATTAAACTACTTCAGGAAAAATTCTAGAAGTACCTGCTTATTTAAAGCTTTTAGCACTCTGTAGATGGACTTACCAACCTGTTTCTGACATCTCCAATGTGCCTTACAAGAGCCATTAGTCTCTAAAAAACCCACAACACAAGGTAAAGCTCTGTCTGTGAGTTGAAAGGAGATTGGAAAAGCCAAGGAAAGGTAATGAGAGGAAATGAGAGAAATGGAAATGGTTCTCTTTGAAGTTTTACTGTCTGCCAGAGAGCTCCTGTGGCCCAGCATGAGCAAGGCGAGTCCACCAAGCTCAGCTGAGGAGCAGCGACCAGGATCCTGGGCTGGAAAACAGGAACATTCATTTTGCAGCTTTTCCAAGAGGATGTAGTGACAGGAGAACAACTCACCGTGCAATAACAAAGTCTTGGCATAAATGCTATAAAACAGATGCTGCATTTCTCAAAACACAGCTCAAAACAAAACCTGAGACAAGTTTCAGGTGTGGACGTGCCCCCCTCCATCAGCGAGCAACGTCAGACAAGCCCCAGTCTCCAACACCTGGGATCTGCAATGGCACATTCTGCCTCTGCTGTTGTGCAGAACATGTCTGTTTTCCTAGAGAAAAAACAACTTTATCTAGAGAAGGAATCATTAAATTGCTCCTATAAGGCACATGTATCTGTTTCACAGCCTGGCAGCAAGACAAATGCAGTTTGATGGAGTCGTTCTTTGCACCTCCAAATCTGATGGAGTTATTACAAGTGACTCAGATACTTTTGTGCTGGGTTTTGATATTAGTCTTGTCCCAGAGGGAAATATTCCATCTGGAGTTGGCTATAGCGTGCTGTCAGCAATTCCTAAACTTATGATGTAACTTGGCACTGCCATTTGGATGATATCAGGCTGATATCACTAAGCCAGGCAGTCAGCTCTGCTCTGTGGAAGATTAGATACAGAAGCAACAAGTATCAAAAAAGACATGATTCAGATTTTTTAGAGCAGATTGCTATTTTTAGGTGGAAACCAACATTTCTCTTCAAATTGATCTAAACCTGCCATTTACTTCTGGGAAAATAATAACAAAACAATATGAAAGACAGTCTTGAGATCTATATAAACTTGTCCTGCCAGTGACAGGACAAATGACTGCCGAGTTCAGTGGTTGAGTCGATTTTGGTCATTTTCCCATTTTGCCACCAATTTTAACGGGATGTATGGGTGATCCTTTGAGATGGCTTCTGAATTTGTGTGCAATTTGCAAATCACAAATCCATGTTCTCAACCATCCCAGTTACACAGAAACCCCCCTCAGACAGAGAAACTCCCAGATTCTGTGTGAGTCCAGCTTTTGGCACTGCCAGGGGGAGAGGTATGGGAAGGGAGACAGCAGAGGTGGAAAAGGCTTTGGCTGAAGCATCCTTGAGGAAACAAGTGGGCTGGGAATGGCAGAACAGCCCAGGACACGAGGAAAGAGAAGAGCTGGACTTTGTTGTCAGGGAGACAAGCAGTGCTCAGCTTCCAGACTGGGGAGCAGGGCTGAGCAGGAGAGAGCAGGACAGCGTGACCTGCGAAGGCAGAGCCCCAGGGATGGGCAGGGTTTAGACACCAGTTCAGACAGTGCCTATGGTTTTATACCAGGCTTAGCCAGATTCACCCAGACAACCCAGGACTATCTTAACTCTAGAAGCGTATCGTAGCATTTGATGCTGTCCATGAGGTTACATTGCAGGGAAACATCTTTGCGGCTTTTGATCAAACTCTGAAGGCATCTGGATCACCATCCTATTTACAAGTTAGCCCTTGGGACCCAAACACCAGAGAACACTTTGGATGAGCTGTCTCTGGCCTGGTCACCACTGTGAGCTCACTGACAGCAAAGCTGTTGTCCTATTACAATGCTCGGTCATTTCATTTGACTAATTCCATATCCAATTTCTTTTTTCTCCCATAACACCCTAGGGGAACTTTTAAATTGCTTATTTGTATATGTTGCCCTTATTTCTGCTAATAGAGGCACAATGGCCTTTCTACTCAGCTGTGTCCCCGCGGGTGCAGGAGCTGACTCCTGCCCCGAAGCCCCACAAGTGGCCTGGAGCAGCCTGGCCACCAGCCAGGCTCCCTGCTAGGACGACTCATTCCTCCAGCTCTGTCCTTCAAAGCTCAGGGGCAATACTTTCTGATAGACTCCATTCGATACAAGGCTCTAATACAGCTACATTTTCAAATGTACAGTGTATGAATCAGCTCAAAACATAACCCAGCTTTTTGCCATCCTCCGCTTCCAGCCAGAAAAAACCTGACCAAAGACCAAGCCACACGCCAGCCACTGCCTGTACCCTTGGATGGTGTCATTTTTAAACAAAGCTGACAGAATCAAAATCAGTGCTCCGTTACCCAGACAGGAACATTACCTTGGTGTATTAACTTGACAGGAACATTACCAGTGATGCAAGGAGATTAGTGAGTTGAGTACAAAAGACAGTGGGTAATAGTTATGAGGTCACTGGAGTTAAAAGCTAACAACTCTAAGTTTGAGTATCTCAAAAAATGGAGTTTTGTATCTGTGGAGTGGAAGGGGTGAATGGCTGCTTTTGTTTTCATAGAAGTCTGGAAAGCAGGGCTTCTGTGTTACACCCATCAATATAAAGATGTAGTATTGCACAAAAGGACATTTGTTTAATTACCAGGTACTAAATAACGAGAATTTTGCAGAAAATCAATGGATAATTTAACAGTCATGGTGCTGCATGAACAGGGAAGGGGAGAGAGAAACTGGGAGATGCTCTGGATAAATATGCCCAATATCATGAGACAAAGAGCAGAACTTTTGTGTCCATCTAACTTAACGTGAAACATTTCAGAGAAATTAGTGGCCTGGTTGTCAGAGATGCTGCAACGCGTGCATGCTCCTGAAAAGTGCCAGGAGCTGCAGAAGCTCAGGATTTTCGAACCCCAAACTTCTCCGTTTTACTTAAGCTGAGCGCAGACTCCACCCCGGCACCTGTAAACCACCTGAAATCAAATCATCAGAACTGATCGATCCTTCTCCCTTCATCAAAACAATGCCAGGGATCAGGGATGCATCAGGTGACGGGAAGCCCATAAGTACAACCACAAACATGCAAGAAGAAGCTACAGCGTCTACAAAAATCACCTGTCTCTCCCCAAAGGCTGTCAAAGCTGTTGATTTGTGCTCGCTCCACCTCCTCTTCGTCTTTTTCTGGAAGATCGAGCAGGTAGGAGACAATCTAAAACAAAATGACATGTCAGCTCACGAACTTGGATGCGTTCTATATAAAGTGCTGACATCTTAACACGAGCTGCTCTGAATACACCGAGGAAAGGGAACAATCTCTGCCTGGCACCCTGAGCTCAAGTAAATATTCTTCCAGAGATCAATCACTGAGCCTGCTGCCCTGTACAAGCAAAAAAAAAACCCCACAAAACCAAAAAACCCAACCTGAGTGTCTTGATTTGACTGAACGTGATGAGCCTTTGCAGCACCAATTCCTTATAGCTGGGTCTGTTCTGCCACAGTTGACCCAACAGCCGTATCCACCAAGGAGACCCCAGCGTGCCCAGCAGCATCGACTCACACCCCGAGGGGTGCAGTGAGCATGATCGTCCCCGTTTACTGCTGGGGAAACTGAGTCACGGGCAAGTGATCTAATGGTGCAGTTAGAATCGTTAGCCTCTTCATTATCTTAAACTCCAGCCAAGATGAAGTTACTTCCAGAAACTATTAGCTCCTTTCTAGCAAATATCGGTTTTAGGCAGACTGTTAAAAAGATTTCCACTATATTTTTCTTCCAGCTGTGGATGCTTGAAACCCCAGAGAAGCAAATTAACTTCTTTAAAGGGTAAATTAAAGGATTTAATTGACTGAAAACTGGCAGAAAATTTCAGTGTTTGGATCATGATGCAAGAAAGCAAGAGGCTAAGAAGAAAATGGAGATTTTACTTCAGTGACTGAAGGACAGAGACATTTTTCTTGTTCTAGGAGAAACAACTGCCTGCTGGGATCTAGGCTACAAGCAGCATTTTTCTGAGTACCTGGGAAGAAGCCATGCCTGCTCCACTGCCTGCAGCTGCCTGTGGGCACAGCCTGAGAGAGGCACCAGCACAGGGGAGCAGGGATTTTGGTGACGAGTGCCATTTTCCCATGACCTGCCAGTGATGCTCTAGTGCTAAACGGGACGTTGGGAATGACAGGGGCACAGGGGGAAGCAGACACCCAGGAGAGTTCCTCTGTGGACGATGCTGTTGGAGAGATGCCTGTGGCACTTACAGACAAGCATCAACTGTGGGTGATGCTGCCTTGATGGGAGAGTGTGAGCTTGGTGTAACAAACCCCCGTGCACTCGGCTGACCCCCCAGCCGGGTGCTGTACTGCTCAGCAGATCTCGTGTTGCCTGACTGAAGCCTGAAGCTATGTCTATTATGGTTACGCTGGGGTATAATCACAGGAAGGTCTCCAGTGTGGCTCCACCAGGGATAAGATCCCTTTATAAACATGCTAAATATTTGTTTTATCACCAAAGTCAGAGAAAACCAGCAAAGTAATAATCAGCTTGCATCTCTTGTGACTGCAAACACCTCAAAAAGGGACTTGGAGTATTTTCTATAAGCAGTCATGCACCTTTTATGGTACAACAGAAACATTAAACAATTCCAAAACTCCTTTCTATATGTTATAAAGGTGACCAGTATTATCTGGGGGGAAATTCCCATTTTAAAAGTTCTGTCCCCTGTTACAAATTATGTTCTCGGTGTTCAGACCTTTACGCTTTTGAAGTCACATCTGCTTCTAATTGGTTCAACTCACAGTCACTTAGCTAATAAGAATTTCCCAGCTTTTTTTAATTAGCTCCTCTGATCTGAGCACATTACCTATGTTTTCATGGGTTACGCTTAACAAAAGCAAAATCTAAACTCAAGTAAATGAGAGGAGCTCAACTTAGCAAAGAAATCAACCCATGCAAAAATCCTCAAAGACTGCTTCTCAGTAGGAAAAACATGCATCGTTTTCCACATCACAAATATTTATCAGTATGATAGGAGGAAGATCTTGGGCTCTTCTCTCTCCACAACATCCAGTCCAAAGCTCCATGTTCTCACACTCCCCTAACAGTGCTGGAGGAGCGGCGTAAGCAACACGCTGTTTATCCACCCTTACTTAAAGGTTTATTCCAACAACATAAAGGCTTGTTACTCCTCTTGGACGCCTGCCCAGACCACGGGGTTTGCCAAGAGATCTGTGAACCCCGCTGCCTGGGATGGGAAGGGGAGGAAGAGTAAGACAGAAGTACCGACTCCACCTCCAAGACCCTCTTTGGTCAACGTTTGGGCTAGGAAACGTAGTCGACCCTTGGCTTCCCCCCCTGCAGAGGCAGCGATGTGCTGGTAGGTCTCACCTCGGTGTAACCCATGCTGGCTGCAGCGATCAGGGCTTGCTGGATGGCGTGGCTCTTCTTAAACACTCCCTGCTGTTGCCCAGCCATGGTCCAGTCGCACTGGATCAAGAACTTCACCACCTCCAAGTGTCCTCTGAGAGCAGCGTGAACCAGCGCGCACTGACCGTTTTTGTCCAAATGATCCACCTTGAGAAGAGATGACAAAATAGAATTAAGCCAAATCCATGGGCAAAACGTCTTTAGTTTCTTCAGAGTTTCCAGCCCCGGTTTCAAAATAATGCCACGTGTGCAATATGTGCATTTTTCTGGTAAACTATCCCTTCCACGACCAGAAAACAACCATTCCCAAAGCAACTCTGCCCCAGGCTTAGGCATCCACTTGGCCACAAGTGTTTGCTTTGGGTAAGTTACCATTATTTTTTCAGCTTTCTTCAGACTGAAAGACTGCAAAAGCATTTGTGTCCCGAAGTCCAGCAATTGTGTTTTCTTGTGGATTGAAATCATATGCACTGGTATCATCTCCTTTATCCAAATCCACAAAAGGAAAATGAGTTTGTTTTCCAGATGCCATTTCTTTTAGGAGACATGGAAGTGCCTCAGCTGCAGTCGAACGCACAGTGTGAACCCAACGTGAAGTCAGCAGGAAACAGAGAATTTATTTGGGTGGCTTTTCAGGAGGGGGCATGGCTTTCACTCGGATGTCTGAATACATCAGCTGGGATTTCTAGGTCCTTTCCCAATACCAGTAACTTGGAGAAAACAGCTCAGCTACTGTCCTCCTCCTCCTGGTTAACCCTTTCAGTGCTCTGCAACGTATTACTTTAAAACATTCTCCTAATAGTAATTATAGTTATTTAATACATAAGATGAGAAATATTTCTCACATAATACATTAGTATTATTAATACACTAATATTTCTCATTTCTCAACTTCTGCAGCAATCAGTGTTGCGGTTTTCTGTGCCTTCAAACTAAACCCAGCTGGTTTTGGGGTATTTCCTCAATACAGTTAGGAATACTCAAGGAAAGCTATGAGTGGCAGGACTTTTACATTGCATTGTGTCGCCCAAATATCCCTGTTCTTGGAGATGGAATGCTGTTTCTTACCCATGAGTGTCGGGCAGCCACTCAACTCTCTCAAAATATCCCAACAAAAAGCAGAATTCTTTCTTGCCTTCATACTGTCTTTGCGTTATTACAGCCAACACAGCAAGATCTAAACGGGTCCCTCAGTCATCCTGACTTTCATACCAAAACTATACAAACCCATATTTTGCTTTTTGAACTGAAGCTAAACATATAGAGAAACCACAAATTGTTTCCAGGAGGCGCCACTTCAAAAATCAGCACAATTTTCTTCTTCAACAAAATATTTAAACTTGACTCATTATATACAATTAAAACTCCAAACACTCACCACAAAGCTAAACAAAGGGTATTTTTCTAGGACAAGTCTGATAGAAGTTTTTGGAAAATGTGTCTCAAGGAGATATTTACAGAATGCTGCAAAAGCAACGTTACCATTTTAACCTTGTGAGGTTCAAGGACTTCTCCAGAATATCCTTCAACAGGTCACCAGTGCAGCGTAATTCAGCAGTTCCTACCTCAGACCTGAATTCCCGAATACTAATTACAGACTCTCAGGAGTTACTTAGCTTTGGTGTCAACATGAGATTTTCAAAGCCCCTGCATTTTAGCAGAAAGCCAACCCTCCGCAGCAGCATCCTGGCTTCATCTGCCGGAGGATGTTCTTCAGCATTCCATCCCCTGCCTGCAGCTTCTGCCCTGTCTTGCATAAACACAGAATAGTGTAAATCAGCTTTTAGAGGAACACAGTCACTTTACCTTGGCCCGTTTCTTGCACAGCAGCACAACGATACTTAGAAATCCAGCAGCAGCTGCGTAGCCAAGGGGGGTCAGGCCACTTTCTGAAGCAGCATCTACATTAGCCCCAAACTCCAAGAGCAAAGCCACCATCTCCGTGTAACCCAGGTGAGACTGGACGCACAAAATGGGGGCGTTGTTCAGAACTTCAGTCCGATAATTCACGTTTGCACCTCCTAAAATCAGCAACCGACTGACCTGCCCAGGGAGAGAAGAGCTCCTGTTAGCTGAGCTTCACAATGAGACATGGGTTTATTGCCAGGGCAACGACAGGATGTAAACCAGGGCTCTCTGCACATTTCCAAGCAAATTGCAAAGGACATAAAATGCCGAGTAACGCTTGCCAAATACATGGTCCCATTTTAGGCAGCAGGAACAGTTCAATCTTTCCCCTGAACGCTTGGTAAGTACTTTGAAGGATGTAGCCTCACTTCATTTCAGAACAAAGTCACCACAGCCAAGCTGTAACAGCGAGGGACACTGCATCTCTTGCACAAGGATGGGAAATTAAAACCCACAGCCGGGGAGAGTAACTTTACTGACTGTCCTTCCTGTGGGATCCTCTCCAGGGCTGGCTTTGGTTATCCCATTGCCCTGCCTGCCTTGCACGGGACCTCTGCACTTGGCAGCAGTGCAAAAGGCTCTACCTGATCCTGGAGAGCGGAAAGGAAGGGACATAGGGACAGATGCTGGGCTCACTGAGGCTGTATGGGAAGAGGCCGAGGCAATCATCCTTCCAGATGAGGAACAGTTTGAAATCTCTATCACTGCAATCCTTTCTGCTGTACAGATGGGTGACTTAAGCTAACACATTCATCCTTACCAATGCAAATGGGCACACAGTGCCTGAGCAAGCGTGTGAGCCCGTGCCACTGTGTTTGGCGTCACCTCCAAGTTAGTGCCTGTCTAAGCCAGAGCCCTTTATGGGGCTGTTAAATTCCAACACCAGCTGTTGCATCCCACATCTTTGGGGCGGAAAAACGCAAGTGAACCGTTTTGCACAGGCGCAAATTTGCTATTTGCTTGCTGCCATTAAAAGCAGATCCCTGATCAGAGCAGAGCAAGCTGAGGATCATCCCAGGCAGTGACAGAATCCCAGCGGAACTGATGGCCTCTTCCCAGCTCAAGACGAGCACCCAGCAAGGTGCTTAGTGCTGCCTGGGTAGGACCCCAGCCACGGGCTGGCAGCTACAGCAAACACTGTATGTAGTTGCTGCGTGTCGCTGGGAGCTTCTCGTGTGAGCTCTGAATCACCCCAGCTCTCCTCTTCCTCCTCCTCCTCCTCCTCCAGTACCTTTATGTTTGGGGTGTAGAGATTTCTCAGAGATGCCAAAGCCATAGAAAGACCTTCAGTACTGTAGGAGATCCAAAGCCCTTGCAGGATGGAGGAAGATACCCCAACTTTTTTACTCAGCCCCTAAAAAAAGAAAAGATGACTTAGGTCCAGGCTTACAAATATGCTCAAATACACCAGGCAGATCCTCCAAAGAGTTTAAACGAACAGCCATACACAAGATAATGTGACAATCTGCCACATCTGACCTTTGCAGTGAATTAATAGGCATGTAGGAAATAACTTGGACAGGTACTGTAGCCATCTCCAAGGTTTAGGAAAGGCAGGATTAAACTGTGAGCAACCTGAATCCATTCAGCACCCTCAGAAAATGTCATGTTAAGGAGCACAGCACGCTGCTTCTTTTGTTTTTTTAATAAAGTATACATTCTTCTGGCAGAACTGATTCACAAAGTTCCCTTATTATTCACATGGTTAAACTAGATGACAAAATCTGCTCACAATAAGATAAATTAAGGAAGTCTCAACCACAGCCTAGAACAATATTCCTCTATCTCATGCCAGACTGTCTCCAACCTTTTCCAGCTGGTGTCCATGATCAGGCAATACACAGTATATGGAAGGTCTGACATCTTTTTCCAGCAACACTAATTGGCAGAGCACAGAACCGTTAAACAAGTTTCCCCCCTCCCTCCTATCGAAGGAGCAATAATTGCTCTGTAGCCAACAGATGGGAACAAACGACTGGATTGAAGATGAGAGGAATGGGTTTGCCACTCCAGCAACAAGCCTCGCTGCGCGTTGTGCTCTGCTGTGCGATGTGGGTACGCCCTATACGTTGCTGCTCTGCTATTGATTTACCATTAAAGCCTGCTGTTTCCATGGAAACTGTACAGACATCTTTAATTCTGTTTTGATATGCAAACCCTGATTTCTACCTCCTTGCACGCCATGTGGTCATTTCTATCTGTGCAAAGCAGCAGGATCACATTTCAGTTTGGAAAGTCTGTGGTACAACAGGCTGGTGCGGACGGTGTAGGGTGGTGGGAAGAAAACCAGCAGCAAAAGATGGGATTTATTTCCTCTAAAGGAAGATGTGCAGGAATCACCATCGAAGCCTGCTGCTGGACTCAGCTGCAGACCTCTAATACCTCTGTGTGAAAGATATTCTGAAGCATTGCACCAGCCATCAACAGATTTGTCACTTGAAATGGTTTTACCATAAAAAGAAGCAACAGATTAGACAAGCTCGTATAAATAACTCCATGTGCTTGTTTCCTTCAAAATTCAGGGAGCTAAACAGAGAAAAAAGATCTGCTTGTGTTGAGGCAGAAAAAGCGCTCAGGAATTTTAGCCACCATTAAATGCTGTTTTTGAAACGACACAATACAGGACATTAGAGGTCAATACTAAATTTCAGTGAATTCAGTACGGTATAATTGGACAAATTTTATAATAAGCAGTTAAAATAATTTCAAAATGGTTGTACTACTATCAAACCCATACATAAGCTGTTTGAACCACCACACGGACCAAGGGAAAGAGTGTGTATTTTCAGAAGGGCCATCTGAAGATAATCACATACGCCGTAAAAATCTTAAACTGCCGTATTAGAACATATATAGTTAGGTATTAGTGAGAGACATAAAAGATGACATTTATCCTTTAAAGAGTAAATACATTCAACACCATTATCATTCAGCTGCTGAAACAAAATTGCTCTATTTCTCATTTTACAGATCATATCTTTATTTTCCATCTCTCTTTCCTGCCCTGCAGTGTAAAGCAGGTTGAAGCCTTCAGCAAAAGCAAATCCCAACTTAACAAAACATCACACCAGAACACCATCAGTGGTTTTCTCTTCGCTGGGACCATCTGACACAGGACCAAGGCACGGCCTGACCACGCTTGTTTTATTTGAATAACTTTGCCAACCCCACACAACCCCAGTTTTCAAACAGGCTTTTTTTTTTTTTTTTGTCCTGCACTTTTGTATGCAGCTCTCAGCATCCTTCATTTCTAATTTATTGCTTCCTCTTTTATTTGGCCATCGGCACCTTCAACGCAAGATCTTTAGAAGGCTGTTTTCCAAGGAGTATCAGACACATTTACATACCTGTAGCTACCAAAGCGAGTGTTTCTGCCTGTAACTGGCATTACATTCTCAATCTGGGGATGAGGGACACCCATTTCTGGATTACTGACATTTTAGCTAACTAATTTAAGATGAAATTGAAGATTTCTCTTTGGTTGATTTGCAAAACATACGTCAGCCTGAAGTTTGGGTCTACTTGTATCATTACTGCACACTTCTCTTCTTGCCCTTTCATTCCATGCCAGGCTTTCCAAGCTGGGTTTCCATATGCTCCTGTTAAGACTGGTAATTGCTTTAAAAGACTAAAACATTTGTACTTTTTTTTTTTTTCCCCAAAAAAAACCCCTGTTTGAGGATGTTTGTGTTCAAAAAAGAAAACCAGCAGATCTCAGCTATCAGGTGAAGAGAGGAGCGTGAAAGCTTCTTGCCACCTGTATGACAGGTCATCCTTGTGTCTGGGCATCACTGATTTTTTACACCTAGAAATTCCAAGTGTCCCATTATTACCTTGCACAAGGTACTGGTGGATTTGAACCGACAGGGACTGGGGAAGGACAAGTAAGTTTTCTGCACTGTTTAATCAAAGTTTTTCTCTATATTCAGCTCTCAATACTCTCCGGCTAGACAAAATGCTTTAGCCCTGTTGTAATCCTCTCCTGGCTTCATGATGGGTAAATAAAATGCAATTACAATGGCATCAGGCCTCCATAAATACTTTGAAAATTAGGACCTTTGCATCTGCGGAAAGCTGCTTCATTCAACGATAACTTCAGGAAAAACACACTGAACTGATGACCTGACACACTCCCTACTTGGCAGAAAAAACCATGCCATACTGGTAACAGCTTCAGCAAAAGATCAGACAGAATGAAAAGCTTGAACGGAAAAAAAATATATGCTTGCTTAGGAACAAATACACTCAGTACCAACGGGAAAAAGAGTTTGTGTACATACTCTCGGAAATATTTTCTGTAAAGAATGCTTGAGACCTTAAATATGGTCTGCGATATTCCAGCTCACTGCCTCCTTCAAAACCTAATGCAGCTATTGTTTCACTTAGTAAACACTCACAAATCCTCAGTAAACACTTGTTAAACAAAGGAATAAAAATAAGCCTATTCATGGAAAAGTAAAAGACTAAGTTTTACAGTGTTTCTAATCCACCTAATCCGAACCCTTTCAAAACTTTATAGTACTTCCAAATAACATACTGTTATGCTTATCTGTCACTGAGACATACTATTCTTACTGCGGTCTTGCAAAACCGAGGATTTTGCTGAGTGATTAGAAACAGAAGGCAGTACTGACATTTTTCATATGCTAATTGGCATTTTCTACTATTGTAAATATTGCTCAATTAAATCTGGAATCTACAGGCAACTTGTCCACTTAATGAAAATTGTCATTTGTTTAGAGCCTGAAACCCTGTTATTTGTTTCTATCACGGAAGTGTGAAATGAAGAAGATTTGAAACCAGATTTATATGTAAATGGCAGCTGAACAGTAAACTCACTGCTGAATCTGGTCTTGGGAACATAACTCAAAATTTGAAAATTATACACTGATCAGGTAATGCACCCATCTGGGGTTCTTCCCTTTGGCTCCAGCCATCACTTTCCCAAATGAGGAGACTTCGGTGAATTTGGCACAGGGAACTCAATAAATAAATCCAACAGGACTGACACAAGGCAGAAACTATCTGTTTGCTCTAGGAATATCAACAGGAATGCTGAAGTTCTGAAGTCTATCAAATCATACATAGACCAGATAAAAATACAGCCTCATTTTTACCAGTGTTAAAACACCCACAGGTCCCAATAGTTTTAAGAAATTCTGTATTTCCTGTGACCTGACAAATCCATCCTCTCATTTCCATCTTCTGGTATATGGGCCAAGAGGCACAAGAATGATACTTCGTTTATGCATCACATTGATGCTCACACCCAAGACTGCCTTTCAGTTATCCAGGTCTTAAATGTCTGCGTGAAGAGTAAAAATGGACCGACCATCAGATTTTTAACGACCATCACATTTTCTCTTTACAACCTAAATTTTGGATTCTTCAAAACCACTCCTTTTAAAAGATTTATTTTTTTCTCAATGTTGTTATAGGAACTCATCTTACATGGGAAGAAACCTCTTACGGTAGAAGAGTAATTTTAGGTAAGGAGGCTATCTGCTGAATTTACAGTCTGAAGGACGGATTAATTTCAAGGATTTCTTATATAGCATTGCCAACTTTCTAAAGCTCACTTCTACACGTTTCAGCAGCCTGAAGCAATCACAGTTCTTACAGCAACCCTAAAACAAGAAGAGACTGAATGCTGCCAGTGCTGGCAGATTCTATGCAGAGGGGATGAGGTTGGCGTACGTCTACATTTTAATTTTCGTTACCTTAAAAATATGTGCTTTGAGAATGTGGTGTCCCAGTTCAATAGTTTGCTGTCGATTTAGTTTTCCTTCTTGACGGGAAAACCAGAAGGCAAGTAATGTGTGGCCACTCCTAAAAGCAGAAGAAAGAGTGTGTTAGTACTTGCTTGTTACATCAAAAAAAGAACTTCTGACAAGTTTTGTTTTGCTTCAACCTCATCCAGCTCTGGGAAAACAGCTGGACTGATTCTCACTTGTAAACCACCAACTAATTGCATCCTTTAGTATTGGTGATCACTGATAGCTCAAAACCCCCCAAACGCTAGAGGACAGCAAACATAAAGCAATATATTTTCTATGAGAGATGTAAATTTGGAAACACCAGAGGTACAATTTCATGAAAGCTGAAGTGCTACTTTTATAGCCATTTAGCAGAGGAGAATTGTTCTTTGAAAGCATGCCACCCATCCTGAAGTCATTAGAAAATGACATATTTAAATATCCACGCTTTGAAAAAATGGCCTTTAAATGACAACTACATTCTCCACCCTGTGACACGTCCTGCAGAGAACCAACTTTATTTCCGTGTAAAACCCCTTCGAAACACATTCTCCAGATTCTCCAGTAATAAAGATGCTTCTGGCAACGACCTACCAGGTTGACAACCAAAGCAAATTAACTGAGCTACATGCGGAGCCCTGTTTAAAGCAAAACATCGTAAAAGAGACAAAAACTTCCTTCGCTTATGGTGATTTTTACCAACATTTTTAAACGCACAGACTTCCAGCTTGTGACAATGACAGTTCAGCGTGGCCGGGTCTTCTCAAAGATGCGAGAAGTTGATTCTCCACACGCGCACAAAGCAGACGCGGTACAAAAACGTGAAGTACTGCAAACCATTTCTGGATGAGATTGGCAAATATCTGCCCCTACGGGCACGTGTGGACAACAGCAGGAGACCCAGCAATCAGGGGAGGAGGCCACTGAGGCTCCACACTTGGACCTCAGTGGTCCAGGGACTTGCAGTTTTCTTGGTTTTGCCAACAAGTTCATAGTTTTCTTTAAGCCCCTGGGTACTCCCAAGGGAGTCCTTTTTAACCCACTTTATTTCTGGAACTAAATAAAAATGCGACTACACATAAAAGCAATCAAACCCCTTCCAGCCAAAGAAAATAAAATATGATACCAACTGTGGCTTTAAAAGGGCTTTCAAGGACAGGGAATGTTATTAGCTCATCACTATTTGGTAAAGCAGAAAAGCTCTTCGCATGGCCGAGCACCAAGTAAAGATTACAGAAGACACAAGTTTTCACAACAGCGGGGATTTACCAGCGCATCTCCATCCAGGGAGAATGATCACCCCTGTCTCAAAATAAACTCAGAATAAAAGTGAAAGACTTGTCATGTCACAGCCAGGTGTTTGGCAAGGTCTCCCCCAAGCCCTGCCAATGAACCTTTTGGACTGATAAGACACGGATTCATTTGAGCGGAGCCCGATGACACTTTGACAGACCTTGTGGTACCAGTAAGACGTGGACACGTGCCCACTGGAGGAGCATGATGGAAAACAAAATGCCTTTTTCTTACAAGGCAGGACTTGATCCCCAGGTCTTGATAGGCGAAAGAGCATCACACGCCATTTACATGTAATAAACCAAACTCTTTCACTGGTGAGTAATGCTACTGTGCCTCCCTCCTAAATGCTATTCCAATTTATAGGAGCATTATCAACTCAAAACAATACGCTGCTGTCTGAAAAGTTTTTACTGACTGATGGTACCCTTCACGCTTTGGGTGACTTGGGTTCAAAAAGAAAATGAAAAAAATTGCTTTTTTGCATGCTTTGCCTGTCATGCTCCACTCCACACCCTGGCCTGGCCCACGGCGAGGTACTCGCGTCGGGATCCTGTAGCTCTGCACTCCCCATCACTGGAGAAGCAGCTCCTCCATACGGTGACTCTGCCCATTAAGATGTAGCTTAGATGCCTCAGCTGAGTGCTTAAAATGAGGCAGGATGCCTTGTGCACAGGGCAGTGCCCCCGATTTCCACACATCCGTGCTGTGAGAATTCTCCATATAGCACCAACAGAAGGGACAAAACGTAAAAAGCTGGGAAAACAGAAGGGCCTTGGAAGTGGTTGTAGCACCTTAAGTTATCTACAGCTTGTTGCCTTGTCTGGCTTTCGCTCTTCCCCTCTTTGTTACCCATCTTTGGTGTGGGAGGAGAACATCGGGCCACAGGCTTTTAAAGGGAGACAGACAAATCATTACAGCAATTAACCTCCAGAAATGCCCATGGAAAGGAGAAACAAATCAGAAGGAAACAAGTGACTACGAAACACAGCTTGAGTGTTGCCAGATACAGCTGCAAGTCAAGGAGCACAGCAATTGCTAGACGTTATCCGTCCCTGTTCAGTCAGATTATGAAAACCTATAATCACTCTAATACACTCCAGGCAGCTCAATAGCTCATCGGATCCACAATGCTGCGCTCACGGTTTGGAGCAGAGCCAATGTCTTTACCTCCACTACTGGAAGGTTGGTGGTGCAAGTTCATTCGGAGCCACCAGGTCGCTTCCCTTCTGGGGACAACCAGGGTGGCAGCCACGCACTGCAGCTCTCTGCTCCAGCTCCGAGAGGCTGCACAAAGGGACCCTGCGGCCACCCCTCTCCACCTCGGTTTTTCGCATCACGGAAGAGGAGGTAACGCTGCTTGTTGATGGAAACCTCTTCGAAAACGTTTGGGAAGGCTCTGAACGGAGCTGTAACTATATTAATCTGAAATAGAAATTGAAGATCCAGAAACTTCTAATGTGCCTTTTCTTTGCAGTGAGAGATGGAGTGCAGCTCCCGACTGACACACGAGCCCAGTTCCACAGTTAGCTCCTAAATTGCTTTTCAGCTGCAGCCAGTAGGGTATTTACCTAAATTTAATTATATGCGTGACTCTGGCTGTTATGAATAAGGCATGTACGAACTATTCCAGAATAAAGTACAGTATTCATGAGTAATACATTACCTCTGCAATGCTTCCCAGACCTTGGCTTTGGGCTTGTTGATAAATACTTGCAGTCACTTGTTCTGTCAACGTTAATTGCATGCTAAACCAGACTCCAGCAGCACAGGCTTTTTTTGCCTTTTTTTTTTTTTCTTTTCCTTTTTTTAATACAGCAGAGGATGGCAGTAATGATTTCTACATCAAGGAACTCGGTGAAATGATTTGCTTTGAATTTCACCACTGCAGAGTTTATCATCAGAGATTTTTCTATTTTTAATGTAAGATTTCTTTTTGTGAAAAATTAATAGCGCTGCCAGCTCAGCTCCAGCAGCCTTTGTCTGCTCTAGCAGGCTGCCTGTGTCAGTGCTGGCTCCGGTAGCAGCCAAGGGTGCCTACATGGATGCACACACACCTGTATGTATAGAGACATAAAGATAAATCCTCATCCTTCCAAGTCCCTGTATAGCATGGACTGGTGCCCACGCAGAGCAGCTCTAGGTAAGGCTCATGTAAATGCAGATTAGCTGTGGGCACAATCTGGGAATTCAGCAGAGTGGTCCCTACACATCTTCTCCCTTATTCACCCGAAGCCGAGGCACATACAGCTGTGGGTGCAGAGCAAGGTGATGCAGGGAGGTGGTATTTCAGATACACCCTCATCGTGCCCCCGTCGCCTTGGGCCACAGATGGAGAGGGACAAGGTGTCACTGATAAAATACCAGCGTGACCAAAGGGCTGTGATGGAGCATGGGAAAACACAAAAGAAAATACTGAAAGCTCCTGGATCTGTGCTGCATCTGTACTATTCTATCCCTCAGGCAAAGTAAAATAGATTTAAAAGGGTGTAAAATTACTCTAGTGTTAAGGCATTGCACAACTGGAGTAAAAGACATGCAAAAAAGTGAGAATCAGTCCCGTTTGCTTCTGAACCTACCAAAGTCCAAATTCCCTGATTTACACCCACACCTCCTTCCTTCCGGCTAATCCCATGAAACCATTCCAAAATCCAGAGATTTGACACCGTGCCCAGTGAATCTGGTCTTCCAAGAGACATGTATTCATATTTTATTCAGCTCTGCAGAGTGCAATTTTGTAACTCCGGCACAGAGAATGATGTCTGCTCTGACAAAGCCCCGAGCCTCCTCTGCTTTCAGAAGGATGTCTGTCCAGACTGCAGAAAGGCCAAGCTCAGCTCAGTGAGCTCCTCTTGCAGGATCATTTAATCACCAAAATTGATTTATTGATTCCTGTAACATAGTTTCCCTCTGATGTTATAATTGCGAATTAACTTGGAAGGAATTAACATTATACAAGAGAATTCAAACAAAACAGAGAACGCTGTTAAGCATGCAATACTCTTTCCTACAGAATTAAACACTGGTTTAATTTGCTGAGCTAACTGGGACAGCCAAGTTCAAAGCCAAGAAAAATCTTTCCGTCCTTTGGTTCAGATCTCACTGGAGCAAGACAATCTATGAAGTATCTGATCAAAACCGTTCACCCTGCCTGGAAGTAACTGAGGACATAGCAGCGGCACGCTACTAATTCTAGCTGCTTTCAGAAAGTGCAGGCACACTTCCTGATGAGCAGGATGAGAAACCTGTGCCAGCATGGCTGCTGCTTGCTTTCTTCACCAACAGTTGTCTTATTTGCACTGACCCACTCAAACCATCATCACGACTGCTCACGACACATAGGAATACCCAACAGACTCAACTCTATACTAGAAATCCATCATTCTGGGTATTGAACATGAGATTTCCAGGCTAAAGGGGCTACACATGGTTATCTAAGCTTACTATTATAGTACACATGATACGGCCCCATCCATACATCAACAGATGCATGGGTTAGACTTGCACACCCAGTCCAACACCCCAGTTTCACTGAAGCAGGTCTCTTAGAAAGATGCCAAATAATTTAATATTTCAACCACGTTGTTACTGCCCAGCAGAAGTGATAGACTGACTATTTCTGGTTTACAGGAGTCAAAGCACTGCACAAACCCCCCCATACCCAGTCATCACCCTAACTCTTAGCCTTCCATTACCATTCCCTGTGGCCTTGTGTAGGCTACGCAGTAAAAGTAGCACAACCGTGATTTGTGTAAAGGAGAGCTAAAGAATTGCACGAACCACTCTGCGAGCATTTGAAAAGCAGAAATGGAATTACTTAATGGCATCTGGCCTATCCTTAAGAGCAGTTTTAATTTAAGTAACAGCATCTTGGCGATGGAGGACTTAAAAAGTTTCTGACATCACATAAAATCAATAGGCTCACTGGAAGTTTCTTCATTGCCAGGGTATGACTGAACACCAGTAAAACCAATACCATCTGCACGGCTATGATCCTGCCCACATCTACAGGGACATCCTCAAGAAACACAAGCTCCAAATGCAGCCAGGTCTGCCTTGCCCCACGTCCTCGGCCCCAGGCAGGCAGGGGAGGCCAAGGGGGTGTGCATGAGACGCAGCCAGGGGAGGGACAGACAGTAGTTACCAAGATCTGCGGCAGTAAGAGATGCTTCAGAGCATCCGTGCTTCACGACTCCTAATTCTGAGTGAGCTGGAAAGCACCTTACCCTTCTAACAGCCCCCACAGCCATATCACTGAGGTAGAAAGTTTATTCAAGTGACCTTCAGAGATGTAACAGCAATGACCTCGCCGATGCAGCTCAGCTGAAACCGAGTCTATGCTGCAGACCTGCTCGCAATCCTGGTCTCACCTCCATTTCTCGAGGCCGTCTATTAAAAATTCCATAGGTATAGCCGTGCTGCACCCGTATTTTATCAAGGATGGGGAGTGCATGCCTCAGATTATGTTACATACTTGGCTATCACAGAGAAAGAGCTTGTCTGTGCTTTATCCAGGATAACAGAGCTGCAACTGTGTCAGGAGCTGATCCTGGAGAACCTCTACACTACATGAAACAACAGCAGCCAGGCGCCGAGTACTGCCAAGAGAAGCAGCAAAGAGGAAAACCAGACAACTCTGATGGCACCCTTCAGATTTAAGGTAACAAAAGATACTTACAGTCATCTAAAAGTACGGAACAAAAAAGGGAAGGATAAAGGAGAGAAAAAAGCATTTCCAAACTCTCACAGGCCTTGACTTAATGAGATTTTAAAAAGCAGATCCAGAGAGTAAAGATGCAATTCATAAGGCTTTTCAGAAAATCTGCTGGTTGCCAGGAACAGATTACTTTATATTCAGAGAAAAGAGGCGTTGTCCAAGAAGAGTGCGAAAAGACTGCCGGCATATTTAATAAATATGTTGGATGGGTAAAGTGAATAACAACATCTTTCAGTAAGCTCTCCAGTGACTACACAGTTAACATACAGAGAAGATCTCAAAAGACCAACGGTGATACACTTTCTGTTCTCATTCAACCTGACATAATTTAAAATATGTGGGGTTATAGAGGAATGGGGAATGTGGTTTGGAAGTGCTTTACTGCTGCTCTGACCAGGAGTAAATGACCATGTGGGGAGCAAGATGGAACAAAGTCAGGGCTACTCTCTCCTGAACTGTTGGAAGATGGCTTTGCTCTCTAAGTGGGTCTTAAGATTTGAGGAAAGAAATAAGATGATGAAATTAAGCAACAGTTCTTTCTTTGGTCAGCACTGATACTGCCTCCGATTAACTCCACTTCTCTTTTCTCAGTGGCTCAGTGCCACAGAATGCATTATTCTGTGAATATTTTCTTCTAGTTAGATGTGAAAACGGGATAGCATAGAGAAGTTTACAGTCAGAAGAAAATAAAAAGATTTTATGAGGACAGTAACTCAAGGCACTAAATATATTCAAAACCCCCTCTGCATCCAAATGCTTAGGTTGCATGTCTAACGAGCCAGTTAAAACAAGCTGCTCCACTGATGTCCTTTATGGTGGTAGAGACCACATCTGCTCTCCGTCTCATCTGTCATGTTTTATAATCTGTCTCCCATTTCTCCTCTTCTCTTCCAACTGATGCTGCAGCTGCAGCCCTGCCCAAATTTCAGAGGGAAAACCTGCAGCTAAGCCACTTCACTGCTTCGCCAGACACAGAGCCACCACGGACGGAGTTCAAGTTTCCTTCTCTTCTGCATAAACCTTGTCCCAAACCCTGTGTTACACAAGCTCTGGCTTCTGACGCTCAGACAAGTCCCAGTTACAGCTGCCCAACTTGCTACCAGTGGCTTTAATAATTTATTTTTTAGCTCTGTATTTCTGCATCAGATTAGAGTTAACATCTAGAGATGTTGGCGACGTGGATACTTGCATAAACTAAGCTTCCTACGTTCACTTTGTTGAGCTACTGCTCATTCCTTTTACATTTCAAAATATACTAGGTTATAAGTCATGGAATCAGAAAACTTTGTTCTGAAAGTCATATGGGAAGCCTAGAAGTTGTATTCGCAGAGTCAGCACCCCATCAGGTCTCTACTGCTTGGTGAACAGATTGTGTTTGCCCCTCCAGTTAACTGGAGGACATGATGATGGATTCATCCTTGTGATTCAAAAATATGGCACTCACTCCAGTCCGCTCGAGGAGTAAAGTAAAAGATCAGGAAACATTGTTGTTCCTATGCTAGGGGTATGGACAAAGCCCTGCCCCAAATCACAGCTACTGCTTCTACCACGCTCCACGCCTCTGCCAAAACTAGAGCTGTGGAAATGATCTTAAAGCACCGTATCCCGTGGCGATTTGGTAATTAATTACACTAACTTAGCACAGGTCTTGCACAAGTGCAGATGACCAGAAAGCAGACTGGGCAAGGAAAAAAACCTGACCTCATGTATTTTTGGTGACATGTGGCATCCAGCCCGCAGCTGGAGATGGCAAAATGACAAATTACAACAGATCCCTCCTGCTTCTGCTGATGCACCAAGTGCTGGCACGCACCTGTACCCGGGCCACTCAGAAAAAAGCCCAGTGTGAGCTACAGTATGTGCAGACTGTACCCTGGAGCCAAGAAAAACACATTAAAAGAGGTAATTCCAATGGTCAGGCAATGCTAAATAACAATGGAAGCAGCAGCGCTCAGCTCCCCGTTGCACCTCAAGAGCTGGGGCTGCCACTGACTGCCGACCACTTGTGAAAATCTGATTTTTTCATCTCCATCCCCACAAGGTGCCTACGGGCACTGCATTATTTTTAATTTTCTGCCCAAGTATATACAGGATTCAAATAAATCCTAAACCTATTATTTTGCTTCACCTTGAATTCAAATAGTACCTTTGCTTCGCTCAGTAAAATCCATCCCACATGAATGCAGAGAAAACACTTAAGACATAGCCTGAGATTTGGTGAGCACTTGAGCATTTCAGCTAACAATAAAGTAGCATTTATTTTAAGAGCTTTTCAGAATCTCATAATATAATAGAGGAAGAAAGTCAACTAATCCATGTACCATAATAACAAAGTGAACTACATACAGAGGAGCTAATGGTGGGTAATTTTTAAGCAGCTGATGTGTAATGGAAGTACCCACTCCACAGTTTTAGATGTTTGTTGTATCCCTGAATTTTTATAACTAACATTTTCACTGACTTATTTTCCTCTGAACTTTCTAAATTAATTATCTTTTGACTGGCAATTGTTATTCATCAATCAGATTAAGCGTTCCATCCAGATGCCAAAAAAAAACCCCAAACCCTCATTTTTTTCTAATGTATACACTCTGTAATTTTGCTGGATAACATATAAAAACATTAATTTTGTGTAGGAAAAGTCTCCACTTAGAGCATGCCTCATGAGAGAAAAAGGAAAATGCAAAATACCTGCACTGTATTGTACTGAAAGACAGCTCTGCTAGAAACCATGGCAACTCTGTGTGTTGGATTAGAGATGCCTACTTCTGTTTGGATTGCTGCTGCATGCTAATCCAGGCAGGGAGCCTTTATGTGGAGTTTTGGGGACAGAGCTGGTTTGTGCATGTGGAAGAGGAAGGGAAGAGATGAGATGTCCTCAACCTCAAGGATGGAGGCACCAGTACTCCTCCCTGATTATTTTTTGGGGGATATCCCTGATTATTAGATATGTTCTAATAAAGTCAGTGAGCAGGAGCTGTGTGATAAAGTCCCGATGTGCTGAGGAGAACAGCTATTGCAGAGTATCGGTTCCTCACGCACTATTTCCAAGCTTGGGTTTCAGAGCCAGATCTGCCAGCAGTGCCATCGCTGAACAAGGCACCAACACCCCGATTCTGAGCGATGCTCAATGCCTGCTGCGTCTCTCTCCATACCGGAGCATTCAGCTTTTCTGGCCACAGAAGTTCAGGATTTCAGACTAACACTGCTCTGTAGCATCCATGAGAACAGCTCTGCGTCTCCGTGCAGTGAAAGCCTCCTGCACACAGCAGGATATTCCCCAAAATTCTCTACCAGGAGACTCTCCCTTGTCATCCTGCTGGTGATTGCTGTCCTCGCCGCTCTCGCTTCTTACGGAAGGAAAAAAGCTTCTGTAAACCACAAAGTGCAGTTAACCGAACACCTGTGCAACAGCAAGGAGCCAGAAGCAGAATAGAACCTTTGTTGTGTTAAGGAACAATTTTAATTTTTGCAGGCAAAAAGCATTCTTCGTTACGGTTACTTGCAGACTGGTCTTAATAAAGCGCAGCTCAGCAGAGCTTCTGCTCTGTTTATCCAGCACTGCAGGTCTGGGTGGGAGAAGCACCTTGGGCTGCACTTCCAGAGATCAGCAAACGGGAGCAAGCCTACACCGAAGGCACCACCTCTGCAGCCTCCCCTCTCCTCCGAGTTCCAGCTGGCGCAGGTCACCTCCCCGGGAGCAGCAAGTCCACGCCTGGGCGAGTCACCCTGGCCTGCCCGGGCACCCTGAACGACCCATGCCGCTCAGCTCCTCAAGTCAAGAGCTAACACAGGCTGGATGAACTCCTTCAGGTCGGAGTGACGGCCTGAGGAACATGCGTGGATTGCAAGCATCTGAAATTAGGTGAGATGAATCCAAGCCAGAGGTGAAGATCTAAATGCTTCATATTGCTGAGGTCCCGCGGATGCTGGGGAGTTCTCTGAGCAGTGCAAAGAGCCTGTTTCTACCCTGCTGCAGACTGAGCGGTGATGAGAGGGGACACACCACCAGCACACACAGCGTTGGGTGGCCCAGTGCCACCCTGAGATGCAACAGCCTGGACTGAGAGGGTCATATGCGGGCACCAGCATAGAGTATCTTCTTCCTTCCTTAGCTTTCCTGTACAAGAAAAGAAAATCTGTGCATCTACCTCAACCCCCTGTGTACTGGTTAGAAGAGAAGCCTGGACAGAATTAATCTCATCCAGTTTTATTTGTCAATACTGGAGACATGTCCTGGTACGCTCGTCACCCCGAGCTCCCTTCATAAATCAACAGGAGACAACACTTCCCAGGCGCCCTTCATCTGACCTATTTTAGCCTTTTAGCTCATGACGAAATGAATCATTCTTATTTCTCTCCTCTGACTATAAAGCAAGTCTAGACAAATAACTCAGATGTTGATACTTAAATCTGGATAGAGTAATTTCACTTCTGGGGTCCATATCTGACTACAGCTCTCTTACTGCCTTGCCAGGGCAAATCACTTCACTTCTGTCTCTCCCATAGTCCATCAGCAGCACAGGGATAAAACATTTTATTAGCATTGTAAAAGCACGGAAAATAATTGCACGGAAGTTTCTGATTAAGTCTAGGCAGAAAACAGCATGGCATTATAGCAGAGTTTAGGTTAAGAAATACAAGTGTAAGTGTGAATGTATAATAATAACCATTTTCTCCATGTACCAGTCACAAAGGATTGGGATTTTTCTCTAAAATGTTTTATGTTATTTGTCAACTAAGATGCTTGGTTAATAGTGCTACACTGACAGGCTGGGGAAGTCATTACTGCAATGCTGCTTAACCACTCTGACAAAGGCTTTTTTGGTGCCCTGTTAAGCAAGGGTGGATGCTAGGGGAGTTCCCCTGCAGGAGAGCCCGCAGCAATAGTGTTCCCCTTCGATGCCAATTAGCCTTTGCTTTGGACAACAAATGCATGGTGAGTGTTCAAAGAAGTGAGTTAGCATCTCGACAGGCTAACACAAAAATCTGGAGGACGGAGATCTGCTGTTTATCTTAAAAGCGTAGAAAAATGTGATAATTTCTGGACATTGTGTTCTTCCTCTCCCCACTTCTCCGTGCTTTGGAGAACACGGGAACTCACTCTCATTAGCGAAATGAGGAAGATTACCCCAGCTGCAGTGCCATGGACATGAGGCCCATTATCCCAATTTCCTTGGTAACATCCTCACACCTGGACACTCTGTCAGGGTAAGTCAATTAAGAGCAGCTTCACAAAACCACATTTCACTTCTAAGCTTTTCTTCTGGGGGGGGAAAAAAAAAAAAAAGGCAGCCTCAGCAATCTGACTGTACGTATCGACACGGCAAGGTCAAAAAGCTTCACATTAACGGTGCGTTTCTGCAAGGCCGGATGATGAACTTGAGGAGCTCTCCATACAGTTGTCATGTCTTCTCAATTCCCAAGCGAGCAGAAAGAAATCAAACTGGCTGTGAACAAACCAGACGCAGGCAGATTTTCATAGGCTACTACTATGCGCTCCGTCGGTGGCAAGCTGTGCTTCTTTTAGAAGAAATAAAATGAAAAATCATTACTTATCTTAATCGTTGCTAAGGGTTTACCATGCTCTGAGCTCAACATCTCAATATTAGCTCTTCCCTGAGAGCCGGACAGGAGGATTTTGAGGAGCACAATAGCTGAATCTCAGGGGGTCCTCTCTATTAATCACTGAAATGTATCCTGTTTCATTATCTACCATCAGAGTATAATGCAATTAGTGCACATTATACATTAGAGATATTTATTAGTCCTCCAGTACGTATGGATTCACCCTCAAGGCAGTGCGAGCCCATTATATGCCTCGTAACTTCTTTTTTGCCAGTGGCAAGGAGCTGGGTCGCTTTAGCTCTGCGGGGTTCCCTACTTGCGAAGAGTGTGAGCGTTCTCCACGAGCTTTAAAAGTCCCCATTAATTTATCATCTAAAATGGCACAGACGGGACTCAAAATGATGCCTGGAAGTCTCCTGAGCAGTCCTGAGGACAGCACGACGCGTTCGTGATGTTCGTGAAGGCAGCGCTGGACCCTGAGCAGAGATCTGTCTGTGCTTGTGCTTCATGTGAAAAACCACACGTGGTCGCGCGGCTGGTTTCAGTGCAGAACCACCTCAGATGCAGCACGTTTGAGTTTCAATTCTGAATTTGGGATTTTGGTATTCCCATCACTGTCGGCATGAGGAGGTTCGGATTTGAAATTCATGGATTGAAATTCATTCCAATAATGGATTTCTGGACCCAGGGAGCCAAAGCCCCCACGTTACACAGCCGTATGCACTGCTGCCACGCGCAGCACCCAACACACTCAGGGTGCTTTACCACCAGGTAAGCATCCTGCACCTTCATTTTATTTTTGTGGTAACGAAGGGAAACAGCGATTTTTCCGAGCTGCTCTCGCTATGGTTTATGGAAAGTGCTGTGTGATTAGCACTAATTGCCAGGCATACTGGCTGCCGTCCCCTCGCCCGCCTGACAGCAAGCTCTCTTACAGCCAGACCAGCCAAAACCACAGGGGCCAGACAAAACCAGTAACACCGGGCGAGAGCTACTGGGAGGGAGAAAGCTCTCAGCTCCACAGGTGTAAGCACAGCAAGGAGGGTGGAAAAGCATTACACAGTGACAAGTACTTAATGACTCTGAGGACGTTGATTGATGTACAGACACCTGCTGCTGTGAGATGTTTTACAAAGGGCTTGCTCAACAGGACTATTGTGCAGAACCTACTAAAACAGAGATGATGCCCATTGGGAGGAGCTATATAGTATTTTTCTACTGCAGCCTGTTTACCACAAAATTTGAAGTGGTAAATTACTCTGACACTGCTAACAGCTACAGCTGCTTTAACCAGCTGGGTGGCTATTTGGTTCCAGCAGATACCATCACATTTTTTTCAGACTGACCACAGGGTCTGGGAGATGCACTGACACGGCCTTGAATCCAAGTGTTTCCCTGATTTTTCTAATCATATTTTAAGAAATGGACAGACCAAATGGAGCAAAGCTTATGGGGATAAAGTACTAGAATTACAGTCAAGTTTCCACTCTTCAGTAGAAACAAAGATAAGGTTGTTAATAGTGATCATTGGGTTTAGAGAACATCAGTCTAACCATGATTAAATTCTGTTCCCTGTGAGCTAAGCCAGGAACTCAGCTGCTATCAGGATGGAGATATGGATGCATTTACAGTCCAAAATTGCTAGAGCCTGATCCCGTTCCTTATTTTGCTCTCAAAAAGACATTTAGGAGGACCACAAGGAATGCAAGTTCAAAAAGAAGGCAACTGCAAAAGATGTATCGTTCACCCTTCATCTCCTTATCCTTTACTTCACATGGTTTCAGTACCTTTGGAGAAAGGGAGGATGATTCCCCTTCTCCAGACTGACCTGGCAGGAGAAATCTGCCAAAATACAGACATCCCTGGTGGTGCCTGTGTGGGAGCTCGTCAGCCTGGGGCCTTCTGAGGAACAGCTCATCTCATTCTGAAGAAGACTGTTAGACTTTCCAGGTCAGTTATGTGCCCAGGGGGAGCTTATTTCTTTCCATGAACAGCATGAGGATCTAAGATGATCAGTACAAATGTAGGGAACTACAGCACAGACAGACCAAAGTTGGGTAAGACGCATCCATGTGCAACCTCATAAAATGAAATGATTCAGTTAATAGTATGAGATCAACACCCTTGTAAACTCTGATTTCTCAGAGCGTTTCCTTACCTAGGATCACAGAGAAACTTGGTCTTTTCACCTTCTTCTCTCCAAATAAGCCATTCTCGGAAAGAGGGATGAACAAACATTCGCGTCATATCTCTACGTTTGATAAGAAACATAGAAAGGTTCTCCATCCTCTGCTGAAAGTCATCCCACTCCAAAGTGCCCTCAATGTTACCTGCATTAATGGCCTGAAAAATATGTTCATCTGTTAATGGATGCAGAGATGCCACTGCCACATTCAAGAGAGGCATAACCCGATCAAAGGAAGACTGCGTTGGGAACTTCATATTGCACTGCAACAGGTAAACTTCTGACAGAGACACTGGCACTACTTTGTAGCTGGAGCTTTTTAGTACTAAATATCCTTTCTCTATGAGATCAAAAGTAAGTTTTAGGTACAGATAGGAGCCTTGGCTCAAGGTCTTGAGGTGAGAACTGAGTTTGCCAAACGTAGTGTTGTCCATTTTGCCGTTCAGTGAGATGTTGTTCTGGATTTCTGAGCTGCTGTGTATCCGATGGAGGATATATGCCTGCAGGTCCTGGTCTATGGCTTCATTCTCTTCCAGTCTATCCAAAAATATTCTGTGGAAGGGCAACAGCTTAATTATTTCCTACAAAAAAAGAAAAAAAAAAAAGGATACTCATGCTGGCAGTGTTTATTATTCACTGAGTAAACTTAATTCATATTACAATAGCACCTCTGAGACTCCTTTAAGACCTCTTCCATCAGGGCAAGCACACAAGATGGCAGTTTGTGCCCTCAGGACCTCATAATCTCATCTATAATCAAGTAGGTTGTGTGTGAAACATGACTGAAATGAAAAATGAAGAACACTGTTCCTAATACCGCATCCATGGATAGGGCTGGAAAATTCACACAGAGCAGTGCCCTTGTTATTCCTACCCCATCCCAAGCACGTCTCATCCCTTCTGCCGCCGTGTCAGAGGGAACGGACGACCAGATGACAGATCTGAGGCTGGAAGAAATTTTGCTGAAGCTGAGCCTAAGTACCTCCCTGGGAGTATGCTCCTGTATCCCACAGCTGCTATCAATGGGGAAATGCAAGGAAACATCAGGACAGATAACAGCAAGTTATTTTTCAGTGCAAAGTAAATGCGTCTGTCTGCTGCAGGATACTGCGACCAGGGATTCTCTCCTCTGCTGAACGCACTGGTGATGCTTATGCTTATGCAACATAAACCAAAGCTCATCAAAAGCCCTTCCAAAGGAATTCTTGCGTCATGGGCTCTCAGTCACTGTAAAGAGAGGAGAAATGACGCACGGAGCTGGGCAAGGCGGACTGAGGAGAAGCCATCAACTCCCCAATAAAATAAAGAGGGGGGAGCACAGTGCAAAACTAACGCTTGCACTGAAGACCGTGGGGCTGCAAAAGCCCTAATTAAATGAGGAATTCAAGTCATAGGGATGCAATTTACCTACAATTACAAAAAGATTTCTTCCAAATGATGTTTAATCTACTCCATTACTGAGAAAAATGAAAAGAACTGCGGCACATCCCAGCAGATAGCCTGTGCTCTCCTGGTGTCTTGGGGAGCAGCTGCTGTTCCCGGCTACAGGCAGCGTGCAGCAGCTGCCTGCTTGATGGAGCTGGAACCAGCACTCAGCTCCCTGCCAGGAGGACCACAGTAAATCAACCTGTGGATCTCAGTAAATATTAGCCAATCTCAGTAAAACTGCTTAATGGAGCTCGGTAAAAATGAACTCCAGAGCTCTGTGCTAATGAAAAACTGGCTAATAATGAAAAAAAAAAAGAGAAACACCGAGCTGCAGACATGCCTTTCTGCCCAGAGCAGCTGGGCCAGCTGAAAAGCAGCTCTGACCTGGCTCCCAAACGCATGTCCTGTCCCTCTGACATCTGTCTCCTCTGGGCTCCTGGCTCTGACACTCAGTGTGAATGTTTCCACAAATGATGCTGTAAATCAACCAGCTCCACTGTGAAACAGTTGAAAGAGCAGATCTGCCCTAACTGGGTCACTGTGTTTCCTTCCCAGCTTGCTCCATTCAGACGAGCAGTTGAGCCAACAAACTAAGGTCAGCTTAAACCTTATGCCAAGAAAGTGATGATGAGTGGCCAAGGACAGGCTGAAGGTAAAAACTGGCCCAGCTGTAAACTGAAATCAAAATAGTTAAGAATAACCCAAACAACATTCAGCTCAGAGCTTCAGCACCCGCTCAGGACAGTGTTCTTGGAGCTGAATAATATCTTGGCCCAACACTGACTCCTCCAGACTGAAACAATCACACCCTCGTGCTCTGGGTCACGCAGGAGGGGTGTGAAGATCTGAATTCCTTTGTCCTTTCACATGGAGGAGAGGATGTTCTCAAGGAGCACAGGGTGACAGATGTCAGGTCCTACCCTCCTATGCTCAGCAAGTAGCCTGTTAGCATGTGAGCTCTCTCTCACCTGAATGAGTTAAACTACTTGCTGATGAACATTTATTGACACGAATGATGCTGGATTAGATCCATTCAGAGCTGTAGAGTGAGTGTGGGGACACAAATGCAAATCCAAGTACAAAAAAGCCAAAAGGATAACCTGTTTTAAGCAACTCCAGATATCCACCAAGATCTTATTTATTAAAGCCCATGATAATGACACAGTTTATCACAATTCTTGGTCTCAACATACCTGTAGACTTGTCCTGACTGTCACTACCAGCTTCAGCCAGGAAGGGAATTTTCCAATCATTTTGCTCAGGAAGGATACTATGGTGTCTCCATAATCTGGTTTGTGAAATTCAGCCTCATTTAAACCATCAATTAATATAATGAAATCTTCATCGGGGATCTTCCTCTCTGAGAGAAAGAAAAAAGCATTTATTTGAAAGGCCAGACACGCGACTATCATGTACTGCAGTCACTACAGTGTTTTAAAGCATCATCAAATATTGCTAAAGAAGAAAAAAGACACAATAGCAGCACCTTTCTTATGATGCATTAATTGCATCGATACACAGAGGTAGGCTCACACATCCACAGTTTCAACTCTTATAAAATATGTACTTTAGTTACGACACACACAACTGTGATATCCCACAGATAAAATAGCTAATCAGCTTTTAAAAAATTACCTCTTCCACAAAGTCCAACGTTACTTGATGTGAATGAGCATCTTTCAGGTAACACCTCATTAGCTGTTCTCTATAGTTTTGGTATTAAATTCTTACCCTGATGGCAAGCCTGTCTTAATTTTTGCAACTGCTAAATGAAGGCTCATCAAGAAATTCACCTCCCCAACACTGCCAGATCCTTCCAGTTTTGGCATCTGCACTTCGGGCACTGGCTTCTTGATCAACTAAGGTCTGGGCAAGCGTTTTGAAACAAAAGCAAGCCTGATTCACAGGCAAAACCATTATCTGAGGAGAGTAAATCATCAGTCTGCATGTGTAGGGAATGTCAGTCAACATTCTGGAGGTTACACCCTCTGTTCAGCAGTCTGTTCAAAATAACTATGAACTTCCAGTATTGTAAAGGAGTTCGATAACAAGTCTGTAGCCAAAATCTCTTTTATAAACGAGTCGAGGGGATCAAGGACTTTTTATACAGGATTTTTTTTTCCTGCTGGTGAATACAGTAACCAAACTGATGTAAACAATGAAGTAAGTGTTTCTACATCAGATGCTGAGTGCTGAGTATAGCTTTATAACAAACAATACAATTCTTTTGCAGTTGAATCTTAAGCTCAAGTGGCATCTTCTCAAAGGTAATCTTGCCTCAAACTCAAAACCTGACATCTCAGCCTCTTGTTGGCATATGCCTTTAACATGTACTACAGATTCTGATCTGTAGGAAGTTTGCTCTCCTTTCTAAAGTACTATGGAGAAATCCTGCTATCAAAAAGCTCAATATTCCCAAGAGCAGGTGAGCTCTTCTCTTTGACTTTAAATTGCATCAGGAAACTTTCTATAAAACCCCAGTACAAAAGGTCCACCAGTGACACGAGCTGTCTCTGCGGTGTTCCAGGGAGAACAGAGACGCATAAACACCTTGTGCTCAGGGCTGCTGAGCATCAAAATCCCATCCTGTCCTTGCCTTACGTTACCAAGTTGCATTTATTTCCTTACATACTGTTAATATCCATATAAAAACCATGTACCCTGCATTAAAATGACCACAGATCCATTTTCAGTTAACTTTTCAGTAAGATTATTGGGTACATTAGAAAGTACACTTTATGACTTTCTGAAATCTTGGAGTGAATATAGTGCCTGAGTTTTATACCCACATCTCATGTTTCTCATAAAGCCTGAGAGAGAGAGGTGAAAGCAGGGAGTGGGGGAAGAATCAGAACTTTGTTCTCTACATATTATTTAGATTCCTTGAGATTTAAAAAAAAAAATAAAAAATTTGAGAAACATGAATCTAACTTTCTCAGTGACATACACCATTAATAGCTGTGCAGTAATTTTGTCCCAGTAGCATTACAGCTTCAACAGCACCTTGTAAAAGACCTGCTGATATATTTACAGAGTCTTAAATGTTATATATTTTAAAACCGATTTCCAGACACTGTTCATTCTGTTACAAACCACTTGGTGCAAATTAGCTTGCCAGCACTCTCGATCAGCAAGGTTTAAAGATGGGAGTCCAGATCATTGGCTCTATTGGAACTGTGTTGAGTGCAGAGCCCAAGATTAAAAAAAAAAAAAAAAAAAAAAAAAAAAAGCAAAAGCTTTTATATAAAATTTTTCCACCTCCCAGAATTCAGGACCAGATGGGGATCAACCTGCTTGGTATGAAGAATAAGCATCCTCTGAAATGCTCTGAATTCAAGAGCTGGAATACCTCCCAAGGAGTTACTGCAACAACCACAAATTATTTTTCTTTAGAGCAGCGGTTCCTAAATGCCTTTTTTTTTTTTTTTTTTCCCCAGGAGTGTTGGTAGGAAAGAGTAGCCATGCTACTCCTACAAGTGACATTTCTCCATGCCAGGAAAATCAAGTGCTGTCGCACTGTGCTGGCTCCACGTGTGTTTTGTGCCTGGTGGAACCACGTGTGTTGGACCCAGATGCTGCTGCTCAGATTTTGGACACTGTGTTTTGAAAAGCTGATTTAACAACAGGGCTTTGAATCTCATAGAAGCTGCATCTATTTCATGTTGGCTCCTACACTGTCATATGCAGGGTGGTAACAGAAAACTATCTGAACTATTTTTGCAGCCGACTTGCAGCACGCCATGGTAATAAACACCGTTTTGCAGGACAACAGGAGTCCTGAACTCTGCAACACTCTGATGGTTTTCATGGCAACGAGTAAAGATCTTAAATTTAGTGATTGTCACAACGAATTAGTTATTATCTGGAAAGGAAAGGAGACAAAACCAATGCTGCGTTACAAAAAGCTCTGGAATCTGTGATCAGGCTTGTAACCAGTTCCCCTAGAAGCTTTCTACAGGTATCTATAGACTTTTATGGTCTTGGCTCTTTTTGTCAAAGCTTCAAATTCTCAAAAGCCCACTAACTAATGGCAGGGAAAGGGAAAAGCAGTCACCTCCTGAACAAGCAAATCAGAACACATTGCCATAAGCAGAACTGTGCGTGGAAACTGTTGCTTGTTTTCACCTTCAGAACTGCGAGGCCAGATTTGAGATGTGAAAGGAAGCAAGAGAAGAGGAAGCCAAAGGCAGGACAGCATTTCGTCTACAGCCCTGAAACACACATCAGGAGGAGAGGGGTGGTTAACCCCTCACTTCCTAACAAGCTGATGGTCTACTCTCAGCTTCTCCAAACATCACCACTCCCCTGCTGCCCTTGAGACGGACGCGGGAGGATTGATCTAGGGTGGTGTTTCAATGCCCAGATGCGATTACGTGGCATGTTTAAAATCATAACGACAAAAGGTGGGTGGGACTCAGGGAAAGCGTAGGGAGTGCTGTTGCAATACCTTTGTGCAGGTTTTCCAAGGGCTCCAGGACTCCCCTGCGGAAGGAGGCCATGGGGTCCTGCACGCAGGACCTCAGGCTGAGCATGCTCTGCAGGTGGGGCTCGCGCAGGAGCTGCTCCCTGTAGGCAACGAACTGCGGCGAGCGGCAGAGCAGGGCGGCCACGTTGTGCACGAACTCTGGCACCAGGCAGGTGTAGGCATTATCCGCTTGGCAGTAGTGATAAGCGACAACCTAGCAGAAAGAAAAAGAATAACAGAAAAAAAAATTGTATCTTCATCAGACGCGAGCCGGGCGCGTTGTTGAAAGCAGCGGTTTTTGTTTGGGGAGTTTGATATATTCTGGCAGGTGGAGTCTTTAGGAGTACAGAGTGTTAACTACCTGTGACAAGAATCCATACGAATCAGTTGGTAAAACCAGGCACTGATCCTGAAAAATGACGGGACCTGCCACTTGAGGAATAAATGAAATTAAGCCGTAGCTGCTCACAGAGACGGGCACTGACAGCAGCTGACACATCCGAAACGCTGCGCTGAGCAGGGAGCGATAGGATTGTGCTCCAAGCTCCATTTAAGGACTTGGCGTCAGTAATAACTTGTGATTGTTTTCTTGAACTTATTTTTTATTTGCTGTTTTCAAATGTCAAGCTCTGGAGAAGCAGGCAGAGCGCGCAGGCTGAGCACCTTACAGCAAGGTAGCATCTGCGAACGACAGATTCCCCTGAACAGAGGGGAATGTCAGGCTTACTGTATGTTACTCATCCACTGTGATCCTGCTCTTCATTCAGAAAATCAATTCAATTATATTTAAAAAAAAAAAAAAAGGGAAACTTCCCTCTTCCCAGGTCACCTGATTTTCCCAGATCTTCAAACTCTGCTAGAACCCACTAAAGTCTGCCCACTTACTGAAAGAAGCAGAAAACCAGTGATATCTTCTCAGTCCAATCTGCCAACTTTCCTGTTTTCTTTTGCAATATATAAAAAAAAAAAAGGCCCACAAGAATCTCTCCCTGCTTGTAAAGCACTCGGCAGGCTGCTCCAGCACAGCTCCTCCTGCTCCCTTGGCACCAGCCTCCTCGTGGCACTGCCTGGCCACGTCGTGTGAGCCTCTGCCAGGTCAAGAAGCTTTTTGCCAGCTCCCATTCACGGCATTTTCTTTTCAAATGTCACTGAGAGTATCCAAAAATATCCCAGCAAGGCAGGTGGGATCAGTTTTACACCGAAATCACCATTGCCTGGTGTAGCTCAGAAGACACATATTGCAAAATAAAGAACATTTCTAATCTTGGCAAGGACAATGTAACTGAGGACACTGCACACATGAGATTTCTGCGGCCTCTCTGGGTGCTGTGTGAGCTTGGATGAAACGTGCCCACGGCTGCTGGCTGTGATTAAGGCTTTCTGGCTTTCCACCTGCAACAACCAGGCTCCAAGGCAGACGGGGTGGCCGCTCCAGACTCTGAGCTCTGCCACTGCGAAGGATGGTATCGAGAAACAAAATCATCAGGCTGTGGGGTCCTCCCACAGTTCTGGCTCAGCACCGGGTTTTAATTTTAAATAGAAATATATTAAATTACCAACAGGGTATAAAGCACTAATTTCCTTTTGCAGTCACAATGAGGTGTCACGCATACAGTGATGATAAAGCTAGCCTGTTATTTCAAGCATCAAGCCCTAACACACGTGCTTAAGCTTTAATGGATACCTCCAAATTCCTAACAGAATTTTTCCTACTAGCCAGTTAAAATATAATGTATTCCCTTAGAGAACAGCACTGGGTAAAGTAATAATAAAGGCAGTGATTTCTTTTCAACAATCCTATTTATTTGGGGATTTTAACTTGTGGATTCCACAGTATAAAGTTCTTAAGCGGCCATCCCTTGGTACCAGGTTCCCAGTCACAGAAACCAAATCACTGCATGCAGAGCTCCTTTTTCCTACACAAAAGGTGTGCAGACACTAAAATAAAGTCTCATTTTTTATGAGAGGCTGATTAACTTCTAGGAATTTAAAGAGCCATGTCACAGAAAAGGGGACATGGCTAGTTCCCGTGAAGGGAATGGTCACTGCTCGATACTGGAACATACATGTAGTTACAACTCAGTTAATTTAAGCCCCTTCACGTACATCCTTGATTCTGGTGCTGGATTTACTGGTATATTCACTAAGCCTCAAACAGCAGGATAAATGCAATGCTCAATAGGTGGATCTGAAGCTATATCAGTAAGCAATGAAGGTTTTGGATAGGCAACCACAGGAAAGGCATTACAGTGTTCTCAGAAATGCAACTGCGCCAAAATTTCATCTTGATGTTATTTATTCTCTGTGACATTTTCTCTGTCTTCAAAGAGAGATTGCCAAAAGCCAGTGCTGCAAGCTGAGCCTGGCGCTAGAAATCAGGCTCCTCACTTGTACAACCAGAGCTGGGTGGGAAAGTTTTCTCATCCTGTGAAACTTTTCAAGGTCTCAAAGCACTTCCCACCAACAGGTTGGTGTTGACAGGGCTCACCCCCAAACAGGTTCAAACCCCGTTCCTTCTCCCCTGTATTAGGTGAACACCTTTAATACCTGGCCACTAATGCACTGGGGAAGGTCTCTTTCCAATTATTTCACTTTATATACTTTATTAATTGCTCGAGGATTCAACAAGAGGGATGGATTAGCATCTCCACTGCTTGGGATTCTCTTCTAAGATACAAGAGACCGTGTCCAGACCTTGCTCTGCATCTGAAACGGCCACTCCATAAGCTAGTTGTAATTCTAGGGTGTTACTACTCTCTCCTCCTTTTGTTTGGCTGGACAAGTCAAGAAGTACATCCAAGGAAAAAAAAAAAAAAAACCCGAAACAACTCATATAGCCTGGAAATGAACTTTTCATTGAAAAAGGTGTGCTCTCAATAAAAGCTTCATTTTCTTTAAGCTGAACTACTTTACTTTAAAAAAAACTGCTTGGAAAAGTTCCAACCATCTCTCATCATAAACAAAATCCTTGAATTAAACATTTAATTTTGTCTAGAAACTGTGTTACAATAAATGAAATCACCAGGGAACAGCATGCTCTTCCAAAGGTATGGGCATGCCTGGATGTTGTGACCAGTAAACATTTATTTTTGTCTGACACAATTTAAGACATAATTTTTTAATCATAGTTTCAATCTGAACTTTTGTCATCACATAGCACTAAACACTACAAACACTAATTTGGACTTCCAAAACTTTTAGACTTTTATTTCTGCTATCAGGTTTGTTAAATCATATTTACAAAGTTGGAAGCTGAAAAATTCCTTCCTTTAAAGTTTGATTAAATTTAAATCACTGGATTGCAAACATTAAGTATACAACACCTATAAGCAACCACAACGCAAGTGGATTACAAAGAAGGATGGGAAAAGTAACACCTAGATCAAGAGAACTGTTGAAAATACCTGTTTGTGTCTTTTTTGTAAGGGCTGAGAACACAATTTCGACAAGTTGAATGACTCCATGCTGAGAAACCAAGGCATTATGTTGTTTATATTAAATATCAAATGCCAGAAGTTACAAACCTGTATAATTTCCTTTCTTGCTTGAAAGGAGCTTCAAAATAATTCACACTTGTATGACGCATATTTTACTTCCAATGATTACCTCCTCTCCTAAAATGACTTGGAGAGTCGAGCTGGCTATACACCAAATAAGTGCATTTATCATGAGCTTTTTGGTAGCCATTTTTTTTAAACATTAATTATGTGTTGTAAGGCTTGAGAAACACCAGATGCAGCGCAGGCAGAGCACTGTCTGTAACAGACCATGGCCAATGTCCAAACACGACCCCATACTCTCCTGAAGTGGGGTCAGGAAGCACCAAAACTCTCATTTACTCAGAAATGACACAAACTTCATCTTCTTAACTGCCAAAGCAGAATTATGAAAGACATTATTCATATTCTCTTTAGGTGTTAAATCCGATAGGTCTTCAAGGAGTCTCTTCTCCCAACCCTTCATCACCAGCAATCCTACTCTCTCCTTTCTGCCACAACCACTTCCCATTTCTTCCTTCCTCCAGCCTCACATAACCTTCACCTTCCTACCAGCCTTCCTGCTGTCCTTCTGTTTGGGTTAACTCCTCCACCCACCCCTTTCTTGGATGCAGGACTTGGCAACCGTGTCCCATTCTGACATGCAAATGCTACACACCTTTCTGTCAGCTCTCCTCCCCACACCATGATGCTCTTCTAAACCACAGCCATGCAAACCGTGCTCCAGATCTCCAAGGCCAAGCTACTGATTTCACCTGGCTTGGGCTCAGCTGAGCAGATACAGAAGAATTCCATGAAATCAGAAAAAAAAAAAGAGATTTCCTCATATAGGTCAGGACCTAGCAGAACAGCTGCTGGAAGAAAAAGGAAGATGTGTGTGTGTGTGTTAAAAGCAAAACCAGCTATTCCAAGGATAACAGAAAACACCAGCAGAAGAGGAGGGGAAGAGCTGCCTGAATGCAGCAGGAGGAAGAGGCTAGAGAGGGTACGGTAGGGAAGAAAATGAGGCACAAAAGAGATTGTGTATCATGTATAAAGTACAGAGGGAGAGAAGAGACTGAACTGTGAAAGGGGGAAAAGAAGAGAGAGAGAAGGGGGAGAAAATGACATGTCAGGAGAGGCAGGAGATAACAGTAATGTGAGAAAGGCTGGAAGGACAGCGTGAACATCAAAGGAGAAAGAGGGGCTGAAGATGGCTCAAGGGAAATAAGTTATTTTTACTTAATAGGACAGCCAATTTTAAGCAGTTCTCCAGCACTATTTGTGAACAAGAATACCCTCCATTTAAGAAGCATTCCTTTGACCTCACGCCTCTGGTGTGATTTGTCTCGGTTTCTGTAAGCGTGCCGTGCAAGGAGGCCGTTCTGCCAACCCCCCTGAAAGGACTAACCCCACAGACCCCAGCTCGCAGCAACACCCCAGTTCCTCCAGCGCTCTTGAAGGGCTGCAACGATGTATTTTAACCGTATTCCTGCACGTAATAAGATCTATCTCGTTTTGACCCATACGAAAGAGCTTCCAATAAATTCACTGTGGTGTTTTTACCCGCCAAAACGCTGTTTGCCAGGCATAATGTTGGTTGTAATACTGCAAACGGAAATCAGCACTGCTGTATTTTATCCACTGCACACGACTGTGCGTGTACGCGGTGACCCAGTTTACTGGGAACGTTCATTCCTTTTACATAGCCGCGTGTGCCAGTAAATGCCCTCTGAAACTCATTAGTGTCTTAGGGCATCAAAGCTCAGGAGTAATGAATCCCTCCACCTCTATGTAAGGTAGGAGTACTCCCTTTCTTTTCATATGCCTGCAGCAACAGTAATGACACTGTGTGTTATGGCTTGGAGGATGGGGAGGAGAGCTGCCGAAGCCACCAGCCGTGCTCAGCATCAGCTGCGTGAGCTAATGCAACGGACGCACGGCTCCTCCGCCAGCTGACCTCTTAGAGGAGCAGAGCTGGCTTTCAGGTCCATTTGTTTAAGTGCTGCTACCACAAGCAACCACACGGCTTCTAGAAACCCGAAGAACATAGCTGTTCAATGGGTTATTTAAAATTGTGTAGCCAACCCATTAAAAATCCTCTGTCAGTAAGGGATAACACCTTCAGGGAAAATGGGGAAGGTGACCCTAACCAGAGGGGACACGGTTCAGGCTGCTTCTTTTGAGCTGAACTGATCTCACCTTGGGCTAATCGTGCCTATGAACGGTGCTGGTGCTGCTTGCTCAAAAGGCAAAGGTCACCTAGGACATGTATTTGTGGGTCAGTGCTTTTCAACACAGGCTAGGGCTGGTGGGAAAGTCTCTCATTTCGTTTCCCTGAGGTGAAGGACCAGCTCTGGACAAGCAAGGTTGAGTCACCATCCCTGGAGGTATTTAAAAGACACGTAGACGTGGCGCTTAGGGACATGGTTTAGTGGTGGACTTGCCAGCGTTATGGTTGGACCTGATGATCTTAAGGGTCTTTTCCAAGCTGAATGATTCTATGACTCTAAGGTCATGCTCCAGCTGAGATGCATCAGCCCCAGTTACACATCGCCCAGCATGGTTTGGAGACAGAGAGGCAGCACTGCAAGGACAGACACATGGTGACTTAGCAACGGTCACTCACCTCCCCTGGCCAGAGGAAATAGTCGAGAATTATTTTAATAGATAAAAGATTAAACAGTAAAAAGTCAGAAAAAGCAAGGTGCAACATGGGAGAGGTGTGGAGTGCTGCCTTTTTATGGGATCTTAGGTTTAAAAACTTTACTGTTCTTATTCACAACTTTTTTTTTTTTTTTTCCAGTTTCACCTTACAGCCGTAGCGTGGTATCAGGCAATATGTTTACAAGCACTAAAGAGCAGTAGATGGGTTTGCAGTTATACACAAAGCTACGTATTCAGCTATACGTGGTGAACTCACCAGGAAAGCTGGTACGCATCTATCGCAGCGAAGGCGCCAAGTCTAGCTTGACTCGTTGGCATTGCAGAAAAACTGGCAGCCTGCTCACTGTCAGAGGGCAAACTTGAAATAAATTCAGCAATCCCGAAAACTTATTTCCATAACACATGCATATATATTAAAACAAAAGACTAACCAAGCAGTTTTTGCCAGAAATGCTTATGTTTTATTTGCAAGTGTCAAGATGGGTGTTGCGATGTGAATAGTTTATTCATGACTTTTGAGAGTTTGCCAGATCTGGCAAGCCAACCGCTGTTGTCCTCCTTCCCTGCAAGTCTCTCTGCTCCGTGCTACGGTACAAACCCCTGCTGAGACCGGGGAATGAGGAAAAGCTGCAGAGAACCCTTCCCAGCAAGGACGACTCCGAAGTGCCCCGCTGAGAGCTGGGCTCTGACACACGTCCCCACGCTCCCCACCATGACCCGTGGGAAGCCCATCAGCAGGCACTGCCTCAGCTCCTCCTCGGAGGCAGGAGAAGCCGTGAATAAAAGGGAAAAAAGCGGATTGTGCCAGCTCCGTTCCTGGCAAGAGGATTAACGTTACCTTTAAAATTAGGAAATTGATTCACAGAAATCTCTGCTAAGAAGCCATTAACATCACCATACACTTAATATTTTCCCTGCAAGGAAACGGAAGGCAAAACATTTACCTCTTGATGCCTCAAGTTTCCTGGCACGCTTCTCTATCCCTGTCTAAGTAACAGCCCTCAACACAACGTCAAACACAACCTTGAACGTGACCCTGGTGTGACAGTAAGACTTTGAACTTTCCTTTTCAAAAATATTCTCCCTCGACATATCCAAAATGATCACTGGGAGCTGGAACAGGAGAGCCAGAGCAGACGGGGGGATGCTCCAGGTAAATTACACAAAGGCATTATGGACTTCCAGTATTTTCTCCACTAATCTCTCAAGGCAGAATCACCCTGCTTCCACCTCCAAAACGGGATTAAGATGGGCTGCTGGGAGCAGAAATGACAACCAACAGAACAATCTCAACTTTAAGCCCCTGGTTTTCTCTCACTCTTTCTGGAAAAACTACTGCAAACCCTGAAGTGTAGCCAAACCTTCCTACCATGAGCGGTACTTGCATGGCAAAAGACTCCACTTCTGAGCAAAGAGAGGGACTGAGACATGAGAAACCTCAAGAGCTTCCCACCAGGGTCTGGGAGGAAGAGCATTTTGCCTTCTGGTTTTGGTGGTTTTCTCCCCCTAGGACCCACTGGTGAAGGATAACTTCAGATAACTCCTACACCACCTGCATACAGTTTTCCTGGCACAGTTTCTGTGGACAAAAATCACAATTGATACTGGTTTTCCAAATTGCCCGATTTCTAAGTGTTTTTCTTCTCCGATAGTTTGCTGATGAACACTGAACTAGAAATCACGGATGACTTCAAACTGCTCCCTAAGAATACAACAAAATAAGTCTCTTTTCCAGCATGGCAAGACTGAGTGGAGCTCCTGCTAGTCAGTCTTCGGTTACTTATTTCTAAATTTAATGATGTGTTCATCTTTGACAACAAGAGCTAAAAGCAACCCTTGCCCCCAAGAACTTACTGCACGAAAACCAGGCAGAAAGTACAACCCTGAATAATCCAGAGGAGGAAAAGCAACTGTTCACCTTTCATTTCTGTCATCATAAACACACAACTTCTGAGTTCTGGGATAAGTGACATTTTCAGAAGGAACGGAGTGGGTGAGAGGGACGGCGTGCTTCCCACTAGCATTCTGGAGCCTGCGCCAACCATTACTTAAACCTGTTAGTATATTATTAATCTGCTTTCATAATGATCTGCATTCCTCTAGCACAACGACCACAGCACAACCTGAGAACATCCTGCTCTGCTCAGCGCAAGCAGAGGTGGAACAGCTGCGCAGGGTTTTATCTAGCTCTTTACATATGTTTCATACATCTCCTAAAATATTCCTGACAATTGTGGTCGCCCATCACTGTCAACACATTTTTTTTTTCCCTACTTCAATTCTGACTCTAGTCTTAATGGAACTATAAAACACATGTCCAAAATATACTTTTCCAACCAGACTAACCTATGGGTCATTCTTTACTTCACTTCTTGGGCTCTTTTTATTTCAGCCAGTTAAACAAAAACTGGTTTAAGTAGGCCATGAGCAATTCTTTTTTATTCCACAGCTACTGGAATATGGTGCTCTTCTTCCCCTTTGTCCTGCACCAAAAGACATTCCACCTTTTGTTTTTCCTCCTCTTCTTTTTCAGATTAGACTTTGGAGAGCCTTTAGCTTATCTATATGAAGGTTTTCTTAAACTGTTCCCAAGAACTCATGTTGGAGAATGGGGCATCAGACATTCAGATTAGGCAGCTAAATTATTTTAACCAACTATTTTTACTATTGTCTACAAAGACACTTGGTGTATTTGCTCTGCTTAAGACTTCAGCATCTTCAAAGCCTCTTATGAACAACAAATTCTCATGATCTCTCAAAGGCAAGTTAGATGTGTGTGATTGAGTTTCTGAATGAGGCTATCACACACAGAACAAAGAGCTCAGCACTGTTATTTTAATGGATTTTCAATTCTGTTGCCAGGTCAGTAATCCTTTTTCTCCCAGTGTCACTCAGAGACTTCAAAAACCACAGCTGGGGTGGAATATTCAGTGTTTGTTTTATCTAGGAGGACATCATACGGCATGGTTCTTTCTAAGCAAATCAATTTATTTGCTGTTGACAGCAAGTATTCATCAGCAGTGATGCTGAGTTGTGCTGCTCAGGAGGTTACTAGAAGTGCACTAGGCACACGACTTCCAGCTATCAACTTGACAAACATTCTAAACCATTTTATTTGCCTTTATTTCCCTTCCTGAGGCTTGATAATCCATCAAATTTACTGTTTTTAGCATGCTGCACAGCAGTTCTGGAAAAGGCTCTGATGCAATAAAACCAGAATTGTTATTTATGGTAAAGAATCATCAGCAGGAACATGGAACTCAAAAAGAAAAAATTCAAACTAAAAAAAACTTTTATAGTTTCAGAAAAACTTCCCTTTGTGGTAGGAAACGGAGCTCTGAATCAGGATGGAGCTTTGTTTTAATGCATGGCTTCATCCAGGCACATGTTGCAGCACTACCTGGAAGACAACTGCTCTTCTTAATCAAGAAGAAAACCAAAGAACACCTAGTTATGTGTTCCTTCCAGCCCGAGATGTCAAAGGGCCGTTATCTGCATGGATCGCTTTTCTTTTAATAGGCAGGGAAAGGGAAGCAGGCAGATGAGATGCTGGTCTCCAAGGATCCCAACAAGGCTAACGGCAAAGCTGGGAATAGACCCAAGGTCTCCGAATGCTGAATCAAGCCGTGCTGCCGCTGCTCTGACTCATCCCAGGAACTGTTTGCTAAACACTACGAAGCTCTGCAGAAGTTCCACATGCTGTGTCAGCTATTCGGGTAGAAGAAGCGATTCCAAGTACTCTTAAGGTCAACTCATCAGCCTTGCATTGATCTTTTCATGAAGGCCTAGTGTCTGGAAGCCGGTGATGGTTATTTCTGGAATCTGCCTACATTTACAGTAGTCGGGATTCACTGGGAGATTTACAATCATACTAAAAGCCTGTGATCCTACTGCTAGCACAAGAGGTAGTACATCTTCCTCATTTGTTATGTTCTGACAGCAAAACATAGGATTTGTTTGGCAAAAAAAAAATCTGGCGAGGGGATGAGCAAGGCTTTAAAGCACCTCCCTAAAGGAGTCTGCAGCCAAGGTAAAAACAACCTACTTTTACTTTATTTTTGGCTATAATGATTATTTCTCCCTCTTTTCTCCAGCGATCGGAGACGCAAAAAAGCTTCAGTGCACGATCTATGAAGTGGATGTGACACAAAGAGTCATATCCTTACCTTTTCCAGGAGGAAACTGAAGCTAAAACCGCATCCATTTATCGGCTATGTACCCAGCAGGATTACTTAAGGACTCAGGGGAAGAAAGCTGAGATAGATGGGGTATTTTAAGCAGAGATAGCACACTTTCCTGGCCCTTCTGGTAGTCTGTAATGTTTAAGATTTGTAAGGAATACGATGACTAATGCATCCTGACAAAACCAGGCCTGGCCATTGCATTCCTTTCAAGAACTCCACGTGGAAGAGGAGAATATCAAGTCTTAATATTTATTTACACGGATATCACCCTCTCTCTGCCTTGCCATCTGGGTGCAGCAGAAAAGCAGATAGGACAGGACAGTATCTGGCACAAAAAGACAAGCAAAACATATCCTGGCAATAATTTAGAACAAAGACTTTGCTTGACATTTTCCACTCCAAAGCAGGAGCAGGCAACAGGAAAGCATTAACTGCTCACATCCCCTCGCAAGGTGTAGGAGGAGCGAGCTTCGGAGCAATATAATGACACCTTCCCACCACCCCAAGAGTAGGGCTAAGCCTCAGTAATACAATAAAATTCAAGCTGTAAATCTCACCTACAGCAAGTCACGGCACTGTATACAATCTACTCTTGCCATAATAGCAAATGATTTGTGTATCACTCAAGAGGCTACGGTCTGTTCTCCAAAAAATGCCTGAGCGCACACACAGTCTGTGCCTTTACCCACCCCGTGATACCTGTTCTCTTCAAAATGAAGCCCTGGTGAAACACTTGGCAATTTTGTTTTCACTGCTGAATAAAAATTACAATTATTGTGGTAACTACGTCATATCCTAACGTTTGTAAGGATACAGTATGATGGCTGGGAAAGATAAACTCTCAGAGTAGAAGGAGAGTGTGTTGGATTTAATGAGAATTTCATTTTACAGAAATAACATTCCTAAGGTAATAAAACTTCTTCCAGAAGTTTTTCTCTAGACTCTCCCCGTAACCATCTGAACACACACATTTTCCAGCGCACCAGGTGATGTAAGGCAGGAGACCTTCAAACCGGTTCCATTAAACCTGACATTTTCCCAAGGACCAAAAGAATTCCGAGACCGGTGTTTCCGTACCTGCGAAGCGAGTCTCCGCATGGCCTCCTCTTGGCGCCGGCGCATTTCGGGGGTCCCCGGGCAGCTCCCACTGGTGATTGAGGAGTGAGCTGAAGGCGCTGGGTTAAGGGCAGCTCTCGGTTTGCATCCACATCTGTCCCAAGGAAAGAGCTTATGAAATGCTACAGGACAAGCACGATCAACATTATTATTACAGACTAAGCAGCTGCCGTTTTCTATCAGGTCATACACGGCAGTTTAAATATTTTTCACAAATACTCTGGTTAGGATTGCAGACAGCAAAAGACTGTGACACTGTCAGCCAGGCCAGAAGCTTGCCAAGAAACTTCTTTCGGAGGTAGCACTTTTGGGAAGAACCTCTAAGATAAAGCGTTGTGCTTGTCTTATTCATCTTCTCACGGTAATTTCATTGGCTTTAAAAATAATCACAATAATGGAGTGAGTGCACTCGGGAAGGTATGCTCTGTCTTCAAGTTTGGTGTATTGTCCCTCGTTATGAACAACCTCTGGTTAATTTGGTTCTGAGTCCTCCTTTCAGTGGAGACAGCCGATTTTTCTGAATTATGTGCTTATTTTAAAACATAAATAAATGGCGAGCCACAGCTAACATATCCATCTGAAGCCCGCTAATGAAATCAGAGGGAGAGAAGCAGGAGTAGCACCAGGATCTGGAAAAGGGCTTGCGAGCAAATAATGAATTATACTGGAATCATCTCTGTCGAGTTTAACTGCCTTCTATTGCCTTTTAGCTGTTTCTTCTGCCAGGCAAAGCAGATATTGGCTTTACCAGCAGACTGCTACAACAACCCATTCACCTGGCCTGTGCAGATAACATTTTCAAACCACTCTTATTTCCACTCATAGATACTCCTGCAGAATATTTTTGAATGTCACCAGACATGCAGTACTTGATGATGTCTAATTACTGATTTCTTTACTTTAGGAACATCTTAAGAGTAACAGTCCTCTTAAGTGCATCTGTACCAGAGGATTTTCCTGAACGGATTGCTGCAATGCATCCCTGAGCTTGAACTGAAATCATAATGCAAACAATGACCCATTTAATGGCAAACAACAAAGCAGGACAACTACTGCTACATAATTAAACCCTGAATGTGTCAGCAATGATGCACAAGCTTGATTTTGAGCATGTCATCACCTTTACCTGTATTATTTTTCTGAGACAGGAATTAAGAGTATGAGGCTATCTGTGTGCCAGTTACTAATGCTGATAGCACAACTGCTGTAGTATAGTCAGGTCACCTGATTAGCATTTATTATTAAACATGTATTTACTAAGCAAAATAGCTAGGTTTTTTTCAGCATGTGAAAAAAAAATCAAAGAAACTTGCAGAGTAATTATCTTCTATAGCTCTACTAGGACTTGTGATCTCTTTAGGAAATAAATTAGTTGATTGATTCTGAGGGTCTCCGTCCCAATAACTAACACTGAAGAATCATTCAGCTTTCAACTTCATGGAGAAACCAGAGTGCAAACTAAGCAACAGCATGTGAGGCATGACGAAGGATCTTTGTCCTTTATGCACGGAAGATGCAGGGCACCTTCTCATAAGACACATCCAAGATTTTAGTCCAAAACCAGTTAAGCACAGTAGCCTCTTTCATCTCCACGGTCCCTCTAAGCAGACTGGGGAGATGTACCGTTGGTGCACAGCAGAGCTGCAGTTAAAACAGAAACAAGCCCTGCCTTTCACTACACATTGTTTATTCAGCTCTGACAAGTGACACTATTCAACATGCCAACATTCGGTGACATTTCAGATATTCTGACACGGTAAAGAGTACTGCATTCCAGCAAACAGATTTAACTACAGTTTTGCTGAGATATAGTGACCTAGATCCTTAAAGATACCTTTAGGTACCCAACCCAGTATTTTCAGTCCTGTCTTACTTCCTGGGAGCTGAATGATTTTAAAACATTGTCATCCCCACCTGCAGATATGTCAGCACAGAGTGATGTGAACTGGATGGGACCACAAGAGGTAGAGCAATCCTGGGTGCTGAGTCTGCACGGGCTTGCAACCCAGCCATTTATATGGCTGGTATGATAAACTGAGATAAATAAACCATATGGGAAGGAGAATGCAACTGGCATGGATTTGTAGTAATAGAGTATTGGCAATTAAAATTAGTCTTCCTAATCAGAGAGAAATCTGTGATGTTTTTAAGTCAGAGAAAGAAGAGACAGACTATTTTGACTCTTCAAAAAGTAGATTTGGAACAGGAGCAGTATAAATATTGATGACAGGCGTTTCCTTTGCTTGGTGTGCTGTTTTGGGTGGGATAGAATTTAATTTTCTTCATAGTAGCTAGCATGGGCTACGTTTTGGTAAAACCAGGACCCCTGGCAACAAAGACTAAGCTGGTTTCTGGGCCTGCAGAGGAATGGGATCTCTTCAGCCAAAACCATTATAAAAACTGATGGAAAAGGTCTCTGATTTTTGAAGCTCTCTGCGGTGCTGTACTTACGTTTTGGAGAGGCATGTGGGCTATCAGAAGCAATCTGTCTCATACGTGTGCCGTGGCAGCTGAGCGCGACCAGTCTGGAGATGATGGCGGTTTTCCCAAAGCCAATGTTCCCAACGATCACGACGCCTCGGTTGACGCTGGCGTTGGAGCTCTGCAGCTGTGCATCTATCTCGTGGAACACCCAGTCTCGGCCGACGAAGACGGACTCGGTGGTGATGCTGGGCACCTCGAAGAGCAGTGGCTTCAGAGAGATGTCGGGAGGTCGGTACGGTGCGAAGCGTACTGTAACAAAGAAACGCAGGAAAGAATATAAACATCGAGGCTAACATAAAATGATAGTCTGGAAATTGCTGTTTAATCTTCCTTAGGAATCTTTTCATTGCAAAAGGTGAAAAAAAATACAAACTTATTTATTACCCATAGGTTTGTTGTTAAAAGCATCTGGCTCATTCATGGCATTTTCCACCAAAAGACTTCAGAGAATTTTACAGGAAGAAGTAGTTTACAGCCAGGAAAAGTATAGCTGGAAGAATGAAATTTCTTGCTTAAGGTCACCAGAATTAAAGGCCTTGCCCCAGGCAGAACGGTATTACCCCTGTGACACAGCACGGTATGTCTTTTCAATCTACAGATATAATGTCTGTTCACCTGTTCAATCCAACGGGCACAAAAACAATGCTAGCACTTGGAAATGTTAAATCAATCTAAGCAAAGTTATTTCAACTCTCTCGTATATAAATGAAACCAGATTGCTAATAGGATTTTCTGTATGGCAATTAAAACATTTTCTCTTTTCACAAGTCTTGCAAGCAACATGAAGTTAACAAGGAGTTTAAGAAATACCTCCCCAACACACCCCACGTGCTGGGTGCAACACCAATACCTAAACCTGTGGACACTGATCCTGTTATTTTCTCCCTTTTTTTTTATGCATTAGATTACAATAAAATGTACAACTAAACCCAAACTCGCCTTGAAACTTTTTCAGGAACATTTGGGAGTGAAGGGAGAGGGTATTTGCCATTCTTTCAATTTAGCACAAGCTATCTAGGGAACACACCCCTAAAAAGAGTAACAACTATGCACAGATCTGGTGCAAAGATGCTATTAGAAAGATCAACTCATATGGCATGTTCTGCCTGTGAGATCTGTAACTGGGAGATGATACGCATAAGATCTATTAAAAAAACCCTAAAAAGTGCTGGAAGCACTCGGTGCTGGCAAAGGCAGTTGCTGGATCTTCCCACTTTGCCACCGAGGTGGTTTCTTAATTTAAAACGTTCAGAAGGTGACCACACAGACAGCAGGTGAATCCCACTCAGGGGGAGGTTAGGCACACTGGGTGTTTTAGCTGCAAACTTTTGAATTTTAGACCATAATCCCTCCCAGTCAGGGCTAAGTGATGTGAATGGAGCTACAACTGTGGGACACGATTTCAGACCAGGACCTGGCATGCCAGCTCTGAACACACCTTCCAACTGCAAGTCATACACTGTACTTGACATCCAACCCGTATTTAAGCTGACATGGTAAACTGTGGAAAATCTGAGCTGCGATCGCAGAAGTTGAATTCAATTTGTTTTGAGATCACACAGGATACTGCAAATGAAAACAACCATACAAAATCTAGGCATTTTCGTAGTGTATTTTAAAAGAAATCTCATGAAGCTGCAGAGGAGATATCCCCAAGCAGGAGTGTAGAAGGATTTAAGTAAAAAAAAAATCTTACTGGTTTGCTCAGTGTTATCTCTTGGCACGATCACACTCCCATCATTTACATTAGCTGCTTCCAGTGGAGGCTGTTTGGTTTCTTTGAAGTTTTAAAAGCTCTCAGACACTTAAAGAGCACAAATATTCAGTAACTGCTGACACCTGTCATTTCTTCACCCGCTCACCTTCCGCTGTGGACATGCAGGTGGTGGTTTAATCCCCACGCAGACCTCCTGGTCTGGCCTGAACCCCTCAGGGGTACAGATAATGCTCCTGCGCAGACTTTGGACTACTCATTGAAAATAGTTTATCAAATTACATCACTGGGATGCTTTATCTGCATGGGAAGCGGATACAGATGTGCTATCACCCCGAAGATCTCCCTGTAAATGTAACCACCTGGGTTTGAAGAGAGCAGCATGCGGTGTCAAGCTCTGTGCTTTGGGGTGAGCTCCACTCCCAGGCTCTGAGATGAAACCCTCGGGAAGCTACAAACCACGCAGGTGCCTGCTCCCTCCCAGTGCCCCCAACCTCCGTCCCCGCCTCTGAACCAGCCCAGCAGCAGCAGTGCTGCTCCCCCCGGCCCCGTGCCCCGACTCTGACATGACCCCAGGACCCTCCTTGGGGAACTGCTGAACTGATGCCCACAGCTCACATCACCTTGAAATCCTTCCCAGACCCGAGCAGGGAGCGGATCCATTAAACCAGAGCTGATACAGCAGCTGGGATTTTATGTCGCATCAGATATGCCTAAGGAAAAGAGCTTCTATTTGAGAATGTTAGGTATTTTGAATTTCCTTTTTGGTTTCTTTAACTGATACAGAAAATGCTGCAGACAAGAGCTGTATTTTTATTCCCACTTGAAAATGATAAATGTGCTTTAAATTTATCCTAGGGTGGAGATGACTTTTGAATTGCATGAGCTCACTGGCAGCTCGTTTGGTTCCCCACGCTGGGGTCTGTCACGCGAGGGCAGGGGGACGTGCTGGCACGGGAAGACACCGGAGGAGAAACATGGCTGTTGGTGGGAGGGGATGGGGCAGCCCCGGGGCCGTGCGACCCCCATGTCCCCATCCCAGCTCCCGGCTGTGGCAGCTCCAGACGGGCTCTGGGCCTCAGCAGGGCTGACGAGCTCCCCTCCGGGGGATGGCACATCACACAGCAGCAGCACAGGGACACGGCCAGGACACCAGCTGTAGTGATCCCACTGATGCAGATTCAATGCTCCAGCAGCGTGTTTTGACAAGGGAAATCTTTTGTTTGCATTATGACATCAATACTAGATATGGAAAATTACATTAAAAAAGAAAAGAACCAAACAACTTCAACTGGAAAACATCAAGCTAAGATTTGTGCTTGATAAGCTACAGCTTTGCCTTAGTTGTGCATGTGTGTATATACGTGATACGTCACGTTAGTGAGTGAAAATGTAAAATGATGCTCTTCTAGAAGCCTAACAGGTACAAATGGTCTCAGGGGCTAATTCAGAGACAAGACTGATTAAATATAAAAGCCATGGGATCCAATAAGCTCCTGCTTTACATGGTGGAGACCTGGACTCAAACCTTGGTCTCTTTTCAGAGGTGCAGATGGCTTGGAGGCTGTGTGACCTCTACACCTTTGACCACAACACCCCAAACAGACAAGGGACAGCCTAAAGATTGGTCTTTATCCGAGTGGACATGAACATCCACATCTTGACTGTCACCTGGGAATAGCATACCCTGTCCTAAAAATGTCTTAACAAAACCCCAAGAAGAGACATACCCATTTATCTACCTATATTCCATCCTTCTGCCCCTCCAGATCTTCCAAAACTACCAGTCACTGACAAAGCAGAACAAACCTCTTCTCCTGCCAAGACATTTCACAGCTTCAGGCTTGGTAATCTCAGGGCTCCCAGAGGGCAGGGGATGCTGGTAAGCATCTCGCCATTAAGAAAAAACACTCAGTGCCACACCAGGTTGGACATGAGGGCTGAGAACATTTTGTTCCCCAAGCCACCCAAACCGCCTCCACATGCCAGCAGAAGACATTTTATTTCACCACGCTGTCTTTGGAAGGCAAATGAAGCATCAATGTTTCCTAGCTGGACTGTCAAAACCATTTATGAATAATTTAAGACTGGCATTGACTAATTGCAAGCCATGTGCCAGATCCTCATTAGTTCCCGATACTGTCTGCTGAATGACGCCAAAATCCTCCCCTGTTACTATTTATTTTACAACCCTCAGCAGCCAGTGGTCCTCAGGCACAGGCAGGCAAGGCACAAACCCGCAGCAAGACCCTGGAGCTCTGGGAGAATTTTTCAACTCTCTTCAAAGAGTTGCAAAAAATATCCCATATCACAAGGAAAGGAGATCCAGAGAGAAGGAAGGCTGCACCAAGCTTCAACATTTGGGGCAGAAATTAATTAAAGGATAAGCTAACAGAAAGGGCTCTGAGAAAGAGGGTAAGAAGGTTCAGATGTATTGGGTGAGGATGTGTGCACGGGTTTTGGATGAACCTTATTAGCCACTTGACTTTAGTACTTGTGAAAATCAAAGTATGACAATAAGCTGCCTTCCCATCCTTGAAAATTTGTCAAACACTTGCTGGGTTTTATATTCCTTTTTAATGAAGCATTTTATAGAACTTAAGCCAGAGTACCACAGAAATACCCAGAACTTCTGATAACATCTTACATAAATTAAACCCATACTTTTCCTGGAAATGAGTGTGTGGAGTGGGACAGACCAAGGTTTGGTAGCATAAAATTTTCATGAGAGTTGATGAAATACTATGCAACTTCTGTAGAGTCCAAGCAATAAATTCAAATCCCAGTCTGAAACACTGCCTGCCATACCCATCCTGGCTCTTTTTTGTGGCTGAAAATTTCAATTACATCAAACCAAAGCTGGTTGCATTATGTTCATGACTGAAAAAAAAGCCACTGGGCTGAAAACAAGCAGGAGCAAAGTCAGAGAAAGCCCCATACTGCTTACCACATAGGTCACCCTCTGCTACACAAAGTGAATTTTTCGTTGTTTTAGTTGTTGAAGACTCTAAAATGCCTGTTTAGAAATAATTTGTTTTAGACTCACTCTCTTCAAACAGGGTTGTTTTTTTTTCTCAGCTGCACTGGCAATCAGCATCCACAGCTCATTAGTTGTTTTACATTTTGTTCTAGATGCTTTCTGTGCCATTTTAGTATCCCCTGGTGGAAGATACATCTTGCTGTCCAAAGAAAGCCCTTACAGGGCTAAGCTGCATAGCCTGGATATTGCCAGTGTGTTGGGAGGAAGCCCAGGTGAGAAGCCTTTTAATATTTATTACTATGAAATGGGGTTCTAAATAACACAGTATCAATCAGCATCTGCTGTGTCCTTCGTCAAATAAGAACCCATAAATTAGCCAAATGCCTGAGTTATTTCCTTTACGTGCTTTAGACTGCAACTTCTTTCAAATGTTGTCTTAAACCTATACATCCATCAGGATGAACCAGTGCCTGTTTTTCATAGACCATGTGTCTAAAATGACTAACTATTTTTTTAGCATTTTTAAGGAGTTTGTGAAACTCTCTTACCCAAAAAGTGACAGTATCAAACACATACCTTGAGGAAAAAAACCCCAGAAAATTATAAAAGACAGTTTAAAGAAAACATGCTCCTGCCATATTGTGTATATTGGTAAACAATGCATTGGTGGAGGCTGAGCCATCCTCCCCTCCACTCCAAACCTCACCTAAACACCACGGTTCTTCACACCCTGCATCAGCGCTGACATTTGCTTTTTGGAGAAAAACAATCATGATGGCAACAGTCAGGGTGTTCTAATACCATACAATTTGGTTACCATCTGGCTCCTGCTCCACGGTACATCACAGCCATCATCTTGTACTTTGGGTTATGGCAACCCTGATCAGCTTCAAATCCTGCTGGCTGAAAATAGCAAAAAATTGCGTTCACCATCCTATTAAAAACCTGCCACTGGTACAAGCCTTGTCGTGCTCTTAGCCGTTGGGATTGCTCTATTACTCCCCTGGTTAAAACAACTGATTTAACAAAAAATAGCAGAGACGGCTCCCATTTAGTTTCTCTGCACTGGGAATCCTGAACACTGGGAACAAACCAGTGGGCTGTAACGTGTCCCCCTGATACAGGGCCAGGAACTGCTTTGCTATTTCAGCCCAGTGCTAAGACTAGAGATATTAAAGTTAAGACTCAAGTTTAGGATTTCCAGTTGGAACAAAGAGCTGGTGATTATAATGGCCCAGATCAACGCAACTTCACAGTAATATCTGGAACATGTAGTATTTTTTCGGGAAAAAAAAACCCCTCACATATTCAATTAAATGAAAATATTTCCAAATAGTGTTGGTTTGGGTCTTCTCATATCCTCTTCTCCTTCTCTTTTTAAAAATAGCATGGCACCTCAACTTCACAAGAAATTCCAAAAAACTGAAACGCTGCTGCTATTCTCATGCAACCTTCACAAAAAAAAAGAAAAAGAACAAAACGAAGAAAGAAAATATGTAGTGCTACATGGTTTTTAAAAGTGTGTCTGGAAAACAATTTGATTCTGTTCCTACAATAAAGTTTAATGTTTTGGATGCAATCACTGCAAATTACGAAGCCTTGGCAAGCTGCTCCTTTCGAACATATGGAAATTTTGTCTGTCAAACTTTGCTTTCTTCACTTACTGCCTGCTAATACATTTTTATAACTGCCTCACCAGCCAATATGATTTCATTACAGACTGCGATCCAAAGTGACACAAAACCACTTTTTTCTTCCAGTTTGGGGCTTGTGCATTTGGTAGAAATCCCAACCAGGCTGTAACAGGTCGTGCTGGTGGTGCTGAGTGAAAACCCAACCTGCCACCCTCCAGCTCCTGACTTCCTCACCTGAGGATGGTGGGTACTTGCTCAAAAAAACTCCAGAAAAAAGAAAAGTTTACTGTACCACCAACAGAAACCCTTCTCCCTCGATATGGAGGAGAACAAACTCGTCTGGTGAACAGAGTTAAATCTGGTTGGTGGCCAGTCACAAGTGGCGTCCCCCAGGGCTGGGTTTTGGGACCACTCCTGTTTAACAACTTTATTGATGATCTGGTCGAGGGGATCGAGTGCCCCCTCAGTCAGTTTGCAGAGGACACCCACTTGGGTGGGAGTGTTGATGAGCTTGGGGATGGGGAGGCTCTGCAGAGAGACCTGGGCAGGCTGGAGCCATGGGCTGAGCCCAACTGGGGGAGTTTCACTGAGGGCAAATGCCGGGGGCTGCCCTTGGGCCACAACAACCCCCAGGGGGGCTACAGGCCTGGGGAGGGGTGGCTGGAGAGCTGCCGGTCAGAGAGGGACCGGGGGGGTGAGAATGAGCCAGAGTGTGCCCAGGGGGCGAGGAGGGCAACGGCATCCTGGCTTGTGTCAGCACTGGCGTGGCCAGCAGGGACAGGGAAGGGATCTGAGCCCTGGGCTCGGCACTGGGGAGGCCGCCCCTCGCTGAGTGGGTTCAGTTTTGGGCCCCTCACCCCAAAAAGGCCATTGAATGACTCGAGCGTGGCCAGAGAAGGGCAACGGAGCTGGGGCAGGGTCTGGAGCACAGGTCTGCTGGGGAGCGGCTGGGGGAACTGGGGGGGTTCAGTCTGGAGAAGAGGAGGCTGAGGGGAGACCTCCTGGCCCTCTGCAACTCCCTGCCAGGAGGGGGCAGAGAGGGGGGATGAGTCTCTGGAGCCAAGGCCCCAGCGCCAGGCCCCGAGGGAATGGCCTCAAGCTGCCCAGGGCAGGGTCAGGCTGGCTCTGAGGAAGGATTTCTGTGCAGAAGGGCTGTTGGGCGTTGGAATGGGCTGCCCAGGGCAGGGGGGAGTCCCCGGGATCCCTGGGGGGATTGAAGAGTCGGGCTGAGCCAGCGCTGAGGGATCTGGGGGAGTTGGAAGGGTCAATGTTGGGTTAATGGTTGGACTGGATGATCTTCAAGGTCTTCTCCAACCTAGATGATTCTGTGACTCTGTCTCATGGCACAGTAACGTCCAGAAAAAGTCCAAAACGAGCTTCCTTGGCCATTTACTCATCCGTGCAATGACAATCATGGGGATGAAGCATTAACCTGTTGATCGAGGATGCAGCCAAAGACCATGCTGAGATTAAAAGGGGGATGGAAGTTGTAGGGTAGGCTGAAAGCCCAAGAACATGGGGTGAATCTAGCTGTAGTTGCCTGAAAAGAAACAAAATACTAAAAATGTCAGGCCTGGCTCCTCTTCTTATTGCTCACGTCTTTTTTGTGGAATTCACCAGCAAGAACCACAAAAATTTTCCCTCTCAAAAGGCCTTTCAGAAGTCAAAGGGCTGCCTGAATACCAGCACTGTGAGTGTCTGTAAGAGGGACGCACTGGGATGGTGGCCCCACACCCTGTGCCTGGCTCCTTCTCTAGTGGTACACTGAAAACTGCAAAGCACGGGCTGTAATCCTTTGCTTTTTGTTCAAAAAACGGTAGAAAAACGTATCAGCCCATCAAAATTTTAAAATTTTTTTAGAAACTATCAAAGTACTAGCCCCGCAGCGCTCAAAGGCTGACGAGGGCTGGAGGGGAGCAATAAGGGAGAAGAATTTAGGGATGTTTTGCAGGAATATCTTTATGTGATACAGGGGTGGCTGTATAGGTTCCAGTCACAGGCGGTCTGTAGGCCCACGCAGCCCATCCCATCACCCCAGATGTGGTCACTGGGCTCAGGGAGGGCAGCACCCTCGGCAAGCTGAACATGGAGGAGGTGGCCATCACCCTGCCTCAGGGCACAGAGCAGCTCTGGAAGGCAGCACAGGGGCTGCAATACTGCGCTCTGGTTTTAACATACAATGTGCTGATTTGTACATGTGTTCCTGAAAAAATGAAGCTGCTGAGACTTTGGGGCCAATTCAGTAATATGATTCCTCTATGTTCCATCTTTACACCATGGCTGCATACAGCGTGCATACAGCAAACCAGAGATTAATTCACCCCAGAGAAGTAACCCCAAAAGGTTACACCCATGGCACTTTGCTGATCATGGACAAGCAGGGCACCAGTCAGCCAGCTACCCCCGGACAGAAGGCAGGAGCGCTTAGTTCAGTACTTCATTTATTTTCTCCCCACTCCAATCCATCCATGCCACCAAGGACACTGGAAATAAAGGAGACTTCATATCTCCGCGGACAGGCAGCGCTTAATACCTGTACGTAAACCAGTCCTGCTCCAGCATTTTCACAAGGAAGGGGACGAAGAGGCTGCTGTACAATCTCCCACCCCTGTGACAGGAGAGCCCCCACACCTCCAGCGTGCTCCTACCTCGCAGGTCCTGCTGCGCGCGGGCGCCGGCCACGCTCTGCCGCGGCATTCGGAGCGAGGTCCGCAGCGGGGTGTGTCTCTGCTCGTCCAGGTAAGCCAGGTCTTCTAAGTGGGCTGAGCTGGTGGCTGCCACAAGAAAGCAAACAACTCCATCACACACCTGGCTTTCAGATCTAAACCTCTTGTTATTGTATTTTTTGGGTTTTAAACAAAATACACAGAGTTGTAACGACAACAAGTCAACAGAGCTAAGATGAACCAAGTCTAATTTCCCCTAGCGCGGTGTAAAGAAGTGTTTTGGTAACTTTTTTTTCATGCCCCATCAGTATTTGCTCTGCTTTGGTCTCCTGTTGATGTTCATAAATAAAAAAGACACATGGAAAATGGAGACATGGAGTCTCTTATGATCCAAGTTCTCCCAATGTGTTCAAAGCTTGACAGAGGCAGCCAACATTTCCTACTATGTAAAGACAACTTAATAATGTATTTTATGTTAAAGCCCACAATCTCCTCTTCAATTATTTTAGAGCTACTTAGTTTGGATATTAATATTTACCAGAATTAGTGGCAGAAAAATTAAACTTTCAGCAGACCAGCAAAAAGACATGAATAAATGAGAAGAATGTTATCTGAACTAAAGATAACTTTACCATTCCAACGTTGCTTGCTCATGGAAGAATTTAGTTCTCTTTACAATTCTAGATTAAATAGGAATAATTTATTGTTCTCTTCTGAAGGTGCCATTGCTACATGAGTAAGCATGGTTGGAGCAGAAACTGCAGCTAGAAACTTTCTCAGTAACTGGTAAATAATACAGCACAAGTTATTTTTTTTTATTTCAAAGGGGAATGACTAGAGATAACCTTGGCCACAAAGCTGCATCAATCCACTTTTTTTTCATTGGTGAAGACTGGAAGACAGGCCAAAATGTGGTTTTAAACAAAACGAATTTGGATCACTTGCATTTGAATTTACCCACTGTTCTGCCACGTCAAAACCTTTTCAGCCAAGTAATTTACAGAATATTGTAAACCGAAGAAATTAAAACTTCACTGCATGAAATTATTTTCCCAATTATAAACAGAAAATGTAAAAATAGCCTTTGCAGATCACCTGTTATGTTCTTGTTCTGATAACCATTTCCAAAATTCACAGTGAACATTTAGCAATGGCAATCACGCAGCTCGGTGTTGGGCTGCCTAGTACTCTGTAGCCGATACTGCTTTTTTTTCCTTTGTTTTTGGTCAATTACCATAACAAGATTATTATTTTAAATTGAACTAATTCATTAAATGACTTTTTCAAAGACTGCCTGCGAAGCTGACATTAATTCTTCGCTGTGAAATGGGTAAATATTTTGATAGAGCTCTCTAGAGTAGCTCACAGCACTGGACTTTGAATCCTTCCTCTTTGCCACCCAACACAAGACGCAATAATTCAACAAAACTGAAAGGCAGAAAATTTCAAAACTAAGAGAAACATTTTTTTTTTCCCACACAACGTCTAATGACCATATAAAAATCTTTACAAGATTGTGTTGCAGTCAAAAACTAAGCAAGAATCAGAGCCTGTAACAAGGGCTGGGGAGAAGGGGCTTAAATTTGGCAGCAATTTTTTAATGCTGTTCTTCAAATTGCCCTGAACACTCCATGTTAAGTTTTAAGAAAAAGAAAGGGACAGAGAGAGGACAAAAGGTAAATAACAGGAGCGAGCGAAAAAAAGAGGAGATAAAACCATCGAAGTCTGGTTTTAGAAGTCCTTCATGCTCTTTTGCTCCTGTGAAGGTGATTACATGTTCACTGTGAAGGAGCAGATTAGGGCTGAAATGCTGCAATTAGGCAGATACGGCTTTAGCAGGGCTGGAAGTTATTTTCCATAAGCACGAAGCCCGCTGCAGCCTGCTCCCAGCACAGCCAGCACTCAGCTCTGGGTTTCACTTACACTCTGGTGGCACAAGCCAACGAAATGTGCCTTTTGCATAGGACCGTGGGCAATTTATGTCCATTTTCTGTAGCGTGGCTGAGCCAGGGGAGCTGCAGTGGAGGAGCACATGTCACTGCAGCAACCACGGGCAGACCCAAGGTATCCCGGGGGTAGCTGGTCCAGGGACACAAACCACACGCTTGCCCTGGAGCCTGGTCCCACGTCAGGTCAGTCCTTCCCACTTCATCCCACCACCCACACCAGCATCAGCCCGGGTACATGGGGACGTCTGATGCAGTCACACGTGGCTGCTGACTTGCCCAGGAGAGGCAGGACCTTAACAGACAATCCTTTCCTGTTAAATAAAAATCTCTTTTCACTTCAGTTGATTGTCAGGCAACAACATAAAAAGCAGCCAGCCAGGATTGCTTAGCACCAGCTACTGCATTTAGTATATGCTCAAAATCCACACCAGAAACAGCCCTAACTGATCCTGGGAGAGTTTAGAATGGGAATATTCAGGCAAAGGAGACCCCTTTTAAAAAAAGAAATTAAAAAAATCAACATCTGAATGCTTTTCTTTTATATTTGTAAATGACACTGCAGTAAGCTTATGCAGATCATTAAATTAGGATAAGGATTATCATCCTTTCCAGGCATATCTTCTACCCTTGAATGGGAGTTATTAATGCATTACACACAGAGCTCAGCAGTTTCGCTGCGCCAAGGCTTCGTCGCATACAATAAACAAACTTGCTGGCTGAAAGAACTACTGTTTCTTTGTGAAGACACCACACTTCTTCTTCACTGACTTCTGCTAAATATTCTCATTAATTCAGCTCATGTTGTCCTGTTAAGATGCTCCTGCTCCTCTGAAAAAAAGGGGAAGGAAAACAAAACTCCCCATATTGGACTTGCTGCTAAATATAAATATATATATATGTATCAGAGTGTGTGTGTGTATATATATCCCTCTATATATATCTATCAGCTGCTGCAGGACAACATTTCCTCCCTCTAAATTCCATATTCAGTCCTGCTCCAGTCCAATTTTAATTCTAGAAGGCACATACAGAGTCATCAAGGATGACCAGAAATGTTAATCTTGCTGGTAATTTCATTTCTTTATACAAGACCATTCAATATAGCAACAAACATAAGGGCTCGTTTTTCTTATTTATGTCACAACTGTTAAAATCAAAAATTACTTCCTTCCCAATTACTCATGAACAGAAAACTAAAGTAACTTTTTTTTTTTTTTTCCCCCCCTTAGGGCAGCATAGAGCCTTCTGTTAATTTTACAGGATTTAAAACGTCAAATTTTTCTTGTGAAGAGACAGAAATCATACGCCATACACAACCTGTAGTGCCCAAACCCTATTTGACCCTCAAGAGCGATGGGATCTGTTTTAGTTGACTGTTTCAGAAGCATCAACTAGTGGCAGCTCCACGACGACCACGTAGGTTCCTTAAATCAGTAACAATCGTGCTTGTTTAAAACTTTATGGGAAAAAAAAAACTTGAGGAAGAGACTCACTGTGAGAGCACGCCCATGTTTTGAAGCCCAGTTTTTCAAATTCTATCAGCTGCTCTGACCAAGCCTGGCATCTCCCCGCTCAACACATCACTGTCTTTAAATAGAGGCTAAAAACCAGCATGGGTATATTCTTCATTTTGCAATATTGGCTGTTCTACTTTTTTCTTCCAAGAAGGCTGATTTTAAAAGGTTGTGTTGTTGGGTCTTTTTTCTTCCCCCCCCCC
>NW_020799138.1:3143645-3150865 GCF_003259725.1 Athene cunicularia
TTCCCCCCCCCCCCCTTTTTAAGTCCTCAAAACCAGCTTTTAGAATAGCTTCAGATGAATGGAATCCTGTGATATTTCATCTCTCACATAAAAGCCACAGCTAACAGATAAAGAGCCCAAGTGCCTCATTCACATCATTCCTATCTTCTCCTTACTGCCTACTTATGGGCTGCAGGATTTTCCTACTTATGATGCAGGAAAAGGTTTTTAACATGAAGTCAAAATTTCTGGAGCTTAAATGATGGACAACTGGTCACCACAGCTGTTAGCGCAGGGCCAGACCCTGGAGACATCCTTAGAAAGTGCTTTAGCTAACCAGCTAGCAGGAGGGTTAGCAATGCTGGGACTTAGAGGATTTCCAAGAAACATAATTTTGCCAGCACTTGTTGAGTTGTGTCATTAAAAATCTCTTCTAATGCAAAGGGCTGAACAATCTTTCAAGATTGCATTAATGGTCTAGGATGTAGATTTTGGTGAGCAAGACAGGAATGAAGCCCGAGAGCTGTTCTCCACACTCGCCCAAAACCTGAGGTCTACAGTAAGCCAGCGGTCAGTCTTTAATTACAAATCAAGAAAACCCACCGACTCTGGCAGTTCCAGAGCAGCCAAGGGCTGTTCTGATGGCAGCTCCAAGGAACCAACTGCTGCACAACAGGCAGAAAGGAGTTTCTGAAGCGAACAACAACTGAGTAATTTTTTGAGTCCCTACAATACATGTGCTCCTGGAAGAAGAATTGTTTCATTTCCTGGGAAGAACTGCAATCCTGTTGGTATTTTTTTATTTCGATTCGATTTATTTAAAGAGTCTGCATTTCAACCTCCGTCCTGTCTGTGAAACAAGAAGCCAGATGCAATCCCAGATGTTTTGCAGGAGTGAACTTTGTGCGCTGCCAGAGAAAAGCACGACGATGGCCAGCGGCCTGATTTATTGTTGGTCCTACGAGGAGCGAAGAATGATTCCTCAGCAGCCCAAAGCCAAGCTCTCTTCCCACCTTCATCATCATCTTTTACAGCTGCAACAGAGGAGACTCGTACATGATGAACTGCAGTCAGTGTGAGTGGCCAGATCCATTTCACATTTTGCGACGGGTTATTTTTGCAATTGCCTGTACAACTATCCTGCCATTTCTCAGGCTGATGAACTGAGATTTATCTTCCTGTTTTAGAACTGAGGAATAATTAAAGAGATCTAAGGCCAGAGGAACCAGAAGTAATTTTTCCTGAGAATATGCTTCAGTACTTCAAAAATTATGCAAGATCAATTTATCTTAGAAAATATAGTATTAAATGGTTGAAAGCTTCAACCCAAATTCTGAACCTTATCCTACGTAATGAGACACACAGTAAGACACAGTGACTGCAGATAAAGCACAAGGGAGAAAAAAAAATACCTCCTCAAAAATAATATTCACATACCGCAGATGCAATCCTCCCAAGGAAATAGCAAACAAATAGTGGAAGATAATACAGTTTCAATGTGCTATTTGAAACGAAACAACCTGATGTAAAATTGGTATCCAGCTGCACAGGGAGGGGGTGGACTCTGCACACTGGGTCTTCTGGAGAAGATGGGGAAAAGGTGTGGGGGGGGGTCACTGCTCCCGCTTGGGAGCAACGGATTCAAGCCTGCCATGACTGACTTATTACAAGGAAATCTCCATGTACCCCAAATTCAGATTCTTTACAGATGTATTAATAAATATGCTTTAATGGCTTATTTTTTAGCTGGATATCTGGTCTATGTTAGCAAGAAATGGTCAAATACAAATAGAACAGCGTTAAGTTTCTCAGGTTTATCCAAAGCATCTTCATTTCATCTTCTCGGAATAATTCATATGAAGAGTTGCATCTAATTCAGAGTTTAACCATTCCCCATAATGAAAGTTAAAAAAAAAAAAAAAGAAAAAGAAAAAAAGAAAAAAAGAAAAAAAGAAAAAAAGGTGCAGATTTCTGTCACACTGCAACACAGCTACCATTGCAGGGCTTGCGGGAAAGCACATGCTCTATGGCCAGTCTAATGAGAGCTGCCTTTCCCCCTGCTGCAGTGCATTCCGTTTAACATCCCATTTCTCTCTGTGCTATTTTGGTATCAATTCTCCTTCCCTCGGGCAGAGTTAAAGGTATTCTGAAAAAGCTTCTGCTTCTGCTCCCTCCCGTGTGGTCTTCAATGGGCCTGACTGCGGTTTCGCATCGCACAGGTGGGTCGCTCAGATGCGGTCACCGCTCTCGCCCTGTTTACACGACCTTTCCCAGACTCCTCCAGGGAGACCATGGGACAGAGGAAAATAGGGACATATTTCTACAGTGAAATCCCGTTTTTATGAACAGCTTCTTCCAAACACTTTCATCATCTGCTCAAACACTGCTGCTTGACCTTGTGTTTTTATGACCTTAAGAGAGAGATGTATTTGCTTTTCTGAAAGTCACACTTTTCAATTCACATTTTATAATCTTTCTTGTACTATTAGCTTGTGCTTTTGCCTTGTGTGGTGCAGGCAGAGGTAGGCAGGTCTGCTAGACACTCAGATCTCTGCCAGAAACACCCTTAGAGGACCAGCTGCCAGCTACTGGGATACAGGATGCTCCCCAAGAGAACCACTGCTCACTCTCAAAAAGATGTAATTTATAGGCATTTATGCAAACCCTGCCCTCACCTTCAACAATACACTTTTCTAATGGATAAAGAATTTTGAAGTTAGTAACTAATAATATATCTGCTGCTATTTCATATTCTCCAAGAGAAAAAAGAGAGGAGCTAGTATTATATAAGGGCCTTTTAATTCTCTGTTAACATTTAAACAGACCTTGTAAAACATGCATGTGGTCTAAATAACGCAAGATTTCATGTTTTATTTCACGGGTAATGGAAACAGAATGAGACATGCATTGTGTACACGAAATGCAAACTTTCCTAAGAAATTTGTGTTCATTCAAAAAATCTGAATGCCCAACTCCAATGCCAAGTTGTCTTCTGATGATGAGCATGAAAAACGTTGAAGTATATAAAATGAATTATTGTGCGTATATGCCTGGGATGGGGTAGGAAGAAAATGCAGTTGAAGCTTTCCGTTTCTGGGAACAATAAAACAGTAAAGCAAATGGATTCATATGGGGTTGAACTGTAAAAGTGAGTTTTAAAGAATTATTGGAAGACCTGGGCTTATTTTTACAGTTCGTTGGTTTTTTTTTCCTTGGGTCATAACCTCTCAAAATTGCAGCCCTCTCTCGTTTTGGAGCACACACCATCTCTCCTGACAGGTAAAAAGTTCTGCACCACATGGAAGTAACAATCACTTACTCTTTTACTTTTGGGGGTTTTTTTGGAAAGAATTTTGCTAGCAACTCCTGACTGTCTTCTGAAACTGTCACCTAAATCACCGGAGAACAGATAAACGCAATAAAAAAGGAATTACAATTGCTTTTTGGGTCCCATAACCACGGGGGATTTCCAGATCAGCTCTGTACCCTCTGCCCTGGCACCACGGGGGTCTTTGGTGGGACTGCTCCTGCCTGTGCTACACTGGTGCACACACGGCTGAGATTTTCCCACATCATCACCCCTAACACGGACACTCGTTCCCTTGACTCCACATTGTTCCTTTCCATTTCCTGCCTTTCTTCTTTTCTTGTTTTAAAGCGTTGAGATTTGGGGTTTTGGTTAGAACTGGTGATTACTGGGTTATGCTTCCTGAATGCCACACAGCAAGAAAAATTGCTGTTAACGCTGGAAGAACGAAGCAAAGTTTCTTTGTATTGCAAAGGCCGTATTCAGGAGAGGTAACACACACCTCCCCACACTGCCGAGCTGGACTATGTAGGAAGGGAAGAGAATTTCCTTAATCAGAACTAAGAAAATTTTTAATTTGTTTTGTAGGTTTCCCCCCACACATACATTAAGTTAATACAGTATAATATAGCATTGGCTGAACCAAAGAAAAAAGGATTTGAGCTGTAACCTGAGGTTAACAGAAAAATATAATCACTTAATAACCTGTGCAAAAATGATTTAAAATATTACTTTAAAATCTCGAAATATTACAGCGACTTTTTCCTGTCTGTACCAATGCTGGTTCTAACCTGATAATATTTTACATTTTAACAAAACAGAGTGAATTTTCAAGTAAAAAGCCACCAGGACTAAACTTGCTTCTTACAACTATTTCCCTGATACTATGATGATCATGTAAATCAGGTGGTCTCAGACCACGGAAGTCAGTCCCATGACAAGATTCTACCCCAATTCAGAGCCTCAAAGAGGGGGTTTAACAAAATCTGCCCAAGTGGCAAAGCTGGAAGTGCTGGACCTCTCAATTGCAGCGAGTGCAGGAACTGATCTCCAGCAAAACACTGCATTTTCCCCATTTTCCCCTTGTTTTCACATCCAACGTGGCAGAACAGTTATGCTAGAGTTTTTCAGAAAATTCAGCCATCTGTTATTAAAAATCTGAATTCAAGCAGTGTAACTTTGCTAAAATTATAAGCTACTGAAAGCACAATATTAAAAATCTTTGGTAAATCTTCTCCAACTCCAAGAGACTATGAGAAACCCGAGGCCAATACCCACGCAGGACCAACGCTAGAGTGGGATACATTTCAGTTTCCAAGATGAAAGCTATACAACCATTTCATTCCAAGTTGATTTTATGCAATTTAGCTGATGAAAATCTAAATTTCTCAGGCTGCACTGTGGCCACAGGCATTCCCTCTAAGGATAAGAGGAATACACTGAGGTAACTACTTTTCTTTTTGAATTGATAGTGACTTTATAGGTAAAATGGCAGAAATAGTATTATCTAGAAAATAGAAAAAAAATCTTGGGATTGTAAAAAGACCTTGGCATTCCAGAGAGACATAAGTAAAAAATGCTGGAAGAATATTTAGTACCACCAACCTGCAAGAAAAAAAGTGCAACAGAAACACTAACTCAATAAGAAGATCTTTAAAAGATTCCCTATGGAGATAAAAAATACCTTTTCTATATCAAAAGACAAAAAAGACAATACAGAGACAGGCTAGGCTCCTCTCTGCATTTATAAAGACAGTCTGAAAATGGTGCACGAAACCAATTTCAGGAGCTGGATTGAATTTTTAGCTTTGGAAAGACTTGATGAAATTTGAAGGTGGAAGGGACTCGATGGCTGAGCTGCCCCACTGACTTTAGAGGGGGGCTGGATCTGAAGTGTGGGGGCACGAATTTAAATATAACTGAGAGCTGTTTATGTGGGATATTAGGAGAAAAGAACTAGCAGCTCTGGTCCCGGAATTTGCTTAAGATTTTTCTTCCCCTGAAACACAGTATTAGTGCACAGAGACTATGCTCATATTTTGCTTAATTTTCTTCTAATATGTTAGTAGCACTTTACCTCACAGCCAAGCTGTGAACAATTTGCTGTCCGTAAGTTATGTGTGACCCAGAGACCTTTAAGTTCTGTTACTGCAAGAGGAATAATTTGCTCCGACTCTTCCGCAGCACAGTTTTTCCAAGTCAGTGTTTTGCAGTGCTCGCTGCTCGGGCAGACAGCAGTGCCCTTCACAGCTGCTTCTGACTTAATACCAGAAAATTGCCTAACAACTTCGATACTCCGTGCAGTACCGCGCTCAGCACTGCTCACCGTACGTGCCTCCGCTGAGCCGATGTGAAGGACGTGCTCTCACTGCTGTCACAAGTGGGCTTTTAAAAACCCCGTATCACATATACACTAACCCACAAATCTCAGCAATTAACCAAGACCCAGACGTGCTCTACCAAATCCAACATCTCGCTTTGGCGTTTTACAGTACGTAAGAGCCTGCAGTGGTTTGGGTTTGTTTGGTTTTTTTTTTCCAAGAGAAAAAAATGTACTTCCAAGAGAAAAAAAATTATTTACTGAAAGAAGTGGTTTTAACCATTTCTGAAGAAGTATTATGCAACGAAGTGCAAGACAAGACCAATATGTGTTGGAAGAACTGCTTCCAGTTGTAAGCTGCTCAGTGAGTGATGTATTACACAGCAGTGATTGCTGTTTGTAAGCCTGCTATAAGAACATTTTTGTGCCATTTTGGAAGATATTCAGGGAGAACCTTGGGAAAAAAAAAAGGTAAGAAAATGGGAAAAAAGCCACAAGGTGTAAGTGCTGCCATGCTTTCGTTCCCAAGAATAGACTATTTGTATATCTTCCAAAATGGCACAAAAATGTTCTTATAGCAGGCTTACAAACAGCAATCACTGCTGTGTAATACATCACTCACTGAGCAGCTTACAACTGGAAGCAGTTCTTCCAACACATATTGGTCTTGTCTTGCACTTCGTTGCATAATACTTCTTCAGAAATGGTTAAAACCACTTCTTTCAGTAAATAATTTTTTTTCTCTTGGAAGTACATTTTTTTCTCTTGGAAAAAAAAAACCAAACAAACCCAAACCACTGCAGGCTCTTACGTACTGTAAAACGCCAAAGCGAGATGTTGGATTTGGTAGAGCACGTCTGGGTCTTGGTTAATTGCTGAGATTTGTGGGTTAGTGTATATGTGATACGGGGTTTTTAAAAGCCCACTTGTGACAGCAGTGAGAGCACGTCCTTCACATCGGCTCAGCGGAGGCACGTACGGTGAGCAGTGCTGAGCGCGGTACTGCACGGAGTATCGAAGTTGTTAGGCAATTTTCTGGTATTAAGTCAGAAGCAGCTGTGAAGGGCACTGCTGTCTGCCCGAGCAGCGAGCACTGCAAAACACTGACTTGGAAAAACTGTGCTGCGGAAGAGTCGGAGCAAATTATTCCTCTTGCAGTAACAGAACTTAAAGGTCTCTGGGTCACACATAACTTACGGACAGCAAATTGTTCACAGCTTGGCTGTGAGGTAAAGTGCTACTAACATATTAGAAGAAAATTAAGCAAAATATGAGCATAGTCTCTGTGCACTAATACTGTGTTTCAGGGGAAGAAAAATCTTAAGCAAATTCCGGGACCAGAGCTGCTAGTTCTTTTCTCCTAATATCCCACATAAACAGCTCTCAGTTATATTTAAATTCGTGCCCCCACACTTCAGATCCAGCCCCCCTCTAAAGTCAGTGGGGCAGCTCAGCCATCGAGTCCCTTCCACCTTCAAATTTCATCAAGTCTTTCCAAAGCTAAAAATTCAATCCAGCTCCTGAAATTGGTTTCGTGCACCATTTTCAGACTGTCTTTATAAATGCAGAGAGGAGCCTAGCCTGTCTCTGTATTGTCTTTTTTGTCTTTTGATA
>NW_020799138.1:3150915-3239289 GCF_003259725.1 Athene cunicularia
AAAAAAAAAAAAAAAAAAAAAAAAAAGACAAGAACAGTCTGTTTTAGCAAAGCTGTGGTTTCTTGATTACCTTAAAATGTGGAATACCACTGAAAGAAAGGCAGCTTTCTGCCCCACTCCCAGCCATGCTTTGCCTCCACGCTAATGAACTTGGGGCTCAAAATTAGGATACACGTTTTCTGAAGGGTTAAGTTTCAGTCAGACTAGTCTACTCATCTGGTTCATCAAATGGCTACCCAAGGTGTGGTGCTGGTGCAAGGACGTGGAGTTGGCAGCCAGCGCAGGATTAACGCTTTGGGCAATGGCACGTTTTGCAGAAAGGCTTAAGTCAACCATGCAACTACATCTGGTTTCCCTCTCCCATCATTCAAGTACACAGATAACGAGGTTAACCAGTCTGGGGAAAAGAAAAAAATCTATACAAGTCTATTACCTAGAAAACATAATTTTTCTGGTGCCGTAAACTTATAGGAGATAACGTGATCATTTGATGATAAAAAGGTTAAGCCAAATCTTGTATTCTTGTCCATAGTCACTGGCACAATGATTTATCCTGGGACATGAACTGTTTAAGCTGAGATACTACTCTAAAAGCAGCAAACCCCCCACAAACCAAAACCATCCAGAAGGAAAACGGTGTTCCCAAACCTCGCTGGCCAGTTTTCTCTCGAAACAATATTTGCCTCAAAAAGCATCAAGCAAGCCAACAGCTTCCAAAGTCAATTCAATCGATACACATGTGTATTGAAATTTATGGTACCTGGCTCACCCTGGTCTCTTTTGAAAGTGTTTACAGTGTCATTAGTAAGAAATGAACCTAAAGGAACAAGGCTATGCAAGCCGAGTTTCTTTTCTATCCCCCCTTTCCATTCTAAAATCCCAGGCTTTTAATCTTTCAGACATAAGTAAGTAGCACACGCTGTTGTACCTCCATGCTTAGGGTGCCCATATTTTAGCATCTATAAGATCTCGCTTCTACATCGCTTTTAGTCCTATGACTGTCCAAAGTGGGATTAAAAAGGAAATCTAGTTATGCAACACAGCCTGGGCTGCCAAGAGATGCTGTTTGAACAGACAATATCCCAGGCAGTCCGGACTTTCTGAAGCAACATTCATGCTGCCAGTCAGTGGGAGAATCCTGCAGGGACTCTACAAAAAGACCAAGTCTGTATTTCTCCATGTGTCTATACAGACAGACACACAGCCCACCTCAACAGAATGTTTAACCACAGAGAAGTTACCCAGCAAGAAAAAAAAAAAAAAAAGAAGGGGCAGCAAAGCAAAGGAGAATAATTCCAGGCAAGCAGCTTTTCAGCAACTTCAATATTTTTAATCCTATCTCTTGTTTCTTGTCCTGCTGTTACCAACTTTAGGGGGAAACTTAGCAGGTTGTTAAGAGACATCAATAAGGTATGTCACAGCATCATGTAGGAATCCTTCAAACAGCAGACATAAAATTAAAAGAAGAAAATGTTGATGGTAGGCCAAAACCAAAAAAAAAAAAAAAAAAAATCAGTCATTAGCAAATCCCAGATGCTGCAAAAGCCAAACCAGTGTGTGCACACGTGTGTGCTAAGACATTCAGGGCCAAGTCCACCAAGAGAGATGGGTTCCATAGCAACTTTTATGCAGACAGAAAGCATCATAATTCTCTTAACTCCAGAGTTCTTAAGATCTTCAGAGAAGATCAGACATTTGATTTTTCTTGCAGTGAATCCTTTTGAAATCGTAGAAATGGCTATGATGTCTTGGAATTATGCAGTACTTTAAACTCAAGATTGTAATGACAGCAAAGAATCTTTTTTTTTTTTAAAAAAAAACCCCATATTCTCCGATAATATTACAGTTGTACGATTTTGTAAAAAAAGAGACCACAGACTGCTGAAATAACCATTTAAACATCATCAGAACCAGTTTCCCCCACAGGAATTTTACATTTAGAAGCAATTAAGTCAGACGAAAAGACATTTTTTGTCATGCTTAATGATGATGACTACAGAAAGGAGATTTCTCTTTGGATAATGAGAACATGAAAAAAGCTGTGACATGCATGTACTGTGTCTTGCTCTGACCTAAAGGCAAAACCGGGTGTTTCTTACCTGCTACTGAATTTGGCCGTGGCATAAGGTAAAGAGGAATAGACTGCACTGACTGGGACAGGACGGTCTCCAGGTTCCTCTCCGGGATTTTGTTCAGGCTGTAGGTGGAGGCCGTCATGTTCTCATCCACACGGTACAAGCAGGAGTCCATGCTGGATTTCTGGGACTGCCAAGGTTTCAGGTTTCCTCCAGATCCAAGTTCTTTACTGCTTTCCCCTCCATATTTAGTGCGTTCCACATTTTCGGAGTAGCTCGTCAAAGTAGCTTGAAGGAAGAAATTATAAACAAAATGAGTAACAAAGAAAGAATGGCCTGCACACACGCTGCTCTACACTGAGTTGTGCAATGCAAGAGCCAAAAATGATGTTCATCATATTTTCCACATTCCCATAAATCAGCGATTATGGAATTTAGTTTAATGATACTGTTTCTGCTTACTACTTCTAAAAGAACATTTAGGCTATAATGTTTTGGCTCATACTGTTAAAAGCCATTTGTAATCACAAAGAGTATTGAAAATTATGTGCAGCATTGTATTCGAATACACAATTCCAGAAAGAGCAGAAACTATTAAGGGAAAAAAAAAACAACACTATCAGTGCTTTCTCGTATCTTTTAATTTGCATCACAGTCGCCACCTTTTCAGGGAAGGTTTGCAGAAGTTTATAACCTTGCAATGCCTGACACTGAAAAGCTGCAGGCACAGAAAGCCCCCACCTGACTCGCATGAACAACCAGCTCTCGTGGATTAGTTGGGTTCAGAAACTGAACCAGATATCTCGTTTGATTGACAGCAGGTTTTTATGAAGCTTTAACTGTAATCCACACATATTTCCCTTATATTATTTCATTTTACAGATCAGGATTGTTGCTGTATTGACTTTCACACTGGGACGTGACAGCGCTATGCTGATCCACACCACTAACAGCTTCTCCCTGTCGGTATTTTCTCTCCTGGATTCTGATGCAGTTATCCCCTGACTGTAACTCCCTTCGGGCTGTTGACTTTCCTTTCATCTTAAGTCTCTCACATATTCGCTCAAGGTCATAATCAGATCTCTTAGGCATTGAGAGAAGGTCCCAACACCCATACCAGCTTATCTGAGTGTGTCAAACCTGTCTGCTCCCTAACCTGGGGTGGGGGCAGAGAGGCAGACAAAGGAGGAGAAGGGGGGGAAGCAGAGATCACAAACCAGAGCTCACTATACTCTCGTTGTCCCAATCACACACTTTTCCACTGTTAGTCAAAACCCTGAAATTCAACTCGACTCTGAATTTTCTGAAGCCCCAGATGCGCCCTGTGCTTGTAGATCTACTTGCTAAATTCACTGAAATCCATCATTTTCACTTAGTGATGGTAAATACCTTTCCCAGTCCAAATTCTCTTCTAATTTCTGTGCCATCTGTCCCTGGAAACAACAGCGTGGATCTACGCTTCTTGTCTGCACCACAAATCACACTGTAATGTCTCCTCACGGGCAGCCTACTTGTCTTCACAAAAGCCCGTTCCTGAACCAAGGGAGATGCTGACTCATTAACAAACAGCACCACGTTAATTTTTCTATTGATAAACACAAACAGTAAATTACTCCAAAGACTCACATGCTTTTAGGCTAAAGTTTTTCCTATGCCAAGTTTTAAGAGTCAGCCACCTAGAAAAGAAGTTCCAGCCAAAGAGTACCTAAATGAAGATGCCATCTAACTGCAAATGGGCAAGGGTTATTTTGTTTGCTTTTCTAAATGCATCCAGAAGCAGAGAACTACTTATTTTAGACAGCTGTTTACATTTTGAGTGCAGGAAGAATTTCACTGTCTAACATTAGGCATTCTATTGAAATTCTCAGAAATTGCCTTATAGACCTGACAAAATATGAAAGTGATGACACTGAAATCCAGGGGCTCTGGGTGGCTCTTCCTTGCCAAGGTGCCAAGCAGACTGCTGGATTCTATCCCCACTGCAAAACCAGGAACTTCAATGACCAAGGACTAATCTGGCTTAATTATACATGTTAAACGATGTTGTAATAGGAACCAGAATTAACTGCTTACCTCCAAAATCACAAAATCATCATTAAAAAAAATTTTAAAAAATCAAGACCTGTAATTCTTACTGGGCCTGTTCTTTATCCATCCCAACAAGCTCCATGCAGCTTCAACCTTTACCCCTATTTCTATCGTTTTATTTCTCAGTATTGGGTTTCTTGTCTAGGCAGTGGGATCAGCATCTTCATATCTCATCAAGATTTCAAATCTTGGTTCCAAAATCTAGTTGTTTGTAACATATTTTGAAATTTAAACCAAGACACGCAACCGCTAAGAACTAGTAGTTGTTTGTTGGCATTTAAACATAGGTTTGCTGTCAGGTAAACACGTTAACACTTTCAGAAAATAAGATAAGAACAAGAAACATATGTTCACAGATTTCTCTTGTTACCTTAAATTGTTTACTATTGAGAAAAAGGTTTGATTTCTACAAAAAAGGTGGATTTCTACAAAATCTCCATTTCAATGTCTGGATCTGCAGTGCTAGGCATACTATGTTGTCTGTTTACAGAAAAAAGTAATCCACTGATCCATTAAAATCTATTAATTTTAAAAACCTATCTCAGTATATGTCTAATTAATCTTTGTAAAAACATCAGCAGCTGAAATCAGTCATCAAACTGAGGAAAGCCAAAATAACTGCGTGTCAAAATAAGTTTTCTCTAAATGAAGCTACAAAAAAAAAAAAAAAAGAAAAAAAAAAGAAAAACAAGCTAATAAATCCTGCTGGCCCCTTTTCTAATCGTCAATTTGTGTTCATTTTAAATGTAATTTTCACTGTTTTACACTGAAGCTGTTTCATGTGCAAACTCTTCATTGAATCAGGTATTTAGGATTGTTCCCTGCGGATTAATTTACCTTCTGAACAGCCCTGGATGATATAAGTACTGCTACACAGGCTGGAAGCGATTGCTCTATGGACTTAATCTCTTCTACGAGCTATTTTAAACCAAACCAATTTTGACTTTATTTAAAAGGCAAAAGCATAAGGTTAGCTACGAGCCAGCAACATGAACTGACATGCAGAGCGTTGTCTCCCGGGGGGACTAAAGCTTACCAACGGCACAACGCAGAGAGCTGCTCAGAAATTACAACCTCACCACCAAAATTTGAGAAAGCAACACCTAATTTCAGAAAATTCACATTATATGCAACTACGAAGGTTGGTGCAGCGTGATACTCAGAGGTTAAAAGTTGGCAATGCAAAGTTGGAAAATACGAAGATAGCTCAAAGATCTGATCGGCCTGGAGGTGGTCAGCAGTTGGTCTAGATGATCACTGCAGGTCCCTTCCCATTTAGAATATTTTTTTCTATTTTATTTCTTGGGCAGAAGGAACTTCGTGACAGTCCCTGATAGGATCAAGCCCACAAAACACCTGCAACCAGAAGGATATCTGCAAAACAACATTATTTCTGCAAGTTTGCTGTATTCATACCCTAAACTTTGCAGAACTGCAGAGGGTATTCTAGGACAGAGCCTGTGCTCGCATGGTTCGGATGTGTGAGCACATCTCCCATCATCTCCCGCGTGGGCCCCTGCGGTGGATGAACTGTGCTTTACAGCAATAATCTCTTTAGAGGGTTGCATGGGGAATGAAGACCCACCCTCGGGATGAATCCTTCTCGCAATCACAACAGGACTCCTGTTGCATCAATAATGTACCTAAACCATATCTACACGTTAAAAATATTCAGGGCCTTAATCCAGATGCAGAGAAGCTGCTTGAAACGGGCAAGAGCAGCTACAGACTAACACGACATCACTGTCCATACTTCTATCATCAGGCAGATTGTTGTATACATAGAGAACACCAGCATATCAGATTATACTAAAAATTAACTCTCAAATTAGGATTCCTTCTGATATTATTACTTTGGTTAGATTAAACATCTAAACCACAACACGAGTATTTTGCGCTCATCCTTTGAGATCTGCTACGCTCTGTAATTCATAGCTCTGGCTCTGGCTAACACAGCTGGTGGCCTGTGGAAAGGAGAGCCCAGTGATGAAAAGTCCCCACGGACCTCAGTTATACATTATGTTGTTTAAATAGTGTCAGTGCTAAAAGGGGCTGCAGGAGCAGCCTTGGACTCAGCTTAACCCACACATGAGAAACCTGGTATCGGAGGTTTTGATCACTATTAAGATTTCAGGGCACAGGACACATTCAGGGCTTTGCAGGATGAGGGGTGACGCAGCCTCGGAACAAGGAGAGCCCCTGTCCCCGAGGGGGCTCACAACATCCCTGCCACTGGAAACGACAAAGGAACCGTCACACCAATGGAGAGAACAGAATTAACGCTTTCTTAATGCAAGGTTTAAGAAAGAAACATTCCTTCAGACATTGACAGAAAATTTCTTACGATTCCCATAAATTTTTTACAGCGAGGGTGGTGAGACACTGGAACAGGTTGCCCTGAGAAGTTGTGGAAGGGTTCAAGGTCAGGTTGGTAACCTGGTTGAAGATGTCCCAGCTCACAGCAGGGAGGTTGGAACTAGATGAACTTTAAAGGTCCCTTCCAATCCAAACCATTCTGTAATTCTATGAGTTTTAAAATCCACAGATACCTAATTAACCAAAAGCTCAAAAAAATTCAACCTCTTCACGATAGCATGCTCTAAATTTGGGAAAGATAAACTGATGACCTCAAATCTATCAGAGAGCAAGAATTTTTGCCTTAAGCCATCTGCTGAGAGGCAGATCTTTCAACCCAGAGTGTCAAACAGACGACACCCAGCGCATCAGGTTATGTGATGGGACAGGTCCAGCTGGGGGTGCCACCAAGGGAGCGTGCTGGGATGTGAGGGGCTGCGGAGATGCCATGAGAGAACACGCGTTTACGTGAGGCTCCTTCTGCTGCTGAACCCAGCCAGAAAGCTTAACCGTGGTGAAAAAAACCCCAAACCCACTGCAGTGCCTGGGCGCTGCTCCACCAGGGGTGGCTGGTGGTGAGCACAGCTCTCTGGAGCAGCAGAGACGTCGCTGCCTCGTGGAGGCACAGAGGGGATTATCGCAGGGGATGGAGTGAGATGGGGTGGCCATGAGAGCCACACCCCGAAACCTAACAGCCATGCCACAACATCTGAGGTTCTCTGTAGCACTGAAGTCATACCACATGTATATAAATATAGATGGGTACATATATATGGGGTTTTTCTTAAATATATATATATGTTTCTTAAATATATATATATATAAGTATCTCCAGTCTCAGCTGGCACCAGTCTCAGACCATTTTAGAACGTCACACTATGACCTGAAACACCTGAGTGCTGTAGAACACATTAATGAATAATAACATGCAAAGACCCTGGAACGAGAGGATGCAGGCAGCCCAGTGCCCCTCTGCAATCCCTCCACAGCTTTCTCGGAGGATTTGCCACATCTCTTTCCACAAGATTTCAACGCTGCCCTCTGTAACAGCACCACCTGCATCAGCCTTGAGCAGCACAGACGGGGCATCTCTGAAGACACGTGGACTTTGATGCCAGAAAGGGATCCGGACACTGGAGTCATTTTACAATCCTACCTTGCTTTTAGTATTCAAGATTTACGTCTGCATTTTCCTTGGCAGAGGACTTGTCTATGTCAAGCTTTCATTTTCAAACTTGGCTTATTTCCCTTGGTGAAACATTTTGATTAGAACTTTTTGCAAGTAACATGGTTTAAAATATTTTTATTTCTCTGGGAAAAAAAACAGAACAGTATCAAAGCAGCAGTTCATCCAAGACAGCACCATAGATGTCACTGCAGCCAGTATTACACTTCTGAGAGAGTTTCATGTATTTACAGGATAGCAAATATTATTTCTCATTTGGTTGCAAGCTGACCTATGCCCTGGGGCACGAGGCTTTCAACTGCACTTGTCTCAAGTCAAACACGCGAGGGGATTTTAACCATCCCATCCAATTCTCCTCGAGGCGGATATCATGCCTGGAAAACATCAACCTTTACGTTCACCTTTCAGATGGAACTGCAGGAGAAATCAGTTTTCTATAGTTACCACTTTATGATGACCAACAGCTGAAACACTAATTATATGTAAAGATTTATAATGTCTCAAGTAGGAAACGGGGATTTTGTGGCTTTAAAGAAGTAACTGCAGCAAAGTAAGAAGCTTCATACTCTGCACCGAAGTACTAAAGACACTCAGAGCAACTCTGCAAGTTAACCTCATTTCACTCATCTCCAGTAACACACTAAAACACAACCTGCCTTATGGCATTAGAGATGTCCTAGCTAACGTGTACAAGGAGGCAAGGAGTAAAATTAACTTTTTACCCTAATCTACATAAATTTTCATAAACTCAGCCACAAAAGGATACCCCTAAACATAGCTGTGTTGCCCCAGACTGCTCCGGGGGGGTTCAGCTTCCACACTGACAAATCTGGCAGGCAGGAATCATAATCCCAAACTTTTCCTGAGGGAAGTTGGCAGCCTTGGGCAGTCCCTTGCAACCTGTGCCCCAGCAGCTCCTGGAGCACTCGGTGCTTTCATACGAACATTATTCTCTGCTGGACACCATCAGCCAGTGAGTTTAAGGCTTCTCCATGCAAAAAACTCCAAACCCGTAAGTCTGCCCTGCTCAAGCCTTGAGGTCAAAATCCGTACTGCTCTTGGTATGTTTAACTTCTCTTACAACACTGGTCTCAAACGGGGGGAAAAAATATAAATCACTGGCTTAATTCATATAAACAATCCTGCAAAAAGACAGAGATTAAACAGGTAAACCCATTTCTGTTTCAAGCCTCGAGGTATTATAAATCACAGTAAACACACAAAAGGTCTTGAAACATAATGAAAAATACCTTGACAGTAGCATCATGTTGACCCTATATTCCTTCTGTTCTAAATCTGAATTCCCTGCTGCACCAGCTGACAAATGGGATGAAGAATGGTATGAATGCCTCCAAGGGCTCGTACCTGCCTGCTACTCAGGCTAGAAATGTAAGGCCTGGGTAAAACAGCATTTCAATCGAGCGAGACACTCCCACCAGCGGAGCACACCTCACCGCAACCACCCTGAGACAGACTGGAGCAGCAAAGCTTCAGTTTATAAACTGCAGTTTATCACTTGCAGCAACAAGGTAATGAATGTTTTTAAGCACAGCCCACTACTGTAAATACTAAAGAAATTGGTTAAAAAGGCTCCACATCTAATACAGAGGTTGCAGTCTTGATGGCTGATTTACCAAAGCATCATTAAAAAAAAAAATAAAATTACATGGTCTTAAGTCCTATTATTTAAACATATCCCTCTCACAGAACCACACACACATCTGGAGGAACATCTCTGCGACAGCGACGCACTGAAACGATGGACAAGAGCTTACCAAGTGCAGAAGTGGCCCCGAGCTGCAGGCTCTCCTCCTTGCCCAACCCTGACCCGTATGCTGCGCGTCCCCTCGCGGACCTACACCTCGCTGCATCTGTCAGCTACTGAGCTGAACAGTGGAGCCCTTGAAAGTTCAGAAGAAAGAATGCACATACACATCCCTTGAACCTCACATCAACTCCCATCACCCCCTCCATTCAGTGCCCTCGCTGCTTTGTCCATCTTTTATCGTTTTGGATCCTTCTTTATTTTTTCCTGGCTCATCAACATCAGTTCACCTTTTTTTCCTTCTTTAGCACCAGCAAGGACATTTTTAATTCTTTTTTTTTTTCAGTTCACCACAGTCTTGAAACTGGTTTTAAAATTCTAAGGTTTAAACAAGATATCAGAAAGGAGGCAAGTGTGGGTGTGTGTGCACAAGGGGAGGGAAGTTATTTGTATACTTGGCATTAACTTTTTGGGCAAGCTTGGATCATTATGAAGCTTTTCGTAACAGTGAAGGTTAAAATCCTGCTGCTCTTAAAATAAAAGCTGAGAGTCCCATCTAATCTCATGTCATCAACAGCTAAAACATTAAAGAAAAGTCACTTATCTCAGTATCCAAAATAACACCGTGGGAGTTGACAACACTGAAGTTTCCTCTAGCTGTCTTCTGATCTGTCTTTTCAGTTTATTCTTTCTTTCGATTTTTCACTCAATTTTTTTCCATCTACCAGGCTGGACCATAAATTGAAGCAAATTTCACAGTTTGAGCATAACATCTGTTCCATGCTGCTTCCTTTTTTTTTTTTTTTTTTTTTTTTTTTTTTTCCCCAGTAACGTAACAAACACCTGTAGCAGACCCATTATCTATCCAGTATTTACGGGCCAGATTTTGATATCAAACTCAACCCTTGATGCCACAGTGGCTTAACTGAGAGAGGGCAGAACTGTTGTTTCATGACTTCATGGTTTCTCACTCCTGACACCAACCATGAATCATGTCACACGTGCATGCACACGTTTGCTTTCTGCTTAATTTGTCTTTTTAATGAAATGGAGAAAGAATTGAATCAGGATTCAGAGACGGTGTCCTTTTGTACTTCGTGTGGTTGGGATTCTATGACCCTACTAATCTTGCTCAAGAGCTGATGAGACATCTGATAAATAGGCTCCCTTTTCACCTCCTAAACTGTCAGCCCTGTCACCTGCAATATGCAGATGCATTAGTGAACAAAAGCTCATTATTCATCAATATTAGACATTTTTCAGGGAGTTCCTCCTTTGGGGAATGAGCCCAAATGGAACCTGGCTAGATTTTAAAAAAAAAAAAAAAGGATCTGTAATTCTTAGAGGTCTTATTCATTATTAACACAGCATTTCATAATACTGATGAGAATGTCAGAATTCAAATGCTTTAGCTGTAAGATCACAAAAATATTTAACCTGAGTTAAATATATCTTGATGTATCTTTTGAGTTGCTCTTTGTTCCCTTCTCAAAGCAGTTAAACTTGCAAACAAATCTATCTTGTTTTATTGTCAGCAGCATCTATTCTGCTTAGCACGCAGTCTCGATGAATTTATTAAGAAACCTATTTTTAACACACAAACACATAAATCTGTAGAAAGCAGCAATCTGATAAAAGCTCAGGAGTAAAAAAGGAAAAAAAAAAAAAAAAAAAGAATAAAAAAAAAAAAAAAAAAAAAAAAAAAGAATGTGAAAAAAGCTACATGTCAGGGACCTCCAGGAGGGGACAGGGGTCCTTTACATGTCATTCTTCATTGTAAAAATCCACAAAATCGAGGTGAAGGCAACTGGTCCACGTGGTACTAGACCTATCCCCACCACTGTGGCAGTGGTGGAGGAGGGTTTATGCAGCTCACTGGTTCCCCTTTAAGCCGCCTTAACATCACACCTCCTTCCCTGCTCAAGATGATCCCCCAAACAGTTGAGCAGCGAACACAGTGGAGATCATCACTGGACTCTACATTCAGAAAAAGCACGGCCCCGTTTCATATCAGAGTAAATTACAGCACTTGTACTGGAAGATTCAGCACGGATTCTTTTAATACCCTTGGGACACTGCTGCTAAATGACAAAAGTGCTGCTTGAACATCACAAGCACTTGGGTAAGCTTTACATACTGGCAAGGAATGTTTTCTCGTTTATTTTTCAGGCTTGCTAAGATTGCTGGAGATTTTTTTGTATCTGCTGCATTTAAGCAGCAAAACTTGACAGTCCACTTCTGTGGGGATCTGAAGTGCAAAGTTCCCCCATAGCAGCACGTGATTCTTTGACCAGTTTTCTTTTCAGTAGCAGATTTTTGAACATTAACAGTTGGCTGCTTTTATATAGTGAGAGCCAAAAAATCCTGGAAGCTGTTCAGAGGTTAGAGTCGGGTCAGCATTTTCACCAGCCATTCTGTTTTACACAAAAAGGATTTAGTGGCTTCCAGGAGAAAGGGCTGACTTGCTCCTATCTCTCCTCCTGGCTCACCTCCTCTCTTCCTTCTCCCCCCTTCCCCCTTTGCTTTTCTTTTACAAATAAAAGTGCCTAATTTGAAGATCTGGACCTTGTAACATCTTTTGTTTCCTTTTCAACATACGTAGACTGAACTTCCCTTTACCGGAGACAATCTAAACTTTCAAAATAAGTCTGTTCTAACCCATGTGATGCATTTATTAAAGTCATCAATAAGCGTGAAATAGTCCCTGTGCTGTACAGATTAGAGATACGACACGCTTATTCTCTAATAATTGAAATTATATAAGAGGTGACATACAAATGGACAGGAATAACTCCAGGAGGACAAGTCATCAGAGAAATCCTGACTGGTTAAGATCTAGCCTTTACACCCGGATTAGAACACCTAAATGCCCACTCTGCGCACCTCAGTGGATAGTTATGCTCTTAAGGTAGTTAATTCAGGGTCTAAAGAGCCACATTCTGATTTAACTTTGACAATTTAATGCTATGCCTAGCAATAGATATGTAAAATGAGCTTAACACGTACAAGAACATTTTATGCTAAGCAAAATCACATGGAGAGAAGCAATTATGCGTAACGGTGTAAAGACTGACTTCCCACCTTGATTAACTGCTTTCTGCCCGTTGCTAATTCTCAAATACTTTACAAATAACACATTAACATTCTGAGACACGTGTTAAAGCTTCTGTGTTCTTAACACATGGAATTCAGTGGTGAGATCTGGAGGCGATGCTTGTTATAGCTCAGGACTGATAGGTGTCAATGATCAAGAGATAACAGATCCGAACAGATCATAGATCAAAACCATAGCAAAAAATGAAGATTTAAAAAATATATTTGAGCTGCCTATTATAAAAATACACCTTCTTCTTGGAGCTAATAGCATAAATCACTTCTTTGGAAGGAGCAGGAGGGACCATGACTCAGGAAACATAAAATACCCAGGGAAAGGTTTGCTCTTCCTACACATAAAAACGGCACAAAAACTAAGGAGCTCTGACAAGGAGATCTCTGACAGATTTACACTTTTGAGGTACCACGTGAAGCTGCTCAGACCGAAAGCCACGTCATCACAACCATCCTGGCAGAGAACAGACACGAACAAGGGATACGCATACAAGAAGATCTGTATCCAATAATTGAGGAATTCAACTGAAAGGGAAACCTGATCCCTGACCCTCCAGAAACAAAGGAGCTGATGTGTTCCTAAGCAGAGAGCAAAGCTCGAGGTGGGCTTTGCTTCCTACACGTGGACAATTTGTCTGCTCTGTTCTGTAGTGAAAATAATTTTAGGGAATTGCTGTCACGCAGAGAGCACCTTTCAAAATTGTTGCACACTCAATTCCCATCCCAACGGGAGGGTAATGACCAAACCACACATCCATCTCCCGCGGGGAACCAGCCTCCCCTCGCTCAAACTGACCTTATGCTTGCTGAAGACAGCGAAGGTACAGAAAAACAAACTTAGCAGAAAACTTCCCAATTTTTTCGCTGCTGGAAAGTATGACTGCAGAAGACCATTTTCCCCACAATTTGTTACAGCTGTTCAGCTTCTATCAAATGCCAGAATAAGGTGGTGTTGAAAATGTTATTGTCAAAATAAAGAGAGGGAGGAAACAATGGGAGAAAGAGGCTCTTGTTTTCCTTTGAGTGCAAACACTAGCAGAAGAAAGCCTTGCTTTCTGAAAGCCTTGAAAAGTGCTTCCCCTACTCCACACCAACATATTTTTACACAACTCTTCCATCTGGGATACATTAACATAGCCTTGGGATAAGCCACCTTCTATTATTTCCAAAGTTTCCATGGCAAAAATCTAAGTTCATGACAGAAGAACCTTGAAGAGAGAATCTTCCTTGTGAAGGGTGAAAAAAAAATGTTTCAGACTTAAAAATTAATTGCCACAGACCTACTGAAAAAAGGATAGGGTAGAAAGTCTGAGCAAAAAGATTCAACACCTTATCACGTCAGGAACTGGATCATGCTGACGCTTCTCTGACACACAGGTGTAGCAGGAAGGACACCTGGACCTCCTCTGGCTTTCACGTGGACAAGAAAACTCCAGATGAAACCAAACTGCACCAACCTATGATTTCATGGCCTTCACGTTGGCACCTGCCAGCCGACCACGAGGGCCATGAGCCCAACACGATAGCGCAGCACCCACCGACAAATCTCATCAGTAAGAGCAGTTCAGAAAAGCCAAGAACATGCTTTTTTTTTAAGGATTCTGCTGCTACGCTTCAGGTTTTGCTCAAATCTGAAGACCTGCTTCACAGCTCTGCCAGAGGTAAGACCCGTCTGGAATCAAGGATCCACTTTTACTCACCACGATCCTCCAGCCCAAGCAGGTTTCAAGGGGCTGCTGCTGGGCAGGGTGAACGAATGACGGTGGGACATTATGAGCAGAGAACGAAGCCGGTGTGATACCGCAATGACTTTTCCCAGAATTCATTAACCTACTTTGGTATGCTGCTCAGAATAGCTGATATATTTGCATTTTAAGATCATGCAGGCAAAAGTGCTACAAAGGTTGCTGTGGCATAAAGGAGCTGAACTAAGCCCAGATTTCCTGATCAGCCAAGCAAAATATTAATCACAACTAACCTCCCTAAATTATCAACCTACCTTTTTTTAAAATTTTTTTTAAGCCCTACATAAACTGTTGGCAAAGCAAAATCTTCTTAGCTGGATAAATACTCAACATAAAACACACGGCAAAAGCAAGGACCATCCTGCCTGGTGATACACAGGCATTACTTCTCTCCCATTGTGCCTTTAATCTGTGTTCTATTTTCTCAAGATCCTTTACACTTGCAACCTACAGATCACTCAAATGAAAAACTTGCTACAGCAGCTACAGAAATTCACTGAAATTTGAGTTAATTTAATCCATCTCCTGCCCAAGGCTGAGTTTAAGAGAAGCAGTCATTTTTGAGGCACGGAATCACTGATAAGGTGGCAGTGACAGTCATGGGGCACAGAAGGTAATCAGTCTTTCATATTTATAAAAATATAATCCAACAGTATTTGAACTATGAACGTGATGCCATCATCCATTCTCTTTCCTCTGACATCAAAGCTCAGTGGCTATGGATAAATGGCATTAAGGAAAATGCTGAAAAAACAGATGCCTGTAAAATTACTTGAGGTGGTAGGAGGGGATGGCAGTCCCAAATAACAGCCACTGCCTGTCACCAAGATCATCCCATCTTCCCTACTGAACCAAAAAGGTTGCGTCTCCCTAAATTACCATCTCCACATTCATAAATGGGCACGGGCAGCAGCTGAAGGAGAGGATAAAGAACAAAAGCTAAACTTGGCAGCAAAAGCCCAACAGCCTCGCTAGAATTAAAGGAGGCAAAAATGTGTTGGGTGGAAAGATTGCAAGAAGCAAAGAGGTGAAGATGGGATGAAAAAATAGGGAAAGCAAGATAAATCTCTTCCTCTTTCACCATTTAAACCAGTTCCATCAATTCATTTACTTGGCAACCTCACCCATCCCCATTTTCACCAACTCTAGGTAGTTTTACCTGTGATGAACGGAAGATGGAGGATTGCAATTCACCTCAGTCACTGCAGCATTAACTTGAATAACGCAAACCCACGTGTTACTATCTCAAACAACGTTTGTTCACCCCACCCAGCCGAGGAGCGCCCGGTGTCAAGCCGAGCGAGGAGGAGGAGGAGGAGGAGGATGGCAGCACTCACCGATGATGCCGCTGTCTCTGCTCTCCAGGGTGGAGGTGGGGCTGGTGACGGCGCCGTAGGTGCAGTCCTTGGCGGTGACGCTGGTGCTGACGGGCGGGAGCGTGGAGCAGGGGCTGCTGGCGGGCGGCGAGGCCGTGCTGCTGGTCAGCGTGGAGCAGGGGCTGATGCGCTGCGTCACGGCCGAGCTCTGGGGAACGGCAACAAGACATCACTCACCACAGCCCGTCACTGGGTGTGTGTGGGGGGGAAAGTCCTGCTATAGCTCACGCATGAGGATTTGCTTTGTAATGTGAAGTTAAAAAGGGTTTTGCTCTTCAAAATTCAATTGCCCACTGGGCCACCCCACATCTGTGGCAAGCGTGGAGACACTGGGCTTGTTTCCTACTGCACGCCTTGGAGATTCCAGCTTAAACATTCAACAGGAGACCCAGAAAGCATGAAGCAGTATTTACCCAAAGCCTGATTCCATAATTTATTAGGAATTTTGATCATTTTGTTAGTATTGAAGTAAAAAAATTATGATAAAGCGAGGTAAATTCTGTGCCTCTGTTTAAGTGGAGATCTCCAGGGTGGTAAGCATACAGCATGGTCTCACCTTTACTTACAGCAAGAGACAGAAAATCCCACAAAGACCTCTGGGTCATTTCCATCTGCTCAGAAACCTCCGTGGGGGCTGCAATTTTGTTTTGCTCTGTAAATGTTTCCTCCATTCAAGAAAAACAACAGTGGTTTTACACCCTCGCAAAGAGGAAGCTCGAAATCCCTTCTCTAGATAGGAGACAGCCCTTCCCTGCCCAGACACGCTTTCCCAACCAGATGAAGTTTAAAAAAAACCCCAAACAACTCAAAACATTATAGGGAAATGTTGCTTTCCAAAGGCAGTACAAAAGAAAAAAAAAAAGCGCAGCAGCACAAAAAAGATGCTGTTCTGGAAGTTATTTTGGAAAGACCCCATAAGACACTGTGTGCAAGAAACCTGGAAGAGTTTATAGATGTGATGCAGTGTATGGAGATTAGTTTATTAAGAAAACAAAATCATTCCTGACTTCAATTTGAGACAAGGTGCAATACAAGACAGAACCCTTGTTTTAACCACAGGCTACTGGCTACACAACCTTCCTGGCAAGGGGTCCTCCTGCTCTGGAGATCTGTCCTAGAACATCTGCAGGCAACAAAACTGCTGCAGAGTCACGGGAGGATGGCGAGCGCTGGGGGGGGCTCACCAGCCACAGCGCTGAGCAGACGCTCCTGCGTCCCCAACGCAGCAACTTCATCGCCCTTCCACTGGACTTCAGAGCAGTCATCTGGAAATAACTTTAAAACGGGCAAATTCAAAACTTCCACCAACCCCCGTGCCCCAGACCAGGCGTCCTGTTCATGGGGAGGGTGTCGGAGGAGCAGGCACCCCCGCGGTGGGTCCTTCTCCCCACAAGTAGAAGAGGATGCATAAAGCAAGCTTAAAAAAAATGGGCTTCTGAATGTGTGACCCCCCCCTTACATTTATCTTTTGGCCTCTGCAGAGGGGAGGTGACCCCATCTCCCCCTTGCTCAGGGGACACTGCAGAACACTGCGGTCCAGAATTAGTTCTCACAGGGAATTAGTGACGGAACAAGAGGGAACGGCTGGAAACTGCAACAGGGGAGGGTCAGGCTGGGCAGGAGGAGAAAATGTTTCCCAGCAAGAGTGGTCGGAGAGTGGAACAGGCTGCCCAGGGAGGGGGGAGTCCCCATCCCTGGGGGGGTTTAAGGGCCGTTGGGATGAGCTGTGGGGGGATGTGGGGTAGGGGAGAACTTTGTAGAGTCGGGCTGAGGGTTGGACTCGATGATCCCGAGGGGCTTTTCCAACCTGAGTGATTCTGGGATTCTGTGACACCATCATCTCTTGCACTGCTGCTGTTTCCTGTACCCTCTGCAGACAGTATTTCATTCGTTGTGGTAAAATGATACTGGTCCCAAGGAAGGAACAGCAGAGGTTAATTCCCCATCTGGAATTTGCTTAAATGAGATTTCTTTTATTCTGTGTGAATGCTTCCCTAATAATTGCACGGATTTGTATTCCCTTCTCCATGTCATTTGAACCCAAGGTGATCACAGAGAACGTCGCGCTTGCGAACTGCGGAACAGGTTTGACATCTAATTTTTTTTCTTCCTCACTATTTCATACTTGAAGCTGAAAAATGCCTGGGATGGACTTTTTTTCTAAGTAGAACATGTGAAAGATTTACTGGTTTTTAAATTAGAAGGCAGATACATGTATGGCTACCGGGAAGTGATCTAATTTGCCCAAGGTATCCCAAAGGAGCGTGTAAAAGTGCTTACTCAGAGTGTAACCACCCCGGTGCTGGGAGGCAAAACGGAGCGTCCCTGCCAGTGGTGGGACGGGGCAGTGCCGAGGCAGGCAGCCCCCTCCACTGCCTTTGCTTTCACACCACCACGACTGCATGGATCTTAATGACAGAGTGCCCCAAACGTGGATTAGCACATCAGCAAAGCAGGGACAGAGTGCTAATGCGACAGCTCCTTGGGCATGGTTTTTATATTAGAGAGATTGCAACACAGTAGAAAATGAACCGTGTATTTCCGTGATAATTTATAATCTCCCTCCAGTATCCATATAAAATACCCACCAGTGAAGGAGACGGCTGCTACCACATCATCATCTTTTGAAGCTCTCAGGAGAAGCAAACCAACACTTTCCTCTCCCCATCCAATTTGTGGTGCCACTAGTGGGTCACGGTTATTGTTATTTTCCATTCTTTTATGTTCTAGGTACTTAGAAATACATCTCTCTTTTCCCCAGTCGCCTTCTAGGAATTGGAGGCAAGCTGACTGCTCTATAAATTCTGTCTCCCTGTATATTCTGGTTTCACACATTTGTTACATCACCTGTCACGCGCCCTCTCCCTCAGTGAACCTTTCTGATCTTCTCATACTGCAATCTTTTCTGATGTCTACATACCATATTGATTTTTGTAAATCTGTTTTTAATTTCGCAAAATTATTTCTAGCTCATTAATTCTAGTGGCCAAATTAAAAACTATTTTGTCTGTCAGTATCCAGTGAAAATATTCCGTTATTTTCTCCCTCTTAAAACTGCCAAGGTTTATTATTATTATTCATATAACCTAACACAGGGCTCTTTTTGGATTGCTGCTATGTATCAAGCAGATGTTTTCACTGAGCTACGCACTACAGTGGGACTGCCTCTTCTGATTTATCACAGCTGATTAGACTCCATCAATTCACCTGAGCTATTAAATTAGCTTTTTTCCCCAATATTCATTTTCTTTAACTCACTGGCGGTACAATGAGCTGCAGAAAGTTTAAAGTAATATTAATTTTTGAGGTTCAAAGGCAGCCAGCGGCATCCTGGGCTGCATCAGAGGAGCAATGCTGGTGGGTGAAGGAGGTGACACTTCTCCCCTGCTCAGCCCTGCTGGGGGAGGGACCGCACCCAGGACTCCCCAGTACAAGAGGCAGATGGGGACACTGGAGTGAGTCCAGCAAAGGACCACGGCGATGACTGAAGGACTGGAGCATCTGACACAGGAGATATTCAAACCCCAAGTGGAGATGGTCCTGAGCAACCTGCTCTGAGCTGACCCTGCTTCCAGCAGTGGGCTGGACTGGATAACCTCCAGCGGTGCCTTCTAACCTCATACTACAGCACCTAAAAACTTAATCAGCTCACACGTGGATCTTCCAAAATGCAAAGCTTCATTACTATTATAAATTCTTTAAGGTGAGGTTTTTCTGTGCCCCTGTTTCAACTGTTATTTTAAAGAAATCCCTGCTGAAACTTATCTCAGTACTAACAAAATAACATCTGCTAACCTTAAGGCACAGAAGAATTACACTTTAAAGAAAATTAAAATTCAGTGCAAGAATAGTCCACTCATCTTCCCTCCAGCTGATAACACTATTGTTTCACAAAATGCCAAAAGTGATATAAGTTCTTTTATTTGCAGTGTTATCAATGCAGCTCTTTAAGAACAAGCTACTTGCAACTGGAAATTACTAAATAACACAGTGTATCACTTGGCATTGAGTGACATGTTTTATTTTTGTAGTGATATAGAAAAATGTTCCTCTGTGCAAGTTTTAAATATAAATTTCCATTGACAGAACATTCTGTATTATTATTGCTGCTGTTTCATCTGTCACATCTTCACTAAGCTTTGAAAAATTACACTGTTCTGTCATAGTCTCATTGTCCTTTGTGCTTCTCTGGCAGCCAGTGCAGTTAAAAAATAGTCTCCCAAAAAAAGTAGGAGAAAAAGGATTTATTCTTCAGCATTTGTGATCTCTCATTAAGGAGAGCATGATTAAGAAAGAGACAGCACATAAAACATGCAATTTCACAGCAATCTGGATTAGAGAATATATCCTTTGACACATTCAAAATAAGGCCATTGAATGAAAATGCAATGTGCTGATTTACAGATCGGGGCAGTTTTTGTGAAAACACCTCTATTTCTTATCTTCACTTTAGCTCAAGCATTGGTGAGATTGCAAATAATTATTTTCTCGCTTGAGAAGGCAAAGCATGGTTGGAATAACAAGCAGCAGCCAAGTCCCAGCTTTTGATACAAAGAACGTTTTCTTTGCCCAGGCCATGTAAATTAACACATTAAAACCTAGAAAATTGTTCTGATTTTTAAATTCGAGTGCAAACTAGTAGTCAAAGTCTCAATCAGATTTTAATTAATCAATGATTAATGGCAGAATTAATCTTTGCAAATCCCATAAATGTCTCACTGCATGATTTTCAACACTACTTTAAGGAGGGTAGCTGAAGAGATTCAATTTGGAAAGGAGAGTTGGAGAGGTTTTCAGAAGATGTGCTGTCATTCAGAAGCAGCTTTAGACTGGGCAGGATTTGTGCACAGCTCCTGAGACAGCCAGTGGTAGGCGGGAAAAGCCAGCCAAACTGTTAGATGGAGGAGAGCCTCGTGGAAAGGGTTGACTCGGCCTGGAGAAGAGAAAACTGAGCTGCATCTACGGAGACCTGCAGCCTTCCACTCTCTGCAGCGGGCTGTGGAGAAGACACAACCACACTCTTCTCTGAAGCACAAGGACCAGACACTGCCCTCACAGGTTGTATCAGGGGAAGATGGTGTTAGGTAGAAGAAAAAAAGTCCTTCACAATCGGAGTTGTCAAGCCCAGAGAACCTGTTGATTCTCCATCCGTGGAGATCTTCAGAACTCGGACAAGCCCTGAGCAACACGGTCCGGCTCTGCAGCCAGCCCTGCCTTCAGCAGGCACCTGGGCGAGGTGACCTCCAGAGGTCATTGCCAACCTCCAGGATTTTGCAATTCTAGGCAAGCGCTGACCGCAGGAGATGCTCACAAAGAAATTTTTAAAATTAACTTGGTAATTGAGGAACCAGCCTCCCTTTATCTTCACCAGCACACGAACAGCATTCAAAGGCCTTGTAAAACTTTTTCATGCAAAAATTAGCACACAGCCCAAGATATCAATCTATTTTAGAGGACAAGTCTCTGCTGTTTCTCTTTAGATTTTTCTTTTATTTATTCTCCAAAGACATCTTTTGCTTTAGAGAAAAGATGGGATTTTAATTTTTGTCAAAAGGCAACAACAAAAGGAACCATTTATAGTAGAAAGCTCTGCTTGCCTTTGAAGTATTCAGTTCAAATAGGTGGCTGTTAAAAGTACATTTTCTAGCACAATGTACAGTAAAGTACATTTCAAATCCTCCACAACTTGCATAAAAAAATGGAATGCAAGCGTTAAAAGCTTAATGAAAGTGTTAAAGGCAAAAACTTTACAAAAACACATTTCTTGGCTCTCAAGCATACTTCAGCTCCCGCAGAAGATCAAAACCCTCTTGGTGCAGTCCACAGTGTGGGACTGACAGACCAGGCTGACAGACCCCCTCCACCCTGCTCCACGCTCGGAGCAGCCCCGGGCTCAGCGGAGCAACTTGTCCCCGAGTTTCCTTCCACGTGGCACAGGCTGGGAGGGAGATTCCCTTGTGTCACCAGGGCCACGACGGGCATTCAGCCTCAATGTGCAGAAACCATCTCTTGGCTGCCATTTTTCACTGTCTTTTTTTTTTTTTTTTAAGGAATTCAGGTTCTCAGGTCAGGTCCTCTGACTAATGCCTATGGTGAAAACTTAAGTGACTTCTGCAGAGTCATGCAATGACTCTGTTCAAAGGAGAGAGGAGTAGAATCAGGCTTCTGAGTTTTATGCTATTCTGCTACATACTGGACTATCCATCTGTCAGTTTAAAAAAAAAAAAAAAAAAAAAGAGGAAAAAGCTGTCTCCTAGTTTCATTCTCATCTTACCAACACTGTTGGGAGTGGGGACATCGTCCAGGCTTGAGGATAAGGAGGCAGAAACTCAGGCGGTTTCTACAAAATCTACACTGTAGTCCTGAGCTTTTTGCCGTTATGCTTTTCAGCCAGCCAGCCAGAGGGGATGTAACAAACTCCATCACAATAAAGATTTTATGATTTGCTTTCTGTATCTGTTTTCAAGCATGAAATCACCTTGTTCCGCAAACATGAGCAAAACTGTGACTATCTGTAAAACCGGGCTATTGCCACTTACCTCTCCTTCCCGGAGAAACTGTGAGCCTTTATGTAACATTGCTAAAGTACTTTTGAAATATTGCACGTAAAATGCCATGGAAGTACAGATTATTTTGGTCACTATAATCTGATTAGAAATGCTACCCACTCCTACAACATTTGCAGAAACAGAAAAACAACAGAAGCTGTTTCACACGGTAGCAGCTGATCCCTGAAACATGTACTGCTGCACTGTAATGATGATTCACCCTTTAACGAGGAGATACAACCTTTTACCTCATAACAATTATTTCACCATTATGAGACACTCAGCTGCCATCTAATTAGAAAATAACCGCTCTCTCACATGCTGCAGTTGGATATAACCCATGATGCTGCTGTACGAGCAGGAAGGACTGGAGGGGTCGTACCTGGTTCTCATCCTGCACCTCCATGCTGTACTGGGGCCCTGGCTGTACCTCCGTGACTTTCTCTCCGAGGAGGAAGCCCAGGCGAGTCATGAGTGTATTTGCTGCCTCATCTACGGACGGAGGGGGTCCCAGCTCCTGCTCAGTGTCACCTAAACAGGAACAAGAACAGATTCAGACAGGAATTGCTTACCTTGGCTACTGCTCGGTGGTTTTATCAACAGAACACCTCTAACTTTCCATGCTGCAACATCAGTATCCGGATTTTTCAGGTTATTCCTGTTATTCAAGTCTGGTTTAACATTATATGCTGGTCATCAATTTTAGGGTACGCAGTGCTCCAGCTGTCAATACATGTTTCTTCTAACATTAGCTGTAATTTCTCCCCTTCTTGCTCGCTATATTCTCAGCACCTCCCGTGGAAGTAAACACAGCCACCTAGCTTTCCCCATACCAGAAGTACCGGAGCCACCAGGGAATGAGATTTCCTGGAGCAACCATGGAGAAGGGAGAGCCTTCCCTCTCCTTCCTCACACAGAAACTACCTCCAAGCAGAGGTACCTTCCACGAGAAACCAAGGCTACCCGTGTCATTTTGAAAAGCACTCCACAAGATGCAGAGCAGCCAACCCGTGCTACCAAGTGGTTAAGGGCAAAGAATGGGACAAAAAACCCACATGAATCTTCCACTGTCTTCTGCTGCTCCTGACATGCTCATGGTTACGTAGAAAGTGCTGCTCTCCAGACACCAAACCTCCTTGTGCAGTCAAGTATGAGCATGATACAAAGCAAAGTCCACCTGCCAATTCCCCATCAAGTTTATGACACAGGTCAAATACAACATTCCACATAAATTTCCTAATTTATTTTTTCTGCCATCTGTGGGAAGAGCAACACAAACAAGCTAGCAATGCACACTGAGAAAAAGGCCAGGCATGTATATTGGCATTTCTGTATTTTTTAATTTTATGATTTGTGGAGGTTTTTGATTTGTAGTATCACAAAGGTAAGTTGGATTCTGAAAGTCAAGTTCTTCCCTGCTCACACCAGCAGCAGTATTAAAACCTGAAGGTCAAGTTCTTTCCACGTTACACTGAAGCAATACTGTGTTTAGTGCAGTTGTAGGAGACTAATTAGGATTTGAAATTAGTCTACAGTTAATTATTCATCCGATAATGTATTATCTGGAAAAGAGCCCATCTCCATTTCTCAGCTCCATCCTGGCTCAGGGGTGCTCCAGCACTCAGCCTGAAGCTACGGTAAAAAAACCCGTTACTTTAAACATTGCTTTTTGATAACTTTAACTGAACACCATAAATCACAGAATCTGGGATACGTATGAGACCTCAAAAATTTAAGCCAGCTTCTTCCAGAAACTCTCATTTAAACTCGTAACGTACAACGCACGGAAGCGTAGAGCAATTTTTTGGTGTCTCACCTGCACTACTGCAAATTAAAACCCTGGAGCATCCCAGATGCAACCGTGTCTGCATTCATAAGCACTGTCAACTTTGGGAGATGAGCATCTGGAGCAGTCCTTACATGGTGACTTCACTGTTATGAAAAGGGATTATATAGTATGATAATAAGCGAAGTTATTGAATCCCTATTGTACTGATTTAAACAACGCTGACGTGAATAGGATAGATTTAAGAGAGACAAATTTAGATGGATGGCCCAATTTTCTGAACTGCTGACCACCCACATTCAGTCTGTGGGCATTTACTATCTCTGGGAGTCAAATCCAGAACAGATACATTTACGTAAAATGCAAATTATAGAGACTTTTATTTCCAAGGTTATTTTTTTCTTTAAAAAAGTAGACTTTTAGAACTTATCCTAGATATCTCTATGTAGGATGTGGCTCTGTTCACAATTATTAGAAGTTTATTATGCATTCCCCATTCTGTCTTCAGAACACACGATCTTAGTAACACTCAAATGGTGCTGGTTACACACCTGGGCAGGAAGGACAAACTGGGTCTATCTCTGCGTTGCTCACCCAGGGGAGGATTTGGGGCGAGTGCCCAGCCTACGTTGGGGCAGGCTGCTGGGCAGAGCCACTTTCCTTCGGCTCAGTGCTAGGAACCCAAACCAAACAGAACCACCTGCTCCTTGGAGCTGGGTTTAACCTTGTCCTTAAACCTCACTTCTTTTACACTACCCCTAAAATATCTCCAAGGAGCACAAAGCTGTCTTTCACGTGTAAAATAAAGAAAATCATGAGCTTATCCCAGGTTACCGCATAAGAACACAGAAGACAGAGAGGACAATAATTCTCTGCTGTGGTAACAGCCCTAATTCACCTTTGAGATGCTGCTCATGGCACAAGGGATCAACAGCTGCGACTGAAGCACTCGAGCTCTGAGCACATCACATTTAGTGCAGAACTATCAATTATTTTAACGTGGTTTTCAAAGTACAGATAACTTTGAATTTAAGCAAAGCACTATTGTACTGGATTATTCCCTCTTTTGGTTTTAAGTCTTAAAAAGTAAGTGCAGTCATTTAATTGAGTGTCAAAGAAGAGACGTAAGGGCTCTGAGATTGCCTGTGAATGGGTATTATGGAAAGAAGCTGTAACTTGCCTTTCAAGGTTGACAGTAAGACCTAATACTCTCTTTCTAAGTTCAGTGAAAGGGCATGACTGGTTTTCTTCTCCCTTGCCATGTGTGCATCCAGTTGATGCTGCAGCCACATTTCACACACTTCAGCACCCTCAGTTCTCCCAGACTCACCAGGGAAATCTGAGCACACAGCTGATAACAGAACCGACCTGAGCTATTTTTAAGTATTCTGACACTACTGCTATAACAAACTACAGCAGCTCAAAGACACACACTACAGTCGACTCAAATAAGCAACCTCTAGTGTCCCAATAAACAGCAGCAAACTGCCTGGCTACGCACAGGCAAACCCAAAGTCAACCAGGAGATCTGAGATATGGTTTGTGGTCTGGAGCTGCTGCACGTGCTACACCAGCTCACGTGCTTCTGCATAAACATTCCATAATCTTAAAATCTGTATCAAAATGCTCAGTGCCAGGAATTTTAAACAAGAATAAAAAAAACCCTCAACTCCCCAACTCATTGAATGTGCACCAGTATTTCAAGGAGTTGTAGAGACTGTGTAATTTTATGTCCCTTTGTGTTCAACAGAAAGCTTGTATTTTTATATGTACACACAGGCAAAGCAATAGGAAGGAAAGGGTTCTTGTGAGCTGGCGTGCTGCTGGCCTGGGTAAGCCAACCATACCCACCTCCCCACCCACCAGGGCTCCTGTTCGTTCCCCAGCAGCCATCAGAACACATAACTTGTACTTTCATGCTAGCTGACATCTTCAGTTGCCTGGTTCAGTCATTTATGGCTTGTTTGGTTTCACTGGAGAGGTTTTTAACGATAAGTCCCATTGCACTGAAATGGCCACAGAAGGAATAGCAAACCCACCGCGGTGTAACCAGCCTGTCAGCACCTGCCAGTAACCTGCCTGGCACCCATGGGATACCCCAACAGTGCCCGAACACATCCCTCTTAATTCAGCTTTAGGCAGAGATTAAATTACTTCTGATTCCATCCCCTTTGCACACGCTGCATTTACTGATCCCCACGCCGTAAATGCCTTTTCTGAATCTCAGTTAAAATTATCTCCGAAGAATTTACTAGAGAAACTTTTCGCCACTTGGAATTTGTTGTGTTTAATTTCAACGCAAGAGCTCCAAACCTGGAGTCAGCATTCCAGGTACCAAAGTCAGATGCAAAACTAAAAGAGATTTACTAGATGTTTGCCACTAGTCCAAGGACTTTCATCACAGATATAGCCCGCAGAGTACAAACAGATTGCAGTGAATTGCTTATTTCGAACAACATAAATAAAAATCCACCAACAGCTCCAAGACAGATTAGTCTCAAAAGCGTTAGCCTGGCTGGAAAGAGAGGTAAATTGTCCAAGCAGTACAGGCTTTTTTTTTTTTTTTTTTTTTTTTTGGTGTGTGTAACAAAAATGTCAGCAACCAGCCTTACTACTCACTGCAAAAACAAATGGACTCGAAAATCAGACATTCAGATTCTTTTATAGTGAGCTCTACATAAATTAAAGGAATCTTCTAAAAAGTGAAAGAAAAAGAGTAATAGTCGAAACACTACATTAAATATGCAATCGAATTTTAGGTAGAGTCACCAAAAAGCTATATTAAGGATACTTTTTCCTTTTAATCCTCAATCTTCAGAAGAGACCGGTAACTGCAGCATTATATGACAGAAATAAATAAAAGCTCCTACAGAGATGTGAAACAGGTTGTCCTTTTAGATTAAAAGGACACGTGTTTAGGCTATCTGGCATTTCTATCTACCAGAGCAGAAAAATGCTGAAAATAGTAGATCAGAGCCTGTAGTCTTAACGCTGCTGCACGCACAGAGCAACCCAGAGGTGGGGCAAAGAAAGCAAAAATCAGCAGGGCACGAGCTTCCCGCTGCCCAGCGCGGAGCCGCAGGGACGGCAGAAATCCCAAACCAGCACCAGCCCCTCAGACTTCTGTACCTGCACCCAACGCTCCCGTATGACAAGTCCAATCTTCAGGGTAATGGGGGAAAAAACTCAAAAATCCAACATAAATGTGACTTAATTACTCTGAAATCAGAAGACAAAGGAAGAGAAACGAGAAAATGAGAATATGTGATTTCTCCATCTATAGCCCTTGAGGAGCATACTATGATTTTTTTACTTATTTATTTTGCTTCTGGATTGAATTATACTGGATAGCTACCACACGAGGATCGGATGGACAGGGAGACAAGCAGAAGGTTGATTAGATCAGGGGTCTGGAAGCTGGGAGGTCACTTCTCGAAGAAGAGCTTGTGTTGCCAAAGGCAGGGCTGTCTGCGGGATGGAAAAGCCTGTTGAGGCAGAGACTGAAGTGCTGCGTTAGATCGATCCATCGACCCAGCAGGACCAGGGCTGGGGCGCGGGGACTGATGGGCGGCGGAGCAAGAGGGTCCCTGGGGCTGCCCGGGGGGTGCGCGGGGAGGATGCAGGAGAAGACAGAGCATCTCTCCTCCACAAACCTGCCCAAGAGCTCTCTGCCCACTGGGTAGCAGAACAACAATTTCTGAATGTTACACCTATGTAATTAGCAATAATAAATAATTAAATCCAGCACTCAATTATTTAGAAGCTTCAAAAAGAGTGCAGATCCTTAAGGCACCACCTATTTTCTTTTTTTTTTAATAATTTAGCTTCCAGAGTTGCAACAGATCTCAGCAGCGCACACCTCCACACTTTCAAGCTACCTTTGCCAACCTTTTACATTAATGACAATTTTTTTTTTTAACTGAACTGTACAAAATGCAAATTAGAAACATTATAACCTGAACTTGTCAAGCAATTTAATACCTCTAATCCTTCCTCCCTTCAAAAAATTCAACCCACTTCAAATACATCAGAAGGCCTCTGCAATTCATCCTGGAATTTACCTGATTTAGGCCCTTTAGGAGCAATTTTATGGATGCTGCCAGGTCTCTCGGATGTCTTACCTACACAGACCCCTGGTATTTCTGAAAGGGTCAACTCGAACACCTCTGTTAACAGCATAGGCAATAGGATGGAGTTCGTAAGTGCTCATAAATGTTCACAGCGTTTCCTTGAAAATCAAATATATCATTTTATAAGCACAGTTATTAGGTTTGCTTTTTTCAAGGAAGTATTCAAAACACACAATGTTTTTGAACATTATCATTTTAAAATACTTTCTGCTCTGTCCTTTCATTTTTTATAATAAAATCTGTCACGTATTCCAGCTGCAATTGCTTACAAGCCAATGAAATTTCTTTAGGATTTATTTTGCAACGCTATGATTTGTTTGATAGCTACCATCCTCTAATCTTTCGAGTAAACGACGTAGGGTAGCATCCCTGGGAGACACTAACGATGCGCCTTTACTCCCGAGAATAATTTTGGTTTAACGGTTGTACTTCTAAAACCAAACTTTGAATAGAATTTAAATTACATCTGAAACCTATTTCAGCCAGTCTCTAACAAATGGAACCGGGTAACAACATTTCACTTAGTGGCACCCATCACAGAATTTGCCTGATTAGGGAAATGATTTATCTTAAAAATCAAAAATTCTTGAATTAGCGAAGAAAAAATAGAATAGTTATGTGGAAAAAGCAAGTACCTTTTGAATGCAAGGAACGATACCGTTTATGATTTTGATCTTCAATTATGTAACTGTGGTGTTTTATCTAATGACTTCCCTCTCTCCATGTGACCTGAATCTGTCCCGTTATTATGTACATCTGCTTTAAATTATTCTGGATACACTTGAGCTATATTTGGAAAATGCCCTTGACCATTTCTGCATATCCCCCTAATCTCAGAATTAATGGAAGGTTTTTTCATTAGTCTTGTTTACATCAGGAAGAGATTTTGAAAAACTTAACCAATAAGGGACAAAGGCTATCCCATACACATTGCTTTCAATGTCCATTTTTGTACTGTTGCTCTTCAGATCCTTAGTAAAAGTCCTCTAGCTAGCCCCAAAAAATTAACTCTGAACTACAAAGGTGTTCAAACTGTGGCTCTGACTCAATTCAGGCCCCGTGTACTGCTCAAGCTCTGCTTGCTTTAGTGGCTGCTGCTGCTCTATCCGATAATCTCTATGAGAAATTGCAAAAATTCCCATCATTAATGCCACTAAGTCACTCTCTTGCATGAATCCAACACACATTCCCTCTGAGAATTTCAAACAAAATAAATTCTCCTCTGCATCACATGGAAATACTGCTGCCTAACCAGTCCTTCCCGCTGCCTCTGTGGTGATGCCCTGTAATATTCCTTCAAACAGACTGTCAGAAAGACAGTTATTGTTAAATAGAAACCATACTGAGCCAGAGATAGACAGTAAATGTAATTTCAATGCTATCATAAAATCTAATTCAATGCATTCCATGTTCTAGATTTAAAAAAAAAAAAAAGACCTAACCTCTACATGCTCATTTGGGGACGAATTTTTCTTTATTGCAGCTGCCATTTAAGTACCAATGAAAAGGGAATTACTGGGGAAATGAGAGGACATTCAGTGCAATGATCACTAAACATATATATATATATATATATACATACAAAAAAAGGCCACAATTACCATAAATATGAGCCTGAGCATGCAGAACATTTCCTAAAAGCGGGATTCCACTTAGGTTCCTGAGCTCTTTACCATATCAAGGACAACATGACCGAGGCAGTAAGTCCCCCCCTGATGGAAAGCAGAGATGCAATTATTTCTTCCTTTACAGTTTCAGCTGTAACAGTTTTTATCTCTGAAACATCACCTGATCACAAACCTGGCCCTAGTGCTCCCAGCTCTAAACATACAACCCCTCATCAAACACCGACTGATCAAAGGCCTTGTCTCTTAAATAAAGTTGTTTAGTATTTATTTTTTAGCTCTCTGAACTGACCTTTTATTCCAGACAGGTTTGAGGACGGTTTCTTACACTCTTATTGATGCGGAAGGTTTTTTTTTAATATGATTCACAATCAAAAAAGAACAAACACTTCTGTCAAATACTGTTTGTTTGTTAAAATCTGTGTAAAATACATAAACTGTATTTTGTACATTTATTTTGCTATGTTAGGTATGTCACATAGCATCCGCCCAAACACTTTAATTCCAGCTATTGTTTTTCAAACCCTCTCACATTCCCTCCTGATACAAATCTCACAAATACACATTATACATCACCAATGTTAAGAATCAGCAAGAAAATGTAAAGCAGGAGCTGGCTTATCTCTGCTATCAGGCAACTTTAGTACCAAGTTTTACTTTTGTGATGGAGTACAAAGTTCATGGTAAAAACACAGTCGACCGTATGGCAGCAAGACTTCAGTAGAAGCTTAGAGAAAGTCCCTCCTCCTGAACTTTTTGGGGTGATTGCAGCTGCAATGAGAATTCTCAAAGGGTGCAGCCCTCCACAGAGGGGGTGTCCACCAAACCTCCACAGGCTGCCTGCTCCCCTCCTTCACTCCGGGTCAAGCCAGCCCTGCTCAGTGAACAGTGGCAAACGTAAAGTTGCAGGAAACCTTTGGAAACATATATATTTGTGTGTAATATTTCCATCATTGCACAAAATCAATTTAGGTTTCCATCTGCCGAAGACCCCACTTATTTCCATCCTCAGCAGCTACAACAGTGGCAGAGGCTGCTGAAAATCCTTTTCTCTTACCCTCAAGGCAGCATCCAGCCACAATTTCACCATCTGAGCTTCTTGGGGAGTAAAATATGCAGAAAGAGATTTTTACAAATAACTTTTCTTCTCCCAAGATAGCTTTGCCAGGTCAAAACACGGCTAGCTTATGATGAGAGATAACTTTACTAAGGCAAATGATGACACTTTACTGTAGCCTTTAACTACTGTGAAATGGGAGGTTGTGGGTTTATAACAGCGAGGAGAGACCATGACACTATAAAAGGCCTTGTCTTTACTCCATCTGATCCATTAGCACATTTTCAAAATAAGTTTTATTAAAAGCAAGTCAGACTAAATGATGACCTTTGCATTCCCAATACTGACAACCTTTAAAACCTACTACCATTATATACCTAAATAATTGTAGAATGGTTTGGGGTGGAAGGGACCTTTAAAGATTTCACAATTAGTTTGGATATAAAAACTACTACAGAGATGTACTAAGCTACTGTTACCACTTACTAGAATATCAAGCATGAAAACATTATTGGTTGATTCTTACTTTCTATGTCATAAATTCATACACATAAAAAAATCCTTCACAGCATGTTCACAGCATCAGAGCAAAAGACTGGGCAGGCTGTTACGTGGCACAACTGCAAACTGAAATATTCTCAGGTACTCCAGCAGTGGGCTAAAATTGATAACTCCATCACTTCCAGTACTCGCACAGACGTCTGTAAAACTGCTAGAGGCAATTCTAGTAGCAACCACAAATGTAACAGAGGGTTTTCAATGCTTTTCAGAACTGTTTTCAAATAGAGCCAATGTCTAGGGCCGTTGCTAACGAGCATCCCCTCGATGATTAGAGGGAGAAAACCCTACTGTCCATTCGGATGAGATCCAACTTAAAATCTGTTGTTTCTATAAAGCATAATGAAAATCTTACACCACTCAAAAATAAACCCAACCACACCGTGCGTGCTGAAGTTACACGGCGTATGATCTGCAATTTTCCTCCTGTAATTTGGGTGGAAATACAACACTGAAGTTACTAGAGGGGGGAAGGCACATGTGACAGCCACGCAGGGAGCCACGCACATCACCGCATCTCCTCTTGCCGGGCAAGCAAACCAGATGTCAAGAAGAGATGGGAATACAGGAGGGAGCCCAGGAATGTTGTGGGGCCTGATACACTTTTCCAGGCAGGCTCTGCTGGCAGCCAGGAGTGGAGAGCAGCACGAGAGACCTGCTCCAGATGCCAACACGTGTGGTGGGACAACGCTTCCCCGGAGGGACAAGCACTCCCCACGGGAACAGATGGAGCCAGAAGGGACTCAGCTAGGAGAAAACAGAAGACAGCAAGTAGAGGAGTCTGAGAGGAAGGCTGCTACAGCCTCAGACCAAACGCAGCAATTCTGGACCCCACAGTAAGTTACAGACCACTGGAGGAATTGAAGATACGGCAGTATCATCAATGCTTCCCGGGAAGGCTGTGCTTTCAAGCTGGCGGCTGGCCAAAACGTTCATGTTTGCATCCAAGGCAATTATTTTTCAAGCAATTAGGAGTCAAATAATTAGTGACATAAAACGTCAAAAAATTCTGCTTAATAAAGTAGACAATCTACTGTGGTGCAGGAGGTTATGAGCAAATTGATCTCCTTTCTTCAGGGTACAAGTGCAGCTGTGCTGCCCCAGAGCAAGGAACAGACGGGATGGGGGGATACCAATGATCAAAACAAATTACAGCAAAGGGAACAATATTCATGCTGGATAAGAATAAAGAAGTACTTGTTCTGCAGTCCTGAGGAGGGTTAGGAAGTCAAGGCAACTGGTAAAAGAGCAGAAGGAATAGTGTGGCTTTCAGAGTGCTGCATATTTTCACTTATGAGAAGCTCTCCACAGTATCACTGAGGTTCAAGCACTTTTTGAACTTTTTAGGACAAAAAAAAAGAGCATCCATTGGCCTCATGTATGCATTAAAACATGGGAATCAGGTTTATAAAAGAAGTGAGCAGCTTTCTACAAATGCAACCAGCCCTTCTTCTATTGTTACAGCTGGTAACACGAACACTGAGGGTTTTGCCTCCATAAAGGCTTGAAACAAAATAACAGTATCTCAAAACTTTGTAGGAAAAAAAGAATTACTGACCGCTTCCTCTAGATTCTAAAATATTTGTGAATAAATATCTGACCCAGAAGGAAAAAAGGAAGGCTAACTGCCACAACCATGACAAAGAGCTCCAGCAACCAGCATTCCCTTCCTTTCTGCCTCGCTAGCATCCCAGTATTTCCACTTATGACAGGCATAAACATAAGGTTAAGGCTAACTTCAAATTAAACTCAGCCTAAAGAACACCTAAAGAAATCAATAGCTCCGGGAGCTAAGATGGAAGATTAGGTTTGTGTGAAGATATCAACAGCGTTGCAAGCAGGAGCCCAAGGAGAAGTGGGACAGCCCCGGGATGCTGCCCCGCGGCTCACAGCCGACACGTGCCGAGGTACGGCTAATTCAGCCTGACAGGTGCCGAGTAGAAACAGAATTACCACAAAATGAACAAAGTGGAAATGATTTCCCAAATCTAATTTGACAGGTAGTACCTTCCTCAAATTGGCAGTATTGAAGAGCTTTTTCTCCTGAAGAAAGGAAAATCCGGGGACAATGATTTAGTTTTGAGTAGAATTTATAATTACAGAATGCGGGTACAGACCAGTGCTCCTGTGACAGTTCATGAAGACGCTGAGAAACACCAGAGTCTTTAGCAACAAGTGAGCAGCACTGCTGGGAGTTCAAAAGGCACATTTTACCAATTCTGTCAGCAATAAACTGAGATCCTGAAGGTAGAAAACCAGCTGAAAATTTCAGTAGGATGATACGGGCAGTCGATGCCTTTGATGACCAAGCATAATAAATAGTCCAAGAGAAATTAAGCAGAAGGCAAGCACGGAGACAGATTTGTTACCCATTACCTACAGGGCAAAACCCCCCCCAAACATTCCAACTTCTCAATAGGAATGATTTCTTGGTCTGAGACAGGATACTTTGTACCTAAGTAGGTTAGGTTAGAGATAAATCAATGTCCTGTTATCTAAGCCAGAACTGAAGTTGCTTCAGACTGAAATTCTAGGTAAGTTATCTCTCATTAGAAGGTGCAGTGACTCTGGTGAAAGATACGGCAACATGTTTCATTATTAGCCATGTCTTTGTTCTATCCCTAGCAGGTAATTCTGTTTTACAGATGGATACGTTAGGCCAACCAAATTGTTGAAGATGGAGCCATTTGCAGATGTGGTGATAAAAGGGCATTTGAGCCTGGAAGGGCTACTTGGACAGCGTTGAAGGTCTACACTGGGCTCAGGGTCCAAGACCCGCAATCACTGCACGTACATCACCTACTGGAACAGTCTCTGGACTAACCTAATCCTCAATTTTGCTTGCAGCTAAAGCATGATGTTCTACACCCAAAGGCAGCTAAGTGACATGGATGGTCATCATCGGAATACAATCCCGGAGCAAGACAGTGACCTACAGCCAGTAACGAAGACAAACCCTACACATCAGCTTCCCAGCGCAACTGATCCCTGACATAACCCCGAGTACCTTTTTTTTCAAAGACCATCACACTTTTGCAACCATACTGCCCGAGCTGTGATATTTGGGAGCACCAGTGCAGGCTGCCCTTGCTTTTAAAAATAATACCCTAGAAGAGGAAACTTCTCTGCCAGGAGTCACTCGTTCAGTGAGAAGTCAGACCTTGTCTGACGTTGTCCATCAGCAATAGACAGGACAAGTACACAGTACAGGGCAGGTCTCCAATGCTCCATCCATACAAGAAAGTCTTCTATCAAGTGCCTAGTCACATCTGCTCAGATGTGGAAGAAAAGGAGGCTTTACACCAACCCTGGTAGGCCCATCATTGACAGTTTCAAAACCAGCAGGGTTGGTTTGCTTGTGTTCATATTTACTTGCTGGCAACACAGAAAGCTATAAATATTCAGTAAGCCAAAGGATTAGCACAAAAAAGTTACTGTTTCCCAACAGGCCAACTGAAAGCAAGCACTCCTGTTTCATGAGGCAAAACAACTCATTAGACTGCCTGGGATCCATCCAGACGGGCAGCCAAAGGTGCTAGGCTGCAGGAAATTCTGCTGCTGAAGTATCTGGTGTGAAACACGCTCTTCAGGGGCCATCTAGGTTATATGTTTTGGCAGTAGCCACAACACTTCAGAGCTGAACAGTTCTTCACATAAACAGAATTTGGATCACTTAAAAGCTTTCTTCCCCCCTTTTTCCCTTTTTATTTTTTTTCCCCAGATAAATGAAACCAAAATGTAGGTTGCAAAGGGAAGTTGGCTGTTAATGAATCACATCAGGAAGCTACAAGAACACGATGTTATCTGAAATTATTTATCAGTTAAAACATATGGCAATACTACATGGAACTTGTATTATTTTCAATTCTTCTCTTGAACACCTCTCCCCTTCGATGAGAAGGTTCAATAAACCCTAAATTGTAAACTCAGCCACGGTTCTCCAAGCTGCAACTTTCAGTTTGCAGCAAATCCAACTAAATCAAACAGCAAGTGGTCTACGGCTAATCCCAAACAGCTGAAACTCTAAAAATGCCTTCACTACTCCTCTCTCAGAGTCAGCATCTCAGAACAGGGCGCGTTGATTTGTTTTGTTTTATTCGGGGATGCGTGTGTGTGTGTGTGTGTGCAAATTTTGGATGGTTAATCCAGGAATTTATTCTGAAGCTGTTTCCATCTCTCAATACAGCAGGAGAAACCAGCACCGTCCTCCCAAGAGAAGCGCGAGAAAAGTCAATCGCTTCCATAGCAACCGACATACCGAACTGCCACGACTCTCTTCTGAAATTAGGGCTGATCACAACGATTTCCCATTCCCTTCAGGTCAGTGGGCTTGATAATGCTGGGACAACCACAAGATTCAACAGTAAAACCATTTGTCAAGCCATGGCTGGTTTGATTATTCCCTTGCCTTCCTCTCAATTTATCAGTGTCCAGTATGACAGAGGTTGGACAAGGATCCTGCTGGCTGAATTTGTTTAGGGATTTTTTGGGGTGGGTGTGTTTGGCTCATTGCCTATGTTTTCACCATGAAAAATCAGGAGTACAACACTGTTTTATGCATTCCCTGTTAAAAGCTTTTTTCTAACACCTGATAAATGTTTTGTTGTGTTTAAGAGAAGCATGTGGCTTAAGTAAAATGAAAAATACACATTTCACATGAAATGAAAGAAGCAGCAGCAGCAAGCAGATGTCAAAAAAAAAAAAAAAAAAAAAAAAAAAAAGAGAGAGAAAAAGGAGCAATGAGATGAACAGAAACGATGCTGTGATGGTAAATCACCCTTCCGCATCCGTGGCGGCGGCACCGCGAAGGTACCTAACTCAATTAGGGATGGAAACAGATGCCTGCCAGCCTAATGTGGAACAAGCAAACATCCCCTGACCAGACGTTTAAGATTTGTGTCCCAAAATTTCTGAAGAAGAAATTTAATCAAATTAAAAGATAATGTCATAACATACTTAGCCTTTGAAACGTAATGACAAGGTAATAAATCACACAAAATGCAACTGCAAACATTGATCTAAGACAAAAGGCAATTACCTGAAAGCACTATCCATCTCAGACTGCTTCCAATAGGTTTTCTGAGCACTTGTAAGTCAAAATACGTTTTAACTACCATGCTAAAACCAAAAAGCAGTTCAAAGAAAGATGCTCTTGTGATAGACTCTAAGCAGAACCAAGAAGCCTGGACACCACACGAATGAGCTGAGATAAATTTGGGGAAAAAAATATTACACATTAAACTGTGAACCATCAGACCATTACAGAAAATTTTTAAGAGTTGAAGAACAGAGGTTTGAAGGTCAACTACTGCTCTTCCATGTTATTCCCCTTAAAGAACGACGGTGGCCGTGCAGGTGTCATCCCTGAGCCATCCCACTGCCTTAGAAAGTTTGACAGGAAGGAAAACGCAAACACCTCTGCCAAGCAGGACGGGAGCAGACAGGGAGGGAGGATGGATCACACTCCTTCCAGACCCTCCGTATAAAGTCACCGCTGAGTCAAGAAACAAGGAACAACTTCTCCACGACAGACACTCCAAGTTAAAAAGGCTTTGACTGAACTCTAAACGACCACAGCAATCACAAAAACTTTTACCAAAATATTTAATTCTGATAGAAATGTATTTCTCAAAGCTCTTTTGTCATCATCTTAAATGGAACAAGTGTAAAATGTGGGCCAATTTCTACTTTCACTTAAGTAGATTAAATTCATCTTACAGAATGTAATTGCCTTCTTCAGCAAAACTAAGAATATAATTCAAAAAAATTTTTATAGCAAGCTTAAAACTTTACTATGCCCTCGCTATTAGAACTTCCCTCAGAAGATACTAACCACCTCGCTCTTCTTTCTCCTTCCTCAACGTTAAAATGTCCAGAGCACATCATCTCGTTCCCTGATTCACACCGCAAGATGTCAAAAGCAATAATCCCCCGCAGCAGCGCGAGAGGCCAAGCGGTGGCACCCTGGTTGCTCAGGAAACCACCTCCCTGGAATGTGCTGAAATTTGCCTGAAGCCTTAAAATAAACATTTTTAGCATTGAGCAAAATTTCATCTCTAGGCATCTCAAATTGAAATAATCATTTTTATATGCAGAGTAGATAATGTTCTCTCCCCATTGCTATTTAGTGTTTTAAACTGCCTTTAAGTGTATAATTAATTACATTACTTGTCAGGGATCACTTTACAAACCACTCCACCTCCACTCAACTGCTAGGCTCTAGCGTATTTTCTGCCTTATTTTTTTCCTTCTTTCAACTCATATCATCATTCCTGGAAACGCCTGGGATTTAACACTGTGTGCTAACATCCTTCACAGGATGCACACATTTTAGAAGAGGGTTAAAATAAGCCTAACACTGAAGAAAGAACCTGTATTTCCTTGGAAAAGTGATTACAGGCAGTGCCTGCAGGCTTTGCCACAGTCCAGAGCAGGACTTGGCCCCTCTTCCAACACCTTCCCATGAGAAACTGGATGCTATGCCCAGACTCAAAGTCCTTTGGTTCTCATGAGTTGTCCAGATCTTTGTTTTCTTTGCTTTGTTACACAGCCACCTTCCCCAGACACCTACTTCTTTCCCAGGTCTCATCTCCTGAGCTCCTCCAACCCAGCCTTCCAGCCCAGCAAAACCTCCAGCCCTCCCATCACCGCTGTTTTCCCAGCAGGAACCATAAATCCAGGCAGGAAAAGCATCAACCATCTACCATGGAAGATGAGTAACCATCTACCATCGAAGATGAGTAACCATCCATGGGGTGACTGCTCACCCTGCGTGAGCGGGGCATAAGGGAGGAGCTCAAGCACTGCAAGAGGAAACTCCACGTGCCACAAATTCCCTCTACGAACAGCTCCAGAAACCCTTCCCCAGTGATTCCTCTGCTCCCTCGTCACCAGCCTGTCCCGTGCTGCTGACACAAACCTGGCTGGGCTCTTCAGACCCGCCAGTCCCTGGACCTGGGCAAAGGCAGCTTCCCAGCTGGATGCATGCATGGAGACCACGGACACCAGGGAGAGAGGGGCTCCCCAGCAGCTCCCTCAGCACGCACATTTTACCAGTCTGAAGCCATCTGAAACCCCTCATCTCAAGTCTCTACCTTTACTCCAAGCTAGTGCTGTTCACCAGCATGTGCTGTGACAACTTTCTTGCTCCTACTTTTTTTTTTTCCTTCCTTAATGATGCTTCATGTTTCTCTAATGATACTTCAAGGCAGCAGGAAACTCCACTTTTCCTTTCAGATCACTACAGTATCAGCAAGAGAAGGAGATCAAAAAGAAAAAAAGAAAAAAAAGGGGGGAAAAAAAAAAAATAATCACAGATCCCATTGTCAGAGCCCGCTCCTGGGCTTGGCAGGAGTCCAGCTCCTCAGAACACCGTGGCAAGCAAACCTGGGGCAGGAGGGAGAGACACACGTGCAAGCACGCCTGCAAGACGTAATGCAAGACACGGGAATGTGGAATTTATGCTTTTTAAGCCAAATTATAATGCAATAATAATTCTCTGTGGATGCAATCATAATAAGTTTATAATTATTAACAATTATAAACAAGACAGTAGAAGCTATTTAGTTAGAAGAAGAAGGGGCTGCAACAGTAAAATTTTAATTGTAACTCATGATGACTGAAAAGAAGCAGCACTTTTCACAGCAACTACAGCCTCAAAGGAGGCATTTCCAAGCACAGGGACTTTTTTTTCCTCCCCAAGACAACTCCTCTTTCAAACACAATACATTAAAGAAAGATCACATACAAAATCTGGACAACATTCAGTAATTCCTCCACTTGTGAATACTCTAGGCTTACCATCCACAGAAAGAAACGATACACTGATTTCAGAGAATCATTTATTAATATGACCTTTTCTACTGAAGCTACACATTTAAGAGGCAAATATGACGTATTTACATGCCATTCCAAAACACTCAACCTCCTTTTACCCCATCCAAGGCCTATACTGAATACGTGTCCCTCTGGTTCATAAACTAGGGAGAGCCAGGGGATAAAAAAGGCAGAATTTAGTCAAAAATCCACTGAAACACTTGCTGCTGCTTTAAGACAGCCCCGGTCCCAGCCTCCTCGGAGGGCAGCACCTCCACCACAGCATCCAGCTCTCCCCAGGTTGCCACTTCCAAGTTAGGAAGAATCTGGGCAATGATACCGAGCTGGCAGCGAGATGCGGCTATATAAAGATTTAACGGCCCTCACACATCTGCATGAGGTCTGTCTGGGCTTGAAGGTATTTATGCAACTGCCTGCCCAAACCGTCAGACACACAGGGGGTTAAGCCAGGGAGGGACAAGACCCATTTCTATTTATGTTTCAACCAGAGGCCTCTAGCAAGATGTATACTTTTAAAAGCAATTACCACAGGATACATAAATGAGAAGCTATTTCTTAAGAATTTTTTTTTTTTAGTATTTTTAAAAAATCAAAAAAGCAATATTCTTGGATGCAGGTAAACCCAAGATCCTATACTTGTGCACTAGTTGATCTAATCATATTTCTGAAATGGGGTTTTATTCCAGCTTCTCTGAAGACCAGCATTAAAAATTAAATTTAAAGTCGTATGTTTATTGAATCATTTTTATCTTCTCAAAAGCATCTCTCGAGATCTTCTAAATTATTCTGAGGGGAGAGCAGCCACATGCAAAACTGCAAGTAACAAACGTAAATGGGCATCAATTAGAAACTAATACTTATTCAAGTTTCCAAGTCAATAAAACTTGGCTGGGGAAGGTCCAATCAACCATTTAGAAAAAGGAGCCGTACTACATTTAAAAACACTTCTGGACTGGAATTGCCTGTTCTCCCTCCTTTAATGCAGAGCCTTTGCATGCAGCTTACCAGGGCAGTATGCATCAACGTCCAGTTTCTGTGCTGAAGAAAGTGTTGGCGAGCCAAGCTCAGACTCTGGGATTCGAGGGCTCTCAACAAACTTTGCTTTCCTCAAAGGGGCTAAGGAGAAGGAGTGGGAGAGAGAAAGAGAGGTCATGAGTAAGGGAAATAGCAAGCAACAGATGGAAGCACTTAACTAAACGACACTGTCAGACTCATATCAGGTTACCCTTATTTTTTTTTTTGCCAGAAAAAAAAAAAATTATCTGCATTCTTTACAAAGGAGATGGCTCTTGTTAAAACTTTCAAACTGTACAGTCTTACATTAAAGTGTACAAGTACTGAGGCACATTCTTGATACTCTTAAACACTTCCTTTTTTCCTACTTTATTAAATTTTTTTTTTATAGGAAGCAAATGGGCCTGAATTCAGCAACTGCAGAAAAGCTAAGATCATAGAGAGGTACACAGAGCCCATCAGGATTTAAGCTATTTGACTATAAATATATGAAACGAACACACAAATTCTGTGTTCAGTAATTGTTTCCTTTGAACATAAAATTCCAATTTCAAAACATTCTGAATGTCTGACCAAACAGATTTGGTGTTCAACACAAAAGTTCAGAGTAAAACTAATGCTTTACTGTCCAAGACAAAAACCCAGCGCTCCACTTTCATCCTTGCATATCCAGAAAAGATTCAAGAGACTTAAATAAAGAACAGGGAAAAGGTAAAACTGTCTGTAACAAAGCAGTATTGACCACTAGTGCTAGAGAAATGGGATTTTTCTGCATGTTTTAACAATCTGAATTCGAAAGACACCAAGTTCCGTGCAACACTGGTTTATAATAAAATAATTACTAATACACTTTTATTAAGTTTTAAAACAGATATTCCTGCCAGACCAGAGAAATAAAACTAGCAAATAAGTTATATGCAGATATTATTATATTAAATTTCAACGTTAAACTCACATGCCCATTAAAGTGAAAGGCTAATTTGAAAAGCCACTCTACAGACGGTATCGTGGGTCAGCATGCTTCATGCCTCTCTGATTCTCAGCATAATAGCCTCAATTTACATAATTTGTATTTATAGCTCTCTGTCCTGCAAATTAAATTTGGGATCTGAAACTAAAGATGGGGGGGGGAATGGACACGTTTGTTCTCATGTGTCTCCTGTAATAAAAGCGCAACAGGTCAAACGATGACCTCGGAGGCAGCAATAAATCTCTTTGCTTTTAAGGAGCAGCCAGCGTGGTTGGCCCTGCCGTTGGAAAAGGCGTAGCAAAAGGCGTAGCAGTTCTGATGAGGAGGAACCAGAAGGCTACACGCAACCAGCTCACTTTAACTGAGCTGGCGCGTAAACGATCACAGGAATTTTTTTTAAAGGGTGTTGGGGAAAAATGGAGATAAAGGTTAGGGTATGTTTTTTCAATAGACGGTCCCTCTGAAGAAGAATATAGGCAAGGAATCAGACAGTCCTCTCTGTACCAAAATAGGTGCTAACACCTTCCCAATACTCTCCCCAGTAATGATCCATCCCGGGAGACCTGACAAAAAGAAGGTACCACGCTACCATTTTGCACAAGAAAATCCTGGATGAATATTAGATGTATTTATAGCTCGTTCTCCTCTGGAGTCTATAGGGGCTGGTGTAACATGAGCCGTGCCAGGCAAGAGGAATGTGAGAGCCTGACGGGAGATAAAGGCAGGCTGAAGCCCCCCGCTCCCCCCCGACCTGCTGCCGTCCCACCGGCACGGGGAGCTCATGGATGTGCAGCCCAGCTCAGTCACACAGCCTGGTGCTAAATGCTGCAAACCAGTGGTCAACTGTATAGACAAACCCCCCCAAACCCCTACAGGCACACACAAGCACCCTATCAGCTTGCAAACTGGCCAACACCAGTGAAAAAAGTATTCACAGTAACGACCTTGTGCCAGATACTGATGTAATGAAAACACGTAAATACTGAGACTATTACTATGGCATGAAAATTGTTTAGAATAATAATTCTGCACGGGTCAACCTACTAATATTTCATTTGTAATTGCAGTTTTAACAAATATGTGTATTTCAAATGTCATTTTTATTATATATCTATTAGAAATAGCTCATCTTTTATTTCTTTATCATATCTGGCTAACACTAGAACTATAAATCATCTGACGTGACACTTGGCAATGACATTTTGTTCTGAAATGAAGAAAAAACCCATGGTTTTCATAGTTCAGGAGAAGTTAATGACTGCAATGGGATTGTCACCAGAAGGTATTGCACTGAAGATTACTTGAGTTACTAACCCAAAGAGGAAGAAGACATTTAAAAACCAAAAGGGGGCTGATGATACCGATGATGCCGCTGTCTGTGGGGTATCAGAAGTCTGCAGAAGACGCAGAAGCTGCACGATTCACTAGATCAGCACCAAAGAGGTCAGTGCCCATCTGTAAGGAACGCCACAATCTCCATTTCCACAGATTTCTGCATCTCTTCTGGATCTTCCTCATTCCTCACTGAGGAACCAACCCTATCTGCTGATGTTCACCTGATTAATTAATTCCTGCCTTCTCCAAACAACTGGCCTAGGACAGCAGAAGTGATCAGCTCGTGGCTTCACCAAGCTCATCCACTGATTTTTCTTTTGAGGACAACAAACAACTTCCTATTAAAACCATGGTGAATTCTCACTGTACTGCAAGTTTAGCCACACACATCATTTGATACTATTTATGTTTTTCTCCCCTAAAAAGCATGACTTAAAGTCTTAAAAATGCCTCTTACCACCAAACAAGATACACTATGTCAACAAAACTTAAAAGACTTGACTAAAAGCCTGGAGTTAATATAATCTTCTCAGTGTAACTGCAGATTGGGAAAAAGCCATAGAGCAACAGTTTCTTTTGTTTCAGATATTCTGAACCCGAAAAAGACAAAAAACCCTCCTAACTCATATGTAACCCAATTGCATGAAAGGAGGATTTTTACGTAAAAGAATTAATCACTCCTGACTCCTGTCCAAATGAAGATTATCCTGAGAGATTCATATTTGGGCATTAGTTTTCTACTGGAATAAATAACAAATGGAAATGCCATAAACTGAGAAATCTGTTTTGCCATTTTTTAGCCAAATGTTAAAGGATAACACTGATCTTTCTATAAAAGTGACTTTTCATACACAATAGTTTGCCTAGGTCCTGAACATCCCCCCGTGAGGCAAATCTTATGATCAAAGTCATGGGATGAACATTTGGCACATACTATAAAAACTAACAAAAGCATGAAAAAAAATATTTGAAGTATTCTATACCTGTTCCTGTCCATTAGGCCTCTTATTTCTGTAAGGTTTTCTGTACAAACCAGACCGACTCCAGGCATTAAACAGCATCAAAATAGCCCTTCCTGTTACACAACTGCCATTTTTTTGAGCAGGGACCAGTATTTCTTCAATTCTGTACCCAAAAAACCCAGCTATGTAAGCTGTTATAAAAATAGAACAATTTGTGTGGTCAGTAGTTAGTAAAGCTGTCTTTCTAGAACTGCAAAAGGCAGGTCTAATTCAGAAAAACGTACTGATTCCAGGTAGCCTGAAGTCACAGCCCCGTTGCCCGGGTCCGTTGGCCGATGAGAGCCCCAGAGCTGATGGCAGTGGCCGCGCCCCACGTACACTCCACGGGCTGTCCCTGCTCCCGAGGGCTCCACGACAAACAACGTGGGCATCAGACAAGAACTGACTTGCTACTCCTAATGTCGGAACTTAAATTTAAATACCTAGAGAAGTTATTTAAAACAAATACTGCACATTTTTGGGGCTAGTTCCTGCAGTTCTTAGTGAGATTAATCCCCATTGGTATCCAAGCCAGTAGAGCAGAACTGAAAATCCTTCCTTCAGTCCAAATAAAATTCTCATTTGACTTTGACAGCAACTTTTCCCGGGCAAGAAAAGGGATGGTAATTCTAGGGTAGGAGTTAACCATGTAATACAAAACAATTACCAGGGCAGGCATTCAGAAAGTTTAATTAGATGGCTCATTTATGACACTTTCTGCAGCAGGTGGTCTATCTTCCAGTGGGGACAAAGATATAAATTATTCCTTACTTGGTTTTCATGCTAATTCTCCTTAATATCCACATGGATACTCTAAGTATTACACTGTCACCAACGACCGAAGTCTTAAAAACCGACAGGAATATAAAACAAGTTTAAAAACTGTATATAACGTTTGGGGTTTTTTTTTGAAAAATATACATTTGAGAGAAACTGCTCTTCTAAAAGAGGAAGAATTCTGTTATCTGGGTTTCAGGATTGCCTGTTGATTATTAGCCCATAGGTGGTTTCTTACACAAGAAGAACCATACAATAGAAGATACAGGCAATAAAATCCAAAGACCCGCTGAGCCCCAACAATGTTTCTTCATCAGCGGAGATGGGAGATGCTCCATTTTCTTTCCTCTGATGACAGAAGAGAAATAACCTCGTCACCTAACATACAGCTAGACATGAATTAAAAAGGAAATGTGTACTTAGAATAGATGCACAGGACTGCAATAAAGCTCTGTTAAACGAACACAAGGGGAAAAAAAAATATTAGAAGCTGCAACATCAAGCAGTCTGCCGACTGGCTTTTATTTAAGAGTGTCTTTAATAGAGATTCTAAGTATTTGAAGAGTATGCCCACATGAGGAACAGAAACCATGAGCCCAATTCATCATTCTCCTCAAACCTGTATGCCAATACTAGTTATTCCTGAAGAAACTTTCATTCCAGAGGCTGGAACGAGTGGTACGGAGAGCTGCACAGCCCCTCTGACACAGAAAACGCTTCACGTATCAGGAGCTGCTGATGGTTTATCCCTTTGCACATCTGCACAAAGCACTGGGATCAATTCTGGTGCTGTTTGTGATCAATGCCAAGCATCCCATCTACTACTGAATAAATACAATCCAAAGAAAAAACAGGATGTGTTTACTCATTCAGAGTAATCATTTTATCTCTGTTAGCACCGTGGTCCAGTTCAGCCTATTGAGCTTCCTAATTCTATTGCGTTTGCTGTGTTACCATTTAATTGTCACAGGAGTTAGGATTTTAGTTTAAAAAAAAAAGGTTTTTCTTTAGTTTAAAAGGCAGCGATACAAGGAAATTATCACGGATTAGCAAAAGGCTTCATCTACTAAATTCAGTTTCTGCTCTGAAAGGAATACTTCCCTGTAAAAGGGTTATTAACAGCTAATGACCTGATTGAACCAAGAGGTTTTTTTCAGGCAGTAATTTCAGTAGATCTGAAATCATTCCATGGTTTGACCACAATATACATACACCTATACCTCTGTGTGTGTTGTGTGTGTGTGTGTGTGTGCAGACACCCATGAAGAGACACAAGCAACCAGCCTATCTATGGACAAGAAAGATGCTGGAGGAAACAGCGACTCTTCTCCCGTAGCACGAACGATGGACTGGCCATCTCTGAGAGACTGAAATGTCCTGGGACTGTCTCAAAGCTTCCTTGTGTCTGTGCAAACCTCCAAGAAAAGCTGCTGCGGCCTGTGAATTGGTCTGGGGGATGCTGCCCAGAGAAGCAGGAGTGTATTGAAGGATGCAATCTCCACTTCTTGGTGGTTGCATTGTCCAGACTCTTTCCTCACAGGGGCAGAGATGGACTGAGCTGGCCCCATCCTGGAGCCCTCTGTGGCTCTACTGTGCAGGCCAGACCCCATGCCTGCATTGCTAATGAACTGACAAGAGGCAAACTTTTCTGCCCTTGACGCCAACCTGTTGGACCAGAGAAAAAAATAAAAACAAAACTAAAGGCAAGTAGATATGCTGATCGGCTGGTACGATGAACTATAAAAGGCAGCAGAAAATCTTTCTCTTTGTGCATCTACCATTGAGGGCAGATCTGGTGCATCCACCACCAAAGCCAGACCCGTGTGCACCCACCACAGAAGAACTGAAGACTGAGGACCAACGGGACGCCACTGGATCCATGGTGGTGACTATTCTTGCAGCCCTGTTCTGCATCCTTGCTTTATTTCTGCCTTTTCCTTCTACTCTGTCCTATCGCTACCCCTCTTCACTTTTTTAATAATAAAAACCTATTTTGGGTATACAGCATTTGACCTCGTTTGTGTCTTAATCTCGCTCTTGGGATCGTAACGAAACCTCTGCCGACGTTGGATCGGGACACCATCCCAGGGTACCCGGGAGCCTCTCCTTGTGTTGGCTCCTTACAAGCATTACAGAAATGTGTATTACAGTGCCCTGAACTAAATTAACACAAACCACTACAACTTTCTGTTACACCAACTCACTCTTCATCGTTATAAATAAAAACACAGGGTGCCACACGCCTCGATTCTCTCGACTTGCTCCAACGGGGCAGGTCCTGGGCAGAGTCCCCAGTTTCTCCCCAGTTTTGTCCTCTGCCCACCTTACACAGATGAGTCCTGTTGAATTTCAACTACACTTTGAGCCTTTTTCTGCCAGAAGAGGACGAACTAATGAAACTTGGAATCTTTGTGTAAAACTACTGGTTTTATCATAGGCTGAAGAGGTGAAAGAGTGTCCTGAATGATGAAAACAAGTCAACTGCCCTGTTTACTGCACGCTCACCTCTTGCAACTGGTTCAGCTGACAAGGAGCTGAATTTTGCATTTAAACATTGCATTTGTAAATACTGCAAGCACAATGTTATAACATAAAATTCTGCATGGAGAGAAAGCAATCCCCCAAGCTTTTACAAAACCCTGCCCAAGTTAGGCTGTGATGGGAAGAACCAGAGCACCAGTTTGAAGAGCAAACTTCAGAAAACTCATATTTAAAGAGAGTAAAAGTGGGCGCTTCACACATCATCCGTTCCTCATCTTTAGTTAATAATGACAGGTGCCGTGCCAAGGGCTGACTCACGTGCTGGAAGCTGCCCAGTGGCTACGTAATGCTGCAGAGAGTAGACTTTATTGAAGTCTCCCTTGTACTAAAATGTTTTAAGTGCTGCAGTGCTATTGATCCACGGCGCTCCTGGAACAAATAACTGTCAGATTCAACACAGCTGGACTACACCCAAAACATGAGAAATGTAGCTTTCAGTGCTGCCTCTGATCCCAAATGACTCTTTTATTTTGCTGAGGTAAGAGCCGTAAAAAGAGAAAATTACAGACCACATGATTATTTTTTGCAGTGACACTAATACACTAGTTATGTGTAATTAGGATTTTTAGCCATAAAGTTTAAAAAAAAAATCATTAGAATTAAAATAGTGAAATTACAGGTTACAATTCTTTAGATAATCTATTGTTATTTTACAGAAACCATTGTGTAACAGTAGCAGTTTCTTCCTTTCTGTTACTTGAGAGTATAAAAGCTTTTTTAATTACTTTTTAAAGCCTCTCTTCTTTCATCGCGCTGTTATCACAGCATCGTGGGTAGGGCAGAACATACAAGGAGTGAGAACAATGTGTTGTCTGGAAACATCATACTTGTTCCAAAAGTTTCAGAAAACGTGTTTAGTTTAGGAGATAAGGTCCTGAAACAAGAAAATTGAAGGAAATGAAGGTGGAAAGAGGAACAAAGCGGAAAAAAGCAGGAAGGGAGTCCAGCGAGCTGGTAATAGAAGAACAGCAATGGGAAAGGAGAGCTAAAATAAGCAACTATCAAAAACTGTCTTCATTTAAAAATTCATCTTTGGACTGTAAGAAGTCTGTAACATGAGGGTTTTGCCTGTTCCTGCTTCTGAAAAATGTTTTTTGTAAAAACGAGGAACAACCTTCTCTGGATGAGTGGATTCTGCAGTCGCGTGGGACCACAGAGACCTACTGGAAAATTATTTCACCCTCTCTGTCTCTCTCCAGATGAACAGTTCTGTACAAGGCACAGAAAATAATAGCAAGCCATAGCAGTAATGTTACAAAAAGATGTTGAGTGACATCAGAAAGGAATGAGTCTTCTGAAAAAGTATTTTAATTACATCAAATTAGAACTCTTCTTAAATTATTACAACCTCTCCCAAATAAAAACAATTGATCAAAATCACCTTCTGTATGCACGGGCACTCCTAGTCAATTTTCACAGGAGAAAAAATAACTTGGTTTTGAAAGGCTTATGTATATTTTAAATATATACAGAGTAAAATTACACAGATTTCTGTGTGAAGTGTTCAATAATGGCTAGTACAATGACGTCTGTAATAAATTTGCGTATTCAAAAAGAAAATCATTTTGCCTAAAATACTAAACTGTATGCAGTCTGAACTTCCACAAACAATTTTAGCTCAATTTCTATTTTGGTTATTCCTATGCAATTATTTTCTGTCATTTATAGCAAATGGAATAGCAGTTATCAAATTTATCACTGCTGGAGACAACAGACAGCAAACCAGCCCTCTCCCGGGTCAGCCCAAATGTTTTAGTTTTAGGTTAGACCAGTCGGAGCATCCCAGCATGAATCTGTTGAGCAGCTGTTGCCTGGAATACTCTGGCAAGCCTTTAGGAAGAAAGTTGCTCCTATTAATGAACCCAGAAAGAAAAAAGAAAACCAACAACCAACTCTCTTTCACTGCAGATAACTTCATTTCCAATGTGGGCTGCCAAAAAGTCTTTATCCCCGGAGGGGAGACAGCTTTGAGGAGAAGCAAGTTACTTAACATATAGACATGGCAGGAGGAGGATACGGTACTTTCATCTTTTCATTCAAACTTGTCAAATTGTTTTTGACTCCTCGGAGCTGTGTCACAGTAGTAGATTTCTCCACGTCATTTTCCATCTAAAATTCTTCTTTTCAGCATCATCTAAAGTCTCTTAAAATCATCTCTTTTAGTAGAAATTCCTCATGTGTGACTCAAGGTAGAAACTTGTGTATAAGAGGAGGAAGATGAAAGAAAAGAATTCAGCATCACTTGCTCCAGCTTTCCAAGTCATCTTGTTATGAAAATAAGCAATTCACCCAGTGACTTTTTGCATAGATTTCTGATGCAGTCAGTTTTCCTTTTCAAATTTCAGACTTTGTTTATAGTAAAAAAAATAAAAAATAAATACAGTGAATGAAGACCTGGGAGTACAGGATGAAATCATGTCATCAAAATTTTAAGCCTACAATAAGATCTGTTCAAATACTCAAAGAATCTTCCCAAATGGCAGAAATGGGATGGGGCAGAGCTGGAGGGGAAAGCGTCCCTCACCTCCCTCACATCGCTTTTCCCAACAGTTTTATTTCATTAAAAGTTAAATTTAAAACAGATGAGAGGAAAATGCAACAAAACATGAGTGCTGAATTGGGTTATTCCCATTCAATATCCTGCTGTCCTGGAGTGGTTCTTTCAGCAAGTCAGTGACTCAAATACTGCACTGGCACTAGAAATGAGAAAGACCATCAAAAAAAGACCTGGATATACTATAAAGGACATTTATTACAAAGAAAACAACAAATAATTTGGTCACTTTAATCGAATATAGGTAACCCTGTTAATTCACTGTTTAGAAAGAAATCATTCTACCTTTTCCTAAAGTCCGACTCATCAAAACACAATGCTCAGATTTCAAGATAAACTTTAATGAGAGAAATCAGAAACTAATTAAAGAACGGCTGGAGCAAACACATTTTCCTCTTTTCTGTACGAAGCTGACTGTAAGACAAATCTTGGGGAAAAAATGCCTGGCTGCTGCAGTGTCCCCAACAAAGGTCTTTTGTTTTATGGGGCTTTTTAAAATCATACATGTTGAACAAGTTGGGCTGCAGAAACCTGTCTGAACATTGAACATAGCTTAATTTATCTCAAGTCAAGGGAAAAAAAGGAATATATATTTAACTGAAGATTCTTCCCACAGAAGAAAAGAGCAGGTGTATTATAACCACTTCCAAAATAAGTCCAATCCTCCTGGTAGGATACGTTTTCCTCTTCTGTACAACTCTTTGTTCCATTTTTATTTACACTGAGATTTGACTACAACAATATTTGAATCACGACACGTAGCTGTGAAGCCACATTGAACTAGGAAGTGTTCAGAATCACTGTTCTCCTGCCCAATTACACCAGCATTTTTTTCTAGTGCTTGTGATGCTACAGGAGAGCTCAGGGAACAGGGGGGTGGGTGTTTGTGAACTGTTGTCCTTCCTGCAAGAACGCGCGTATTGGGTTCGCTGAGCTCAGCAACCTGTTCTCTAGCACTGAGAACCAAACACCTAGGAAAGAGGACGGGAAAAGGGATGACAGAGCAGGTACGGCCTCTCACACTTTGAGACTCACACACAACACCAGGACTTTGAGCCAGAGGTGGTACCCTGTGAAACCCGCAACAAATTCACCTTCCATTAATACAACCAGTCGCTTTGTGAGATGGATTGTCAGCGCTCGCACCACCTCGCAGCACACCTTCCTGCACAGTAACTACACACAGTTTGAAGAACCACTTCCCAATTTCTCACTGCTGACCTCATTTCTGAAAACTCAGGGAAAATATCAACTTGGATTCCCCTCCGGCTCTTCCACAGACATCCCGACACACCGGTGGAGCCTAACGCCGCTCGGCAACGCTCACCTTAACCTCCTCCCCAATATATTTACTCTGTTTATCCAGGTGAGCATTACCTCCGCCCTTCAGAACGCTCCCTGTTAGTGTGTTCCACTCAGACATCAAGCCAACAGGTTTGCAGTTTCCCAGCACCCCCTCAGAGCCCATTTTAGTACCTGATGCCATAATAACCACCTTTCAGTCGCCTGGAGGTGTTAAGGAAGTTACAAACGAGGGGTTACCCCATAATTCAGCATCCTTGAACACCTTTTGGTCTTCATGCTTTGTCACAGTTTGTTTTTGTGACCTGCTCTGCCACTGCTGCCATCCAAGACAGACTCACCTCTCAGTCATTCGTTCTTTGTAGTCTCTGTACTGACAAAGCCGGTACCTGCTGCCTCTGCTGAGGCTGCGTGTGTGGTTGGGCTCTTCCAAATCCTAGTGTTCTCATTATTATAACAGTAAAAAATTTAAAACTGCACTAGACTTGGAAGGGATCCGAAAAAGAACAACACTAGACACTGCTGCAAGAAAGCTGTTCTAAGTTATCTTGCAAGCAGCCAAGAATGATCACAGGTAGGCATCAAATTATATCGCCAAATTAAATCTGAACGTAAGTGGCAAGGGCCAAGGCCAGGAGTAAACCAAAGCTGCACATAAACGAAATTTAATTCATTCTCCCACCATTATCCTTAAGATCATACCAAGATATTGAACCGCAATAAGAGAAAAGGCTGAATTGTAAAATACCCTTTCAAAGCCCAGGTAATCCCACGTTAAAGCACGTATGAGACACCAGACCCTGGTCACTACACAATACCATTGTTTATGACCAGCACTATATAGCATACAGGCTAATATGAATTCATTACGTGATAACAGCACCTAAAATGAAGGCAAAGGATGTGAATAGATAAGCCGATTTTATTTATGTCAGTCATTCAAATTTTGCCACACTGAAACTAATTTAGTTGGTTTAGCTGATAAGGGCAGACCTGTAATTACACTGACATGTATGCATAGTTGTTCAATTGATATGAAACTGTATTTACAATCCATATTTCTTTGCTGGTTGTAGCTTCATAGAATATGTAGCTTCACAGAATATTATATTCTTAAAATGAAGCTTCTTATCTGGCAAGACACAAGCCTGAATTAGCTGAACTTCTTTGTTAACACTTGAAAAACTGTATTATGTTGTGTTTATAAGGTGTTTTTTTACCTAAGGACATTGTAGCATCCAACCACCTTTAGTTTTCAAGTAATACATTACTTTCTTTCAGAATTCTCTATTTACTTGTAGAAGTAAATGAACTGTTAGAACTTTCTCTTTTGAGAAGCGATGAGTGCTCATCAGCCTTTCCTTCCACAAAGGAATGGGGCCAAGGAAACACGGCAGGCCTAAATGATTGCACTAAAATATCTCATGAACGTGTGATTATTTGTGTGAGCGCAGACCAACTGGACCTGCCTCCCGTTAACGATGCAGACAGACACCCCAGAGCAACGGTTCTCGGTGTAACGGGATTTCAGACCCAAGAGTCTCTCCGAGGCCCGAGCAGTGAGATGTCTCACCAAGGACCAGGTCCTGTCTAGTCCTTTAAGTGAAGACAGCGGTAACTTTGCTGGGAAGGCAGCACTCTCAGTGCCCATTTCCAAGCTGAAGAAGCAACGGTCATGGCACACAACAAGGCTGGTGACCATTTATTACAGGAAACACACCCATCTGGTGACTTCCCTTCAAAAAACATTTTCTCACACCTTTTCACTTTCATGACTCAAAAGGTAAAACCAGAAGTGTAACAGGGAAAAAAAAAAAAAAGTATTGTCTAAAGTCTGGCTTCATCTTTGCAGACAAAAACCTTGTAGAGATTCCAAGGTTTCAACTTTCCACAACCTGCAAATGGTACCAAACCAAGGAGCTCTTGACCTCTTCACCACAGAGACGCAGGTCCACAACTGCCTCCGCGACACACCATCCATCCCTGGGCCTAAACACACGTGGTGGCTGGCTGATTTTACAAAATACAGCCATCTGTGCCATTTGCATGCCTGAGGAAAGAATCAAGCTTCACTACGCACAGATTTTTTAAAGCAGGTGGGAAAAAAAAAAACCCAAACAATTAAAAATCAGCCCGTAATGCAAGAGTGATGCTTGGTCCAGCTCTGTGACACCGGGCACAGCTGCCGCTCCTCCTTCCTCTGCTGAGCAATTTTCCTACCCATCACAGAAATTTTGAAGTAGGGAGTTACAATGAAAGGATCAAAGATACACTTGCTCCCCTGTAAGCTCCTGAGCGTGCTGTTTTCCACAAAGGCAACTCCCAGAACAAACACTTGGTTTGTAACCTGCCTCAGAAGCGCTGCCTTATCCCAGCTCACACCTCGGTTCTTCTCTGCATCTTCGCCGCCCTTATCTTCCCTTTTTCATTTTATCTGTCATAGTGAACGTTCTTTCTCCCGCTCTGAAGTGAGGCTTCATTTTTCCCGTCTACATTTTCTCCCTGTCCAGCTTTCACAGTATCTGCTGTCCCAGCTCCTCACAGCGTTGATGCCTTTATCTTCCAGCCGGCCCCTATCACCCCATCTCTCCTCTTCTGCGCACTCTCCTGCTGCCCACTTTGAGGGCTCTAAAGCAGATCAGGAGAAGCAAGCCAGACAAGCTGCCTTCACAGCCCTCTTTCGAACCCTCTAAACAGATCTGACACTTTGCAGAATCAGAAAAGACAAAAAGAGACAGAAATTCAATACGAAAGCTCCAAAAGCGCTGCTGAGGCAGCAGGAAAAAGCCCACCAAGTCCCACAGCTCTCTCACTGCCTTGGCCGGTAGCCCCCACAGCACCCACCTTCTCCACATCAACAGTAGCTGGGATGCAACGTCCTGGCGCACATCTACAGCAGCTCCCCAGTGGTTTTTGTATTCCTCGCCGGAAAGTCCTCCAGTGAGGTGTTACAGTGTGAGAGCTGCCCCAGCTCTCAGCTGCGACCATCAGCAGTAACAGCACTGCCAAGAATAGTAACTCAAGAGTTGGAACTACAGAATTACAGTGCTCATCATAATTTATTTAGAGGTAGGGTTGGGACAGTTGGTTTTGTTGAAGCTAATTTTTCTTTGCATTTAGTCCTTTTTAAAAAGTAACTGGCTTGCTCATAAATATATGGTTATAGTAGAAGCTCAGCTTGGCAAGAGGCTGGATTTACTGTCTTTCTGGTATAGTTCCTTTAGATTTACATAATTCATACTGCTGTTGCTCTTATGAGCCAAGTGCTGGACAAGCTTATTCTCCTGTTCAAACCGCTTCTAGAAATTTCAAAGCATGCCCTAGCTTTGAGGAAGAATTACAGAAAGCAAACTGCTTAATCTTTTCTTTTTCATGAAATGAAGATGCAAACCTTTGACAGAAGCTAAACTTTAAGGGGCTGTTTAAATTCACTCAGAAATAATTCTCTGTAGTCATATACTCAACAAATAGAAAATTAGACATTCTAATAGGGAAAAAAAAACCCACAAAGAGCTTAAACCACCAACTTTGCTAAACAGAGCTCAATCTGAAAGCTTCTACCACTGAAGAGAAAGAAAAGAGTAAGTCCTGCTTCCTAAAGAAATTGGGTAGACACACAAGTTTTTTGTACGCCGATATGAATGTTGTATTTATAGAGAAAAAGCACAGAAACACCGTAAAAGAATAAAAGGAGCAAAACCAGAAGAACGTACAAGAACAAGCAACAGTCCACATCTTTCACCTCTGCATGAACTAACATGGTACTGAAACACATCCTGCCGAAAACAAAGGTACATAAACAAGTCTTTGTTTTCTTAAGAGGTGAAATTTTAAAACACTGGGAGAGAACAATGTTAGGATTAAATTAGTATCTGCCAATCCAGATTTACAAAAGCTGACCAGTACATTTCCTCTGCTTAAATTTTATGGTATCTGACACTGTAAAACAAAGAGCGCTACAGCTTTAGAACAAACTTGACACGAAGCTAAGTTATAGCTGCATGATTATCAAGGAATGAAATATTTATAGTGAAAACTCACTTATTTCTGAGATCAGACTATAACGCAGTTCTATATACTAAGCACTATTTTGATGCAAACATGAAGGCAGAAATTTAATCTTGCGTGTACAAACAAATCAAATGTGCAATGTTTAGATGGTTATTGCATAGCAGAGTCGGGGATCTGGCAATCAGAAAGAACATTTCAGCACAACAATGTATTTATACATGCATAAATGCCTTCTGTCCAAATACAGGCTTTTAACAAACACGGTACGAGATAAAACTAAGCCCATATGTTCTGTAGCAGTGATTCCTTTACCAGAAGACAATGTGGAGTTATTCATTCTCATCCCCTTATGCAACCTGCCCTCGGATTAAGTGGGCAGCAAGAATCTGTTTTTCAGAGCAACAGGTATGGATCCACATCACTCATTTCTTCTGGGCAAAACACAAGAAAAACAAAAAGCTTTTAGAAGTGTTCTAATATTTTAGAAAATGTTCATCTCCCACTGCCATGTCTCTTGCAGGCTGATTTGGGAACACGATTTCAAAAGCATCTTTTCTAACTGGGGGGATGGAGGGAGAGGATCAAGAAATTGGAATTGTGTGTTTAAAAAACCCTGAAGAGCACTCAACTCTCAAGACCTCAAGTAGCACCTGGTGAGGCTGCAGGCTCAACCGCTGTTAGACGCAGAGCTCCTTCAAACAAGCCGACAGGAACCCTTTCAAAAAACACTCGTGAAACCAGGCACTTCTACTGCAATCTTCAGCCAAGTTGCCACCCACAGCTAACCACGAAGTCTCCGTGTCTGCAGGGACAGAGCCCCGAGGGAAGCAGCACTTGGGCCACCACCACAAACCCCAACCAAGTTTGGACTGTGACAGGCATGGACCGGTCCTGTGAGACAGGAGGCGTCCAGTTACACCACGGCACATGGCAGGACCCTAAATATCTGGTTTAATAAATACAAAAGTACCGAACCAAGTAAATATTGGAAATGAGGATTTTTTTTTCTTCGGCCAAAGTACCGTTTCACAACAGTTTGGGTTAATTTGTTTTCTCATTTCATTTAGCTGTAGGATGCTGCTTCTTCATTGACAGAAAAAATGCCCATCTCCACACGCAGTATAAAAATCTCATGCCTATCAGCTGTAGCTGTTCTACAAACTGGGTGCTTGGAGGGCTATTGCTTACATTATTAAACAAGATGATGCTGGAATAAGAAAGCGGCTTGTTCAGAAATGTATACACACGGTATGTACTTGAAAATAAATCAAGAATCGTATCTTAGTAATGAACAATAAGTTATTTCTTAATGAAGTGCATGGAAGAGGAAGGGATTATACCATTGTGTATTCTGAGGCTCAAGAATCACTGGTAAAGGTTTCTGGCAACAGAAGGCATGCAGGTACATAGGAATACTGCTTCAGTGTTGGGCCAAAGACATCTTTGATACAACTCCAGATCAGATGCATGAGGTTATATCAGCAGTATATCCAGGAATGGAATCACACAGCACCAACAGCTCCTCGAGGGAAGTCCCCACAGAGCAAGGAAGGAGATAGCACGTGCCAGAGCAACGGTCCAAGGCCAACGATCAATCTCAGTTCTCAACTTTCTGTCTGTTTTGGGCACTGGTCTGTGGTCTGTGAGGAAAACCCAGCACGCAGCCCTGCAATGCTGTACACATGCTGCGGGAACTTTTAATAAGTGGCATCACTCCGACCTTAGTGGTAATACCGTGAGTCTTGATGAGCCTGGCCAAAGCTTCCTAGACAATCAGAAGCAACCAGGTATAGATCGCATCAGAAACTGACTTTTGCAAAAGCAGTGGTCGGTCTTCAGACAAGTAAATCCAACCCAGTAACCCAGTGTGATCAGGCAGGACACAGGAAGAAGCACTTCCAAAATAGGTTGTCAGGTTGTTTTCTAATCCTCTCCTACTTACATAAGAAGCGGTTGGAGATGAAGGGTCTTCTTGGAAAACAAGCAGCCCAGTTGGAGATAAGGGCTTATTCCAGAAGAGAGCATCCCATGAAGGCCCCTCTGCTCACAAGGAGAGGCTCAACCAAGGCACAGAACATCTCTGAGGGTACGATCCAGGAGCAGGAGGAGGAAAGATGTAGCATAGGGAAGAGCGATGGCCTGATTTAACTCCACAGGAGGCTTCCTACACCACCCTCTCTTGATATAGAAACCTCTTAGCTATGTCTAAAAATTAAAATTCTCACACACCAGAAGTGTAATCGTGACAGATGCTCCATTTTGTGCAGCACCAGTGTGAAATAAGGACAGACTTTTAGCTCTGAGCTACTGAAAAGCCATGGAGGTTCAGGGCTATTTTGCTTGCCTTTTTAATTTTATCTGCACTAAACATAAACCTTTGGGGTTCTCCCTTTGTTTAGGCATCTATATGGATATCTGAAATGAAAGGCTATTATCACCTTTTCCCAGCTATAGTGCTGTGATGACATGTTTACCCCAGCCTCTGCAAGTCTGAGCAGTTCAACAGCCTTGATGCAAAAAAAAAAAATTCTGGGGAAGAGCAAATTATAAAGGTTCTGTAGGCCTGGTAGGCAGGCAGGCAATCTCACCCACAGACATCAAAGGAAAGCATGTGGGATTTTCTGCATATCTCTATTATGATTTCTATTCTTTCAATACAGAAGGGAGCTGTGTGTCAAAACAAGGCAGAATAGGGTTCGTCTTGTAAGCAGCATTCAGGAAAATCCATGCTAAAACTCCTTAGTGACTTTCAAAAGCCAATAAATATGCCAGTTTTTTACCTTCCCTCCATTTAAAAAATAGAAGTTACATCCAAACTATCCTGATATTAATGCAGAAACATCACAAGTTTGACAGGTCTCCAACAGAAGAAAAGCCTTAACACAGGATTTGATTTAATTCAAAAAGTTACAAGTAGACACGCTATTTATCTGTATAAATTTCAGGGACACTTTTGGAGCCCCCAAAAAACTCAAGTGGGAAATTTATGGGTTTCACATCAAGAGTCATGTTTGTTTAATAAAGCTAAATGTACATATGTGGGTATGCACAGAGACACATTCATCCACCTGTTTTATTTCTGCAAGCCCAGTTGGTTTCCATTTAAGTATACGCCTGTCAAAACAAATCACAAGTCCAAAAATAATGGATGAAGCATCCCAAAAATGAATAGTAAGAATTGACACAACAGGAAAAAAAAAAAAAAGAAAGATACTCAGCATACATCTTTGTAAGTGAAAAAGGATCCTCCTCCAGCAGGTTTCATTGCTGGAGACATTAGGCTTTGCCACACTAGAGTGCAAGACAGGACTAAAACCGCAGGTGACAAAACCACAACGAAATGTTGCATGCATGTGTGTTTTACGTCATTTTTTAAGAAGAGATGACTCAATAATTCTGAGAAAATACAAGTTTTCTGCTTGTTAAACCTCTGGATAACCACAGATCACAATGCATCAGGGAAAATTAAAATGGAAAATTAATTACTCCCAGAAAAAAAAATACATTACGCATCTCGAAACCGCCCTGAATCTAATGGCACTTTACAGATAACTCAGTCCTTGTCATTGCTGTGCAGTTCAGAAATGCAAGAGTGGGCCTCCAATCCAACCTCCACTCCTACACTGAAAAACATGAATTTCAGATCAGTGTCATGCTGACAGGATGACAGTTAAAGAAAGCAATAAAAAGAGATGTAAGCACACTGCAAACAGTAGGATATAAAAATACCTAAAAAGGGCAAAAGTCTGTCCTGACACCAACAATTTTAAACACAACGCCCCTCAGAAATTAGAAGCAACATGAGCACGAAGCAGCTTTTCCTCAAATTATACCTTGAAAATGATTGTTTATATATTTGTATTTCTTCTAGTAGCATTTAATTTTAAAATCTCCCCATTTTAGTGAGAAGCAAATATCTCTCTCCCTCAGCACACAGGGGCTATATTTATAATCCACTCAATTCTAATCTGTGGTCGGTTTTGCCATACAAAAGGAAAACCTTATCTCAATCCCATTGTTCTAATATTTTGAAAGCAAAACACTCTTGATATCAGAAGTATTTTTCAACTCACTCCTCTGTAGTTCTATTTTAGCAGTGCTGAAACGGGGAAATTTTTCAGTGCACATTCATTTTATATTTTGCATGTGAAATCCTGCACATCCTAGCAAGCAGGTGACAAACTCAGATTATGTAAAAGTATTGCAACGGCCACTAAAAGAAAAATAACCCAAACAGCACAACCCTTACCGACACTTCAAACCACTAATAATGGCTTCCTTGTAAACTAGGAGCATCAGAATCCCTTATCCTACACTGCTTTTCTGCAGAGTTAAAGGAGGCCGAGGAACAGCTAACGCAAATTAAATCAGAGTCCGTGCACGACAAACAGAATACTCACAAGGCTTTGTTTTCTCTCCCCATCACCTGAGAGCGTGCAGCCTTGCAGCAGGAAGTCAGCACGCCTGTTAATTCACGGGCACCGATGCCTTGAGAGCAGCACTTGGGTACAGATCCTCCTCTGGTCCACACCTCTCCCTAGCGCCAGCTCCATATTGCTGCTCCCCACGTCAGGATGATGTTACAGGTGACACCTCCCGCTGCTGATGTCAAGCTCGGCTCCCAAAAGCACAACCACCACCTCCCTGCGGTGCCTCCTGCCCCTAACAAACATCACTTCTGCATCTTCTCCGGCCCCAGGGAGCAGGCTCGAAGATGATCTCAGAAAAGCTTACAGACACAGAGCCTTCTCTCTTCATTAAGTCTCACAGCATTAAAGAGCCTTTCCTTCCAGAATGCTGCAGCAAATGTAGACTATACGCCTCCCTTGGGGGGAAAATGAAGTATTTTTACAGTTTCTTTCTATGGCGCAGTTTAATTTGCTCTTTTGTTAGAGCCAACTGCTGAAAGAATAGGTAAATAATGGCGCAGGATACCAGACTGAATGATTCACTGATGCTCTCCTGAACATTTCGGAGTAAGCCGAAGGGCTAGCAATGCAGCCCAGGACCAGAGCTGATGAATGGTGCAGTGCTGCTGTTGTCAAGGCAACTAAGAGAAAAAAAAGCAGCACCATATAAGGAGTTGTGACATGGATTCTGGGAACAATTTATACTAAAAGGCTGTAAGCCCTTGGATGGTTTAAAGCTGCAGCATCCCCTTCCCGGTTGGATACAGGTTTCATTGTTCAGACCGAAGCAGAGTCGGCACAAATCATCACCCGCGCAGTCGCATCAACCCAAGAGCCGTTTGCATTGGGAGCACTGTACCAAACCACCACGAAACAACATGATTTTGCAGTGTTTTCAAAAAAGTGGCGTTGAAATAACGGAAATTATTACATGAAGAAAACGGCAGGGTGCTAACAATGACCCAAGCTAACACCTGTGAAAAACGAGGGTACCGGCGAGCCCCCCAGACACGCAGCTCCGTGCAGGTAAGAAGCTCCGGCTTTACGGGAGCGAGGCTGAGATGAACCAAACTGCAGCACCATCAGGTGGCTGACTGCCTGAGCGGCAGTGCCACCGAGCAGAGCCAGCCACTCCTCCTAGAGACCGGAAAATATCCCCAAATTAACTCATAAACCAGTCGCTGTTGTGCAACCAAGGCTGGCAGTGCCCCCAAAGCATCTCCAGATAAAGCAGCGCAGCGAAAGCCAACTCAGACCCAGAGTTGCCATAGCAAGCTATAAACAAGACCACAGTTTATATTCCATGCTGTAACACAGAGGGGGAAAACCACATAATTTTACACAATTATCATTAGATGCTTTTCACTTATTGCATGCGCTCAAACAGACAATACACCATGATCAAGCAACTGCAACTCTTTCACCAAAAGCCGACACAACACTGTAGTTCTGAAATCTCAGCCACAGAAATTTACACTTTCAGAAATCCTTTCCACTGATTACCGTATTTTATTTGAACAAACATGTACCAGCACGGCCAGCTTCTCCCCACCACACAGACCCCTGAAGGAGCTGCCTCATCATCTCTCATGCTCACACCCAGCTGAGTTAGCGCATTAGTTTTGAGAGAATAAGCAGTCCCAGAGGGCTGCAATTATTAATCTGGGTTTGTCACCATTAAACAAGAAACAATTAAAAGTTTTCAAGTAGAGAGATCTCGGCTTGTTTAGTCCCACAATTACAATTAACATCAAGAAAATTTAACCGTTTCCTGAAGATACAGAGAAGGAAGGAATTACAATCCTTATGGCTCTTCCCAAGAGATACAAAGGAGGATGCAGAGGGGTGGGGTGACGAGAAGACCCCGGCACTACAAACACCATAGGTGCTGGTGGCACGGGGGACATCGCCCGTGGGTGTCCCCAGCGTGGCTGGATCTGGAGGGAGCTGAGAATCACAATGGTGGGTCCTCATTGGGATCACTGGGAAGAGCAACTCTGCAGCCTGTTTAGGCTCTGCCCTTGCCACTTTGAAGGATCTAGTGAAGAGTACATGTTTTCTTTAGGGAAGAGGATGCTATTAATTGCCTGAACACACCTAGGAACATTCCGGCTCATTTCTATGAAGTCTATTCTCAGGGAAAGCTCCCACGTTCCCAAAGCGCAAGGGAGCAATGTTCTCAAAGCGGGGGATCTGCAATGAAACCAAGTCCTCAGGCCCATGTCTTCAAAGATGCTGAAGCATTTAATTCACGCTGGATACTGGAGGAATGAGGCCTTTGAGAATCCAAACCTAAACATCCAGGCCACTTTTAGAAAAACATGATTTATTTCCTAAATCTCTTGATAATATTCCCCCCTCCTCCCTCTGTGCACGGACACTCACACACACATGCTCTTCCTAAAAGAATCCTAACGCTTGCAATCTGTCACTCAACAGAAAAAAAAACAGAAATAGCCAAGTACAGCGATGAATAAAATTATCCCTGCGCATACAAATTTACAGCATGTAAATTAAAAATCTTTCTTGAGGAGGAGTTAGGTGAGGCACGGGGCTTTGTGCAAACCCTCTGCACACAGTGGGTACCACAGTAACAGAAGAAAGCATCGTAGCTGAGCCTTTCAGCCCAGTATCCCATATATTAACCTAATACAACGCTGGGTTACTATTTTTGGCATCGATTCAGGAAAGCACTTAGATACATTCATCCCTATAAGCACCCTCCTGAAAAGCGATGCTTTTCTGAATGGAGGGATACAATGCAGCTGTATTATTTTCATCGCAGCCATAGCTCTGAGTTATCAGTGATACACTTTCGATGTTTAGCAGAATATTTAACCCAATGGTTTTGAAAATGGTTGCTCTCTTTGTGCAGTAAGCATGGTAACTTTTAAGTGCTAATTTTATTCCAGACAGAAATCAAAATGGTGTCTTCTACATACTTAGCCTGGACTGATAGAAGAATTTTTTTTCATGTATTTTTCACATTACACTTGCTAATAAGGCCACAGTTGTTAATTAAAAAAAAAAAAAAATTAAACAGCATAAACTGAGGTTGAACACACTGATCTAAAATATGTTCTTAGCCACTGCTAAACAATAGGTTATACAGGCAGGAGAGGGAGAGCTGATTACTTATGCTTACTATTACTTCACCCTTTGGAGCCACAATGACCTTAGTTTTTCTTAATCACCAGACTATTCAGCAGAGTGCAACCATCCTGAATATTTATCAACCTCTGAATCCAGCCAAGTCTCCACACACAGAAAAACCCAGATATCAACATGTTAGCAAGTGACCTCAGTTCCTCTGGAAAGAAGTTTAACACACTGTGTAACGTGTTCTTAGGGCTTTCTACCAAAAGTGGACATTTTAGTTTTTCTGTGGATGAAAAGCTGACTTGCTTACAAATCAGCCAGGTTAAGAACTTTATAAGATCATATTATAAATAGATGAATAAATAAATAGGTAGGTAGCACCGCAGTTTCTACTGGCCAAATTTCTCTGCACCGTACAGGCTTCTTTTCCTTTTTAAGGGGTAAGATAAACCCCAAATTAATGTGACCCCCCTGATGCCCATGAAGAGGTGCCATCTCAGTGCCTGCTTTTCCCTCCCCGTCAGAGCTGACAAACGTACTCTGCCACACTGGAACGGATGCATGCAGAGCTGGAATGACCCAAGATACTTCAGCCATCGAACACGAGCAAATCATCTTGTGAAAAGCCCCAAAAGCCTTTTGTATTTAAATTTTCATCTCTGAAGAATTTCAGAAAGCAGAAATGAAGAAGTTGGTACAGTCACATTTTGTTGCAAATGGTCTGAGGAATTAAATCTTCAGTAAAAAGAAACAGAAATGAGATAACACAGTTTTTTAATGTAACAGATAGTACTATTCCACTACCCAACCACACCGCAGATATGGAAATTGTGACATGAATGGGTTAGTCACACACAAATGTATGTAAGAAGCAAACAGCATGAAAAAGCCCCTACAATTGGATAATTTCTCAACAATTTTCTATGCTCTAAAGGTCGCTTTGAAAAATCCATGTGGCAACTGTCAGACGGACAAAAGCCTCTCTTTGTAATACTTCAGTTTCCCAGAATCACCCTCATTCCTTTTCCAAAAGGAATCACTGCTGTTATTGTGTAGGATTAACAACTGGACAGCAGAACAAGACAAAGCAGGAGGAAACCATCACAGCCAGTGAGACTCTGTGAAATGTCTCCATGCTTTCACTGTCAAACTGCTGGCTGCTTATTTTTATCTGAAAGCTCCCACAGTCACATGAAGATTTTTGAACCAAGTTGCTTATCAATTCTACCAGATTTTGAGTATACTACATTGGCACTTACAAGATTTCTGTAAGAGAGGGGTATTGGGCAAAACTGGGGAGAAACACATCAAAAAAAAGAGCACAAGGCTGTGAACTTGCCTTCACAAATCTAGTATTAACTCCAAATTTTATTTATTTTACAGATCATGATGTTTTACCAATGAATAAAAACAAGGAGGGTCTTTACAAACTGCCAGTCATGTCCCCCAGCCAGAAAAAAAAACAAAAACAACAAACCAATCAATTTGGCAATATAGTGAATGGTCAGCCATCTCCTGCTGCTGCTAAGTGATTTTTTTCCTTTTAAATATCTCAGATTAGTCGTAAATATAAGAGACAGACCATAAGGAATAGTTGAAGAAACGTGATAAATACTATGAATAACAAAGAGCGGAAATCATTACTTTCCCAGTTCCTTTACATGTTCCCTTAATGAAAGCAAACAAATTCCTATAATGACTGCATGAGGATGTAAAATAAACACCTTCCTTTTACAGTATCAACAGTAAATTAAACTAATAATTTAAAAAATCAGGCTAATCCACCAACGCACTGAAACACCCTTTGAATTCTAAGTGTATCAGAAGCTCCACTGGAGCCATCAAGACACGCACATGCAAAACACGAGCGCGTGTTCTCATGCTATACCAGGCTGGGTCTGCCTGGAACGGGGTATGGAAAGCAGATGGAAAAGGATGCAAGACAGACACAGTCAACTTCCGAAACTATTTCCATTAGATTTTTGTGCGTGGCCCCAAAATGGACCTCTGAAGAAAACCAGGAGCCTGCACTTTTCTCCTCTTGCTGTTGTGTAAGAACAATTATCAGCATTTTATTGACATCATCCTGTTTTGTACACATCTTCTTCAGGTCTAGATTCCACGGCACGCAGTTTCCAAACCAGACGGACAGAGGAATATGCATTTTCAGCGGCTGCACGTTTACAGCATGGCTCTACAAGACCACCTCACTGGGGTTTGGGCACGTGTTTCAGCGAGCTGCCCAAACCCCTGAAGTCTGTACGAATCACCGCCTTTTCTTTGAACTACTACCTGCAAAAGCCACTGCTGGAACTCCAGTCTCTGATCTTTTGAGGAACTAAGGGACACTCCAAACAGCAGCCCTGCCAAATCCAACACAAGCTTTCTGAGTTTAGAGCTAAATGGAGTCTGATCTGCTTCCACCTGGAAAAAAATAATTACAAATACATGGAGCTTAATCTGCTAGGATGAACTGATGTGATTTTGAGAAGCGGGAGGAGGTTACATTCTGTTGACAAGATAGAAGTCCAGCAGACCCACACCAAGGCAGCTTGCTGAGCAGGGTGGGAGCTGTTAAAGAGAAATGGAGCTGCAGGGGTATAGGAAAAACTGCTCTTTCCATGGGTTACAGCTCAAACCATCTGAAAGTATTTCAGAGAAGAGTAATGAACTGTATAAGTAGATACATGAATATGATGTTACTCAGAGCTACAACAGGAGAGCATATAAACACAAAGGATTATAGCCAAAAGAAGGGGACAGAAGGGTAATGAACAAGATAAAGATACTACAAAGGCCTAAACTATTTGTAAAATATAATGCTTTTCCTTCTTTTCTAACTAAAAAAAAAAAGGTTTATGGAACTAGCTAGTATTACGTGCCTCTACTTGGGAAGCCACACAAAACAAAGAAGAAAAACCCTGCAAGTAACTCTAAAAACCAAAAGGAGACTGGATGAATGTGACAGTCATAAGAGAAAATTCAGGGGAAGGAGGGACAAACTAGCTATACACTGCACAATAAATTAAACAAGACATACTGTGAGAAAAAAAAAGTTTATTTTTGTCATTTTTCACAACCTATGCTTTTCATGGCAGGAGGGTTGTGGATTCTACACCTACCCAATCCTATGTGGCATGACAGGAGGAAAAAAACCCAAATTACTAAAAATCTAGCTTGTTTTAGCAGCTACTCTGGTAAAGCACAACATGTTGTGTTCTTAGCTGTTCTGCAATAGAGGAGGAAATGCCGAAGGACAAACGAGCTCTGAACATCCAGCCCTGACTCAGGATGGCAAACTGAAGGATATTCTTAAAAAGGAAAGTTTTTTTAAAAAAAAAACAAAACCAAAAAAAAACAACCCAAACCACAAAACCTCACAAATCCTCTAAGTGTCACATCATCGTCCCTCCTGAAGAACTGGCCTCTCAACTTCACGGCCGCTCCCTGCTTATAAAGTTAGTTTAGACCTTCACGTTTTAAGGCAGGACTCCAGCCACGCTTTAGAAGCTCTTAGTGATGGAAAACTCATCTTGAAGACAGCTGAGCAAGACACTGAAACTTTTCTTTTAAATTATTTTCATGTCCTTTTATATCTTCTTCTGTCTAATTCTCTTGCACCTCCTGAGCTTCACTGCTACGGAACGGGCTCAGACCACCACGAGATCCTGCAAAGTGACTCTGTCAGGATTCAGGAATCTCCTCCTCCTGTCCTTTTCAATCTCTCCTTTCACCAGAGGGCAGGGAAAACAAAAAGTACAAAGTGTATCAGAGTTCATTTTTGTAAGCACAGATCAGCTAATACTGGATAAAAATGGTTTTTTGGAGGTTTCTCTCAGCACAAACACAGTACGCTGGCTGATCATTTTTTAAAGATGGGCACAGAGGGATGTCAGACTTTAGGCAAGAAGCAAGTTTCTCAAAACTGTTACCAGTAGAAACGCTATGTCAGGCTTTTAAATGGATGTTAGACTCCAAGTGCTTTGAAAATCCAACTGCTTCAAAATCTCTAGGTGTACAAACCACAATCCCCGCAGATCAGATAAACAAAACAGTTTAAAAATATGCATGAACTACGAAAAAAAATAAAAATCACTTTGCTGTATAATTTTTCTGATGTATTCTCTCAGCATTCGAAATTTTAGCGTAAAGTTCTTTAAAAATTACTGTAACACTTCACTGTGCATAAACCACAATGCCAAGTGGAGCTGAAATACACTCTGCTAGAAATATCTCAGAAAACTAGAGAATATTTGTAAAACAGAGAGATCATTTTCAGAATAGAAAGATTTCTCTGTCGGCATGAAATCCAATCCGCTCCTGGTTTTGACTAAAGTAGCTGCTATAATAAACAAACGAGGACTTGTATACAGAAGCTTGCTCAAAGCGTTTTCTTACAGATTTTTTTTCACCAACGGACCTTAAAAGCCCCATTGAACTTTATTTAAAGTTCTTACCAGTTAACTTCTTCACAGGTTGGAGCCGAACACTGATAGACTGATGTGTGAGTAAGGGGGAGGATGGAAGGGAGCGGGACATGCCCTCCATAATCCGAATGTGCTGCATACCTTCGGTCACTGGGAGTGGCGGAATAGCGTAGTCTGGTTCAAAAGCACAGTCGTTCTCTGTGGAGGTGCCTGATGGGAATATGAAAATAAAAAGGAAAAGGTTAGACTACAAGGGAGTCTCCTGCTTTTATCATTCGTAGACTGGCTCGGGTGATCCCAGCCACGGAGCCACCTCGCTGCACGGAGCCCTGAGTCCTGCAAGGAGCAGGGATGGCTGCTTTCTGGTGGTCACCTTGCATGGTCCTGACACCTCCCTTGAAGAAATTATATTTCTGAAGCAGCATCTCAGCACACCTCTTTCGCTTATGAACAGCACAATTTCTTTCACTTTTTTAAATTTGCCTTTCAGAGTCCTAGAGTCACCAGTTTTAAATATAATTCAGACAAAGCAATCATCCTTTTACTGATAGTTTTTTTGTGCATTTAGATTGAGGATTTCTAATAAAAAACCTTCCAGTCAAATTAAATTTCAACACAAGGACCTAAAAAAACCCCAAAACACCGAAGCACAAAAGCCTCTGAAAGCAGCCACCAGCTCCAACTCGCCCCTAACAACATCCAGAAGTTCCCAGAGCTGCACGAAGCCTGTATGGGGGTCACATCGCTGGTCCACGTGGAAGACACCAAATAACATGATAACAAATGGAGATAGAACAGTAAAGGCACATACTGCTAACTCTTACAATAAATATTAATGACAAATGAAGGGCAGGTGCTCCAGATCAGCAAGAGTTGGGAGCTGTAAGGTTCCTCCTGTTAGCTGTAGCATGTGGAGACTCTGGTCAAGGACACTTGGGTCTCCACCTCTAGTCAGCAGTAGTGACCTAACAATTCATCTGCAAAATCAACTAAAACCTGTTAATGTTAATATTTCATGACAGATCATGTAAGAAGATTACACTCACGCCACACCTTTAGGAGATGGACTCTAGCTTTTAGTGCCTGCTGATGTTTTTCCTCCATAAAGACATTTATTATTTGATTTCCACTGGACAGCTGTGTGGTTCTCAATGGCTTGCAAGAATATGTTTAAAAGAGAAAATGTAGCCTCTGGTAGAAGGGCAGGTAGACAAAAGTAGGGAGAAAAAAAAAGGATAAATACCTCAAATACGTGATACTCCAGAGGAGACGATGGACTAACTCTATTCCAGATAGCCAAAGGACAGTGTGGACAACCCAACATACTATGTATGAACGGAGGAAAAACCCATCCTGAAATAACTGTCAAAAACCTTGGACAAGTTCCTGAAGTGTACCGAGAGGTAGTATCATTTGTGGCTAAAATCCATCTACTACTGACGGCAGCTTTCAGGAACACCTCTCAGCATTTTTGTATCATTCTCTCCAAGAAGCCAAACCAAACACTAACGCACTTTACACATACACTGTTTTGACAAAATATGACTTTTACTGTCTTGCTCACTGAACGAACACTTGCCACATTTACTGTAGTTTGCTGAACATATATTCAAATTCTAATCCTTACAGAGGTGATTTTCTTTAATTTCGGTATGCTCTAGTAAGTAAGCTGCACTTCGGTATGTTTTATTCATCAGAGACTGTCATTATTGCCACAAACTATGAGCCAGACACTGATGTTTTTCTATTCATTTCATGCTGCTTTAATTAAGTGTGCACACAAATGCTCTAACAGAGTACATCCCTTTAAGGGGGAACAGATCATTGTTGGGGTTTTTTTCTGTATTAAAAGATGCTGTTGCTGACATCATGCCTTATATATATATATATGTGTGTGTGTGTGTATATAAAAAAATATTTGGCTATAGTCAGTGAAAACTAGAATTAGTGCCCCACCACCGTTCCCCCGCAGTTCCTACCACTTGTACATCAGCAATGGCTCAGTCTTGCTTCTCAACCTGAGGCTGTCCAAGGGAGGTGGCCGTGTGCTGCTGTGACCCACCTACCATCACCACTGCTTCCTCACAGACATCAAGTCCATGCTTAGAGTCATCTCCAAAGCGTTTCACCACTCCTCTTCAGCCACACACCCCGGCAGTACTTTGGTGTGCTAAACCCGCGTTCCTCTCTTGGAATTTTGGTGTCCCCAAAAGAGGCGTCTACATCCAAGCAAGCTGTCTAGAAGCGCTTCTAGAAGGCAGGGAGTTTGGGACAGGACCCATCTAATGACACATTTTAGGGTTCTGCTTCAGGAAGAGAAGAACCCCAGGCTGGACACTCCCCTGACTCCATCCATTACCTCTCCGTGGACTACCAAGGGAGGTGAGGGCGACCAGCAGCTCCGCTGCCCCCGCCGCTGGTCAGCCACCCGAGCACCGCCCCGGGGATTCCCACCTGACACACACCCCAGCTACACGCAAGGAGCACAGCTTCAGGGCAGGACACACCGCCATGCCTTGAGGCTCCTTCCACCGGACATATGCAGCACATCGGGCCGACGGGACACAGGAGGTATGTTGTAGACACACGTGCTCTGGAGAGCAAGCCCAGGTCTGGCACACACACAACACACGGGACAGTGCTCAGCAGAGCTCAAAATCCCAAGTTTGATGATCACAGAATCATTCAGGTTGGAAAAGATACTTGGGGTCATCGAGTCCAACCATCAGCCCTACTCTACAAAGTTCTCGTAGAGATCTTGTTCGTAAGTTTTTCCTGCTACACCCAAAAGATGCAGTGCTTCTGGTAGTGCAGTTGGGCATAATTTTTCCAGGAGGACATAATTTGATAGCATGCTGCTAATAAGACAAAAAAAAAAAATAAAATTTACTTCTTCCAGCTGTGCATTGCCAATTGTAATTAGTGGCTCCATGAATAGCTTGCTTGACATAAGCTGACCAAGGACCTCGCTTTTTCCAAGGTTATTGCAAGCTGAACACCTCTGCTGACTCTGCAAACCTATTCATAATCACCTGCGAGTGCCAGGAAAGGCAAATCAGCATCAGTGCCAAAATCAGCCCTGGCACTGGCAGAAAAAAGCTACGATGTTATTTCAAAACACATTTGGTGCCAGACATGAAAAAATGATTTGCCATCATTGATTTTGATTCTTAAAAACAAAGTTCAACTTTCCTCAGGCTACATCTTGGGGTTTGAGGGAACTATAAACACTAGGCATCTTCTGCAACTTAAAATCTGGGAAATACCTAAAAGTCTCTGTGCATTTCACTGGTTATTATGGCGTAAGCTCCCAGTATCTCTGACCAATCTTTATGGGAAACTGAGGGCAACTGGGGCCAGTATCTTACATAGAAATAGAAGTAATGATACCTCTGCAAAGTTTTCAGGAGTATTTTCCCTCTTGAAATTCAAACGCTTTACAACAAACCAAATGAACTCACAAAATATCCACTACATGTACTATTTTCATTCCACAGATCTCAAAATTTTTCTCTCATCCTTGCCAGAGTAAACAAACACACCAACAAGGTAGTTAAAACCGTCAAAAAGAATATTGGGTTTATCAAACCAAACGCCTCAAATCAGGGATCAAACCCTCAAATCAGGGATTGTTCGTGGCTGAACTCTAGCTCTTGACAGTTTGTCTATAAAATATGTTTAAATAAAGTGTTACTGCAAAGTGCATATTTGAACTAATAAACTATTTCTTCAAGTATTCCAAGATAATAAAGCTTTATGAACAGCTGTAATACTTGGACATCACACGTAGCAACATGGAAGTTTAAACACAAGTAAGACAATCACCTCATTTCAGTTGGCTGGTTTATCTAAGCATAATAAAAACCCTTAACCCATCATTATGAAAAATATTTGTTAACATGCAGACAGATAGCAACACAGAACAGGGCAAAGTTCAAGATGGTACATTTACGGAGCAAAGAGACTTCTTCTACACTGCAGAAAGCCTGCGTCAGCAATCACATCCATTGGTACAAATGGAAATACTTAGTGCAGAAGCTTGTTTCTCCAAGAAGTTGGAAGTATTTCTTTACCTGTTTCACCCTTCCTCTCTTGCTGAAACTTCTTGCTGGCTACTGCAAATTCTAGTCATACTCATTGAGGCAAACAGATCTAGGTTGGTCATTCTTTGGCGAGTATTTGGGGGGGGGGAAAAAAAAAAAAAAAAAAAGGCCCACCCATGACCTCTGCCCAAAAGTGGTACTTTTCCACAGCAGCAGAGATGCTGAATAAATAGGCTGAAAAGTAACCTGAGAGAACAGAGTGTCTGAAACAAGCGTCGGGAAACCCAGCAGGCAACTCCCATCAGCAGCTGCACCTGAGCTGCTGTATCTTGTAACACCAGACAAAACCCAGACAAACGAAAGGACATCACGGGGACTGATGGCAGGGCACGCGGGCAAGGCTCAGCCTCCAGAAGTAACACAACAGCAACTTTATCTGAGCTAACAGTGTCTGGAAAAGAGCAACCATTCATTCTGTGTTCTGGACACACAGAAATGCTACTTGCATGAAAGCTGTCATGGGGTATGTGCAGATAGAAATTCCCTTGTTCCCACCTACTTTTTTAACTCTTCTATTTTAAAATAATAAATTTTAAAATAATAATAAAATGATCCTATGTTAACAGAGCACTTTGAGCTGCTGACGTTTCACGGGCCTTCAGGGTTTTAACTCTAAATTCCAATCTCCCTAATTCTGATCGCAGCCTTCAATCACTTGCAATAATTTCACCCGGGCAACACTGGAATACTGCCAAAAAAGAACAATGCTCTGGAGAAAATGTCTCCATAATAAGTCATTAGGACACCATGACAACAACAGACCTGAACCTAAATGAAAGGAAAATTATTGCTGCAATCCCAGAGAGAAAATAAGTCAATGCGCATAGCACCTACTAGAACCACACTTCCAAAAAATGCTTCTCAGTCTCAAGGGCTGTGTGAAAATACCAGCATTTTCACAATCCTCACAAATGAGCAAATGCTTAAAACTTTAAGTAAGCTACTTCAAAGGACATATAAGCCAGCACAGATCTAAGAGCTGCTGCTGTCAGTGACAGAAATCCCTATTAAATGGCTCCAGTGGTGGTTTTAACTACCAAGCCTATTGTGAATGGATGGATACTGAACAAAAGAGTTTGTAGAATCATTAGTTAAATAATATGAAAACTATTTTTACTACTCTCTTCCTAGGACCTTTTGCCCTGTAGGATGAAACAAACCAAAGCAGAAGATGTCAGAGGCGCCGCTCAGACAGCAGGCAGGGACACACAGGTCCCCTCTCCATCACATCACGGGGTTCAGGGAAGGATAACCCCGTTATTGAGAACCTGCTGGGTTCTCCTCTTTTCGGTCGGGGGAAGGCAAGTGGTCACTGAGTGGTCTGTTGATTTGTGCTGGTATGTGCTGAAGACTTCTTACACCACCAGCTCCAAAACCCACCCTTGTGTAAGGCTCCGTCCCTCTGTCTGCAAAATGGAGATGCCAGACACTCTACAGGTACCTGTGCTACACCATGAATGCGTCTAAACTCCTTCAAACTATGCAAAGATACTGTGTTTTGTGAATATCACTAAATTTGTGGATAGTAACGATGGTTACAAAACTCCTTAAGATTACATAAGTTTTATTCAAAACACAAAATGTGTATATAAAAGGTGAACAAATGAGAAACGAGTCACTGAGGCAGAACAACACTAAGGTTTACCTTGCCCAGATCGGCTCTGACGGGAGTCTACACTTGCCTGTCTTCGGTCTGGTGGCTCCTCGTTCCCTCCATCTGCATGAGAACCAAAACAGCAGAAGTAGAACATCATAGTGGACAGGTCAGGCAGATGCAACTTTTCCTTGAGTACCATCACCTATCTTGTAGGAACAGCAGAACAAAAGGTCCCTCTTGCAGACTGAAACTGGGGCAAAACTGCTGACTGAGTCCTTTGCTGTTCCTTCCAGTTCCTCCCCAGCTCAGTGCAAACGAAATCTGTGAGGTCCTCAGGATACAAGCAGGCTTTTAACTTCTCCTACTGACCCCACAGACATTCGAATGACACAGTAACCAAATGGTGCATCTTCAACTAGCTCCTTCACTTTGGACCTTTGTATCAAAATATATTAAAAAATATTAAACATCATGAAGAAAGAGATCCAGAAAAAAAGTTTTTTAAAAAAAGAATATTCTTTGAAATTGTTTCCCTTTAAAATTATTTGTCAGCTAAAAAATGGGATGGCTGGGAAGAACAAAACCACTCTCATTCTATCCTCTTGAAACTGTTTAGGAAAGCAGCTATAGTTAACAAATAACAAATCCATCTGGATAAATGTGGAGTGGGACATTGTGTACAATATTATACAATTAATTACACGCTGCTCTTCATTGATCAACTGACCAGATTAGAAACAATAGATATGCACATCAATATAGATGCTTGAGTACACGGGGTTTAATGCCAGCTGAAAGCAAAAATAAGTCTAGCTATGCAGATTGTGAAAAAGCAAAACCAGGCATTTAAAATGCAGGATGTATTTCAGCAGTTATTATACCTTATGGCAGGGGAAGGAAAAGCTTTTAGAATCTTTAAAAATAGTTTTGAAATAACTGTTAAATAGCTGTTTAAAAACTCAATAGTCGATTTTAGCATTTATACTTTTGGATTATGCTAAAAGCAGCTGCACTCCGATGTGTTTGTATCTATATCTATCCCCAAAATTATTTGTTGGACAGCCCTGTTACACCGTAAAGTAATTCAACTTTATCAACTCATGTTACACGTGAGTTACACCCGTTACAGTGCCTTCAAAGGTAAGTTGTGTATCAGAGCACAAGAGCAGAACTGCTAAGGTGACGGAAAAATTTAAGTCTACCCCCAGCCCCAAAAAGGCAGGACCACAGCCCAGGCCACGGAGAGAGGGTTTTTGTTTCCTCCTCCCTTGGCTAAACTTCCAGCTCCCAGTTTCCCTGAATCAGGCCAGCAAGGCAATTTTCTGTCACCTTCGCATTTCCGCCTGCTCACAGACCAGCTGCACAGAAAGGTCAGTCTCCGAGAGGCAGCCAGAACAACCTAAAAATCCCTGATTTTCTATCAACTGCTCATGCCCCAACAAGCCATCACGACTGCCAGGTGTCAAGGAGGCATTTTCCCTGATCGCTTTTCTATTCCGGCTGCGCGAAGGAGGTGACACTGCAAACAGGACTGCAGTTCCGAGGTGTTCGCTGGAGCCTTTATTAGCCTGGAGACACCCTCTTGGGATTAGTTGCACTGAGCCCTCCTGCAATCCGGCTGGCTTAAAAGAGTATTAATAGATCACTATCTCTGTATTTTAACTTGTAATACACAGTGTTGGTTTTGAACACTGCTTTGCATACAGATACAATCATCGTTACTAAAGGCCCCTGGCTACCAGCCCACATGGACAACCTCTAAGTGATGAACAAAAAACCCCTTTGAGTCCCAAATGAAAATACACAGTGCAAGATAATTACCGGGATTGAAAGTTTCAAAAGGCAAAGGTTACAAACAGAAAATCACAGTGCTAAAATGAGGAGTAAACCCCTGTATTTATCAAAAGCCATACAGTCATCATCAAAAGACAAACTCAGTGGGGTTGTTTGTATCGTTATTGTGAGTGACACTAAATGACACCTTGCCAGGACAGTCCAGATAATCCACCGGTGGGTCCCGGCAAATGTTTCCCCGCTGGTACGGAGCTGGCAAGAGGCTGGACTGGTTTTGATGGAGGTGGGCTCTAACGGAGGACATGGAGCAGGATGAGCCCTCGCAGGAGAGCGCCCAGGCAAAGGTCTGGCTACGTGGCAGAGACAGCACGCTGCCTCCTCCTGCCACGAGAATAACCCGGGAGGTCCCCATGGACAGGGAGATACAACACAGTCAGGTTAAATTACATTTCAAAAAACCCCTCTGAAATAATACTTCAAAATTAATGCAATTTTTGTTTTTAAAACTATGGTAAAATGAAGGAATGTCTGGTGACATGAAACTGGTTTGAAAGTTTTTCTTGAACTCATAGAGTAACTTTTTCCATAGTGCTTTGCAGTAAGATTTAGACAACAGCTTAACTCTCATTTCAGTTAAATACTTTTGAACACCAAAGGCAGCTAATATTTCATTATGTTAATAATAGTTTCACCATCATAAACAGATGTTCCAAATTAACTTTAAAATGCCCTTATTCTAATTCATCTCAAGGATCTACATAATACCCAAAAACTCTTAATATATGCCTGACAGAGATGGAAAAGTTTTGAAAGTTTGGAAAAAAAAACCTGATAAAGGACTTTAAGGACTAAATTGGGCTTAAAAGTTAATAGCATGGTAAGGGATGCCTGACCTCTCCAATCAATGTTGCTGGTGGGATGAATTCTGGAGATGAAGGACCAGACAAAGTATGAACCTATGCTCGCTCTAATTACATTTTACTTTCCATATAACTGTTCTTTTAAAAACACATCTTGCCCTCATATCCTCAGCTTGGTTTTGGTTTATTTAAGCCTCATTCCGACTCCTACAGATCTCCTAAGCTCCTCCCTCCTCACCCAGCCAGGTTTACATTCCCACCTGCATCAGACCTGCTTGATTCAGACAAACTTGATCCAGCACCTACTCCCTGCATTCAGAATATTGGTGAAAAATTAAGCATCATTCTCTTGGAACCTGTAACTGCTCTCAGCAAGAGCCACCATCACCTACTGTTGGACTGGAGATTGAGAACAGGGGAGCATCTCTTGTTTTTATGGCATGAGGTGCCACAGGGAAACCGAAGTACCAAAGCATGAACCTGCATTTTATCACAACTGGCTTGCAGCTCTTCCAAAATTTGGTTCCCCCGTTAACAGGAGCAACAAGGCTTTTCCTTGACACCATTTTTGGTAAGGAGGACAAGCAAGATGCTGTCTGGAGGACAGAAGTCTTTTACCCAATAGATTTACTGGGAATCTAAATCCTACTTGGATTTTTTACAATGGAATAAATCTTACAAGACAAGTGTGTTCTTTATTTTAAAAGGAAAAAAAACCAAAACCTGTTAGCTTTTAGCCCACAATGAATAGAATTGGGTCTCTCAGAAGTCAGCTTCGCTCCTGAAGTGAAGCAGGTATTTTCTAAGTGCAGTAAACTTAGAAAATATGTGATGGGAGCTTAAACAGATACAACACAGAATCACAGAATCATCTCAGAAAAGCCCTTGAGGATCCTCCAGCCCAACCATTAACCTAACACTGACCATTCTCAACTCCACCAGATCCCTAATATCACCAACCACCAGCAGCAGTACTGATAGAATACTTCATGCCTAAGTAAGAATTAATCTATTTAAGATCACTTGGAAGGACAGGATCTCCTGTACAGTCACTTGGATGTAACAAAACCAGTTCTCATGCCTTGGGAACAAGCATTACCCAGGTAGCAGGGCTGAGGGCCTGCAGACCCAGGGCTCCTGCTCTCTAACGCTCTTCAACACTCAACGTCGAGATGCAAAATGCTGACAAGTTGCTGCCAAAGCTATCGGGTTTGAGAAGAACTGCTGCACAGGATTCAGTCTGACACAGGTAGTTTGCAAGTTACACAGTGTATTATCCCAGTAAATTAACTCCCCCAATCAATTTAGGAGGGTGGGAAAGTAATAAAGAGATGTGACGGCGCAGCACGTATCACATCTTCAGTTGGGATGCATCGGTGCTCACCCCGTGCTGCTGCACTCGGAGAACTTGCAGCAAAGGCTGCAGCTTGGGTAAAACACAGCACAATCTAATGGGCATTCTCAAATGGCTTTTACTGAGGAATATTTTGAGAAGAAGCAGCGCTGCTGTAAAGCTGTCCCTCTCACAAGAAGTGCGCGTGCACGCACAGAAAACCCCAGGCTCGCTGTACTAACAGGAGGCAGCCAGGCTAGGGGCTCTTTTGGGAAGCCCTTCACCCTCTACCCTGTGGACCACCAACCCTCCCATCTCCTGTGCCCTGGGTATTCAAAGGAAAAGCAGCAGAAAACACAAATCCTCCCCCAGGCAGATCCTGTCAGGACGGATCCTTCAGGGCAGAGCAGGCACCTTCTCCCTTGCAGGCAGGAATTGTGACATGATGAATACTTGCAGTAAAATATAGAAAAATACAAACAAATCAATGCTGGGCAGTGGTGAAGGCCAGTACCTACAGAATTTAAAATGCATGGTGAAAAGGCAGAGAACTGCAGGAAGATAAGAAACAGCCCGCAGTTAAGAGTTGAACGATTGAACTATTTAATTTTTTCCTCTCTTTGCTACAAATCAAAATTTTGAGCATACTCCGTTCCCCGCAGTGGAGAAGCAAGGTTACTAGGGAACAATACCATACATAATTGAAGAGTTATCTTAATATACATGCAAAAAAAGAGGCAAATTACTGTTGCTAAGGGAACATTAATTCTCAGGTTTTCGAACTTCTGAGTGCTTGAGTTTACAATCTGGATAGCGTTCACCCCTGTGTGCATATCAGGACGGTCGTTCCAACAATACTGTTAGTTATTTTATTTATGCATGATTTTTAGGGAGTTGTTAGCATTTGCTTTAGCAATGCCTATTATTTACAGGCATGACCTACTATTTGGATAATAGTTTGCAGACGGTATCACTCATGGAAGTGCCATCAACTCAGCTGCTGTAATGACTTGTCACATTTATTGACAAAGCCTCAGATGCAGGATCTGAAAGAGGTCACCAGAAGTAAATTGGTTGTGAAATCACTGCTAGAAAACATAGATATCTGAGTTAATTTAAAATAAAGATCAGAACAAACCGAGATAAGCCTGGTTAAGGAGCTTCTACAGAAGTTGCTATGAGAAACAGAAAATAGTTGTTTTTTGCAAATGCCACAAAGGGAAGTGAATAACATAGTAAAATACTGACTCAGTAATCCATAGTCTCTTGTATCTAGCAATGAGAGGGAGGAAAACTTTTGTGATTTTTAATTTTTCAGTATCTCAGTGTTAAGAAAGCTCATTAAGATCTACACATTAGTTTAATTTCAGAAAGATGCTGTCTCATCAGCATCTAACATCCCTCCAACTGGGATATTAGACAGAAACTGGGGTCAGAAATCCAAAGAGGGCCATCCAAGCGGCTGATTATGTGGCAGCAAGCATACAGCAAATAGTAATAGCTATTAATTCTTTCTCCCAATTACAAAGAGATTAAGTAATCTCAGCAATCATGTTTAGTAACAGCTTCAGAAAAGCAGTCTCTCCTACTATCAGTGGGTCTGAGAAACGCCTGCTTCTCGTTCTTCCCCACTGCCTGTGTCTGTGCCACTGCCCCCCCCTTCTAACCAGTTCTCCATTTAAAACCAGTGACACAACAAATCCTCCCCAATACACAGAACAACTGTATTCTTTGAACAGACCACTCCCAAAGGGAAAAGAAAACCCTGAGGGTCTCAGCAATCCTACTAAATAAATCCACTGCACAAAAGCACTGCATCACAATTAGTAAACCCGGGCTGCAAATACGAGCAAGATGCATCTGCAACACCGCGATCTGATGTCAGCAAACAACGCAGCACCTTCAGCATCACCTCACTGCCAGGTGTTCACATTAAAGGCAAAGACAACAAGGTTTTAAATAAAATCAAGTGCCAGCAGCTCGATATTCCCGTTCCCCTATTTAATTAAAACAGCATCTAAAACACACAATGTGACTAAACATCTTCCCAGTTCTTTTATCTGACAAAGCAGTTTTTAACGCAGAAAAATAAAAGGGTGGGTCAGCCTGCTTTACGCATGCTGGGAAATCTGCTGCAAGAACCGACTGCATTAGATGTGCCGTTGCTCTAACAGCATCTGACAGAGCACACTCCACTATAATAGCTTATAAATCAATACTTGCAATCTGCATCCTATCAAAATTGTATTTGGAAAACACAGAAGACTCACACAAAGCCAGTCCAACAGTTCAGAAAGTGATCTGATTCCAGCCCAGCCTGGCATCCCTGCGGAAGGAAAGGGCTGCCTTGTGCACGGAATAACGTAAGGCGGTGTGGCTCCCAACTCCCATCGTGCTCCCAAAACAGAGACACAGGAGAAAAGAAATTACAGAAAAATAATAATTAAAAAATAAAAAAAAAAAATCAAACTGCCCCCGGGGGTGAAAGCACGGCAGATCAAAGCGTGTGGTGACGGCAGCCAGCGTGGTCCCAGGACCTGATGGTGTCGGTGCTGGGCTTGGCAGCCTGGGTCCTGTCCCCGGAGCCCGCAGCAGCTCAGCCCAGCGTAGGAGAGGGAGCTGCAAATCCTGCTCTCAGCAATCCCGATGGATTCCAGCCAGGCTAAGGAATGACATGTGCCAAACGCAGCCGCCTGCTGCTCTCCCGGGGGGATCTGTGCCTGGAAAGAGGCAGAACGTACCCAGACGGAGCAAGAGGGAAGACCGGACCAAGTCTGGTACTTAAAAGAGTTATTTCCATCAACAATTCTTCCTGATTATTTAGTTTGCGAGGGGGTCTTCTGCTTCAGCAAATATAAAAATTACTATTGTACTAAAATTAGTATTGTTATAAAAATTACTACAATAAAAATCATAAGATCTACATTATTTTATTCACAGAATAAAGCATCTCTCCCCAACCAAAATAACCAGGAAGAGTGCTGGGGGGTGGCTGTGGGTGTCGAGGGTTGAAAGTTTTTTACTGATGGAACTATAGACAAACCTGGGTAATAATTGCCTTATCATTAAAAAAAAAAAGCCCCCCAACCACTTTCCAACATGTTGAATCCCTTATGAACAGCTTTGGTAATTCAAACAAATCATAAAAGACATACAAGGCATAGTACTTCTGCGTAGATTTTTTTTTGTAATTAATGTTAAATATATAAACTACGTCAAATTCCTAGACTTTTGCACACACCGGATGAACATATCTTCATTCAGTGGTTGAGAGCAACACCAAAAGCAGGTATTTTTCACTGGTAAGCTGAGCAGTGAAATTCCAAAATGTCAAAAAGGAAAGAGCCCACCTCAATTACATCACTGCCCTGATACCAAAAGCTCCCCCAGAACAACAAAACAACATCCAACAAAACAACACAAGCTTTCCAGCTGTGCCATTTATTATGCAAAGCAATGGGAGATGGAACTCACAGAAATGTTTTCATAAATCTAATATTGCATTTGGTTATTGTTAATCCATGGGCCATCAACAGGCTTTCTTCCTTTTTTTTTGTGAACAAAACGCTAATAGTTAGGAAAACGGAAAATGCCAGGCTGCGTTTTGAAATATTTTAGCTGGAGTGGAAAATTAATATACATTTAATAAAGGGTTTTACCTCATTATATGTTAAATATAGTCCCACTGGACATAGGAGCAGTCAGCAATTGAGGAGTCAGTACTGACATCAGGTATGCACTGACTCCCGTTGAGTCCACGGTTTGAAAATAACCTTAAATATCATAAAATGTCCAACATTATGAACAAATTATCTCTGGAGTCACGGCTGTAACGGGCCATAATGGCATGAAGAAACCCAGTATTATTGCCACTTTGTTAATACACCTAAAGACTAGCGTATGAGTACAAATGATGTCTTGGTTATTGCATTAAAGCTTATGAAATTACAATACAGAATTTATCCATAACTATAAAAATACGTGTGCACTTTACACTTCACGCGCTTTAAAACGACACTAATAAGTACATTATCCAAATTTATAAACAGAGGCCAGCTACCCTCAGTACCTATATTGTGTCTGAGCTCATTAAGGAACAATCTCAAGAGGAGAAAGCAATCTGTAGGGAAAACATCCTTTAATTTGTCCAAATGGCTGCGAGAAAGAGCGTAAGCAGACGTACTCTGAATAGCCAAGGTGAACACAAAAGATCACCCAGGAGTCAATCTACCCCCACTCAATTCATAATATCAAGATTGCTTGTTTAAAAATGTGTATTAGAAGCATGTGTTTTCACACCAAAGATTTCAGTGACATATTTTTATTCATAACCTTCTGATTAAAAAAAGTCTGAACCATCCATCATCTTTTAGATAGAATAAAAAAATTCACCGTAACTCTTAATTTCTCTAATGTAGCCATCTCTAAGTGGATCAAACATATACTGTAATGCTTCTCCTTAAAAAAAAAAAAAAAAAAAAAACATATTCATTTAAAAACAGGACCAAGAAAAAATGACAGGATGTCAACTCAATACAAAATTAGATTAGTGAAATGAATTTTCAGAATTGGACTTCTTCAGACTCTTCAAGTTCCATTCACTGTCAGTGAGATTTGGGTTAAATAACATCAGTGCTTCTAGAATTTCAGCCAAATAAGCCATTTAAGTTCACTGCATTTTAGCTGAGTAATTTTGTTTAGATTTACTGTTCAAATTTTCAGTACTTGTCCCTAAAACTGTTTTGATGAACAATTTTTCAGTCTAGTTACTAAAAGGGATAGAAGTAGCTTCACTTGTTCACTATTTTAATAATTTAAATAAATGTAAAGCTGGTCTTTTTGGAAACTACATAAAAGTTAATGGGGCAGTGTAGGAAGTAATCAGCTGAATGTAATGTTTACTGTCACTGAATCAGAAAGGTACTAATTTGCAGCAATCTCTGTGCATCAACTTATAATTATTTTTCTGAAATTATGTTTCCAGCTCCTATGGGGGTAATACAGAATCACCCAGGATGAGCAGACAAAGACGCCGCAGTTACAACTTTCAGAGAGGAGAAAAAGAAGCGCTCGCCTCTGTAGAAGTCGTTGTAAGGAAACACAAACACGGACACAGGAGATGGAATTTTATCCACCTACTCAATAAAGGCTGAGGAATCGCAATGGATGGCTTGGATCATACCACCAGAATCAGAAATAACTTCACTGATGTGGGATTAAATGTCAACGTTATCTATTTTACAAGACAATAAACATGTTTAATAATTGGACATAATATTGTTTTGATGATAGAAAACACGTTTTTCTCAGAATTTGAGAAAAATTTGCTCAGAAATGAGCTAATACTTAAAATACTATTTTGGTAGTTGCTTTAGAATAAATTTAACATTTATCTTTATACGCAGGAGATGGAAAACACAGTCAAGAAGACATTTATTTCAGACAAAACATCTGCTTTGCCATCAAAATCAGAAGACCTAATAACTCAGCGCATCATCTAGCAAATATTATTACTGCATCATTTCGCATTTTCTTTTATTTTTGTTCTGACAAGTAGATGAAGACTTCTTGTTAAGAAATCATGTGACACCCAGAAGATAAATGAGGTTAACAGGTAAATGAGGTACGTTGCCTCCACAGGTTGTAACAACCTGGATCTTTTTTTTCCCCTCAATTTTTCCTCCTTAAAAGCAAACTGCACCAGCACCACCACCACTGCCCAGGCAATTTCTCTAAGCCCAAGGCGTCTTTCCCAAGCATTTCTCTTTCACAAATGACAGGCTCTTCATTAGCAAATCACCATTAGTTCATACAACAAAAATGTAACTGTGACCCGAGGAACACACCTTGGAATCCAAACTTCCAACATCTGCAGTGCAGAGAACTCATGCTGGAAAACTGGCACGGAAAGAAAATGTTTCAAGCAAGGTGTCAACATCTGGGCCTTGTTCCTTGCTGCTCCTGCTAGTGGCTGAGTAGGCATTTTTCTCCATAGCGGAGCATTTTTGATCTAACATACTAGAATTTGTAGCTTGGAGATACTGAGTGTTATCACAGAATCGTCTAGGTTGGAGAAGACCTTGAAGATCATCCAGTGCAACCACTGACCCAACACTGACAGTTCCCAACTACAGCACATCCCTAAGCACTAAGTCGACCCTACCCTTAAACACCTCCAGGGATGGGGACTCCACCACGTCCCTGGGCAAGGAATTTACAAGGAACTTTGTTAAAGATGTCCATAATTAGGTATTTGGGAAGAACCAGCCAGTTGGAGAAGTCACTCTGAAGGAGTTTACAGCCACACACTGTGTCAACCCTGCTGTGGTGCAGAGGGAAGAGAGATGGAACCACCTCTTTGCCCTTCCACCTCTCCGAAGTACAGCTTCTCCCTGCTGTGACTATCCCTGTGTTATTCCCACCATGGTGAAATGGAAACCCACCATCCTACCTGCTGGGAGGAGCAGAGGGTACACCCTTCCCAGGCACCCGCTCCCACCCTCCCAGCAGCAGTTTCTCCCTTTGCCACCTCCCAGGGACCTCCCCAGCCCCTCCGACACACACGTGGGCTCTCTCCCACCACCCGGGTGTGCCTCAGGCTTCGTCCAACTCATCCTAAACGTGCCTCAGCCACAATGCCCAGAGGAGCTTCCATGGCGGGGAAACAGCTTCAATTATCGTTATTCAGTAAACCCAGCAGCTCCTGTGGGGCACAATCTAGAGCTAAAAGTTAAACAGAAAGATATGAAAACAAACATGTTTTCATTTACATTAAAGCACAAGTTGTTTCTTTTCTCGAGCAGAACAAAGTATCACTGTAGTCATCTGAAAGATGTGGTCTCCTCTATTTTGTGATAAGGAGGTCTGACTTCCAAACTGAATTAGCACAGATTACATCTGGTGTCAGCACACACAAGTAGAATGAGTTATGAGCTGCTACACCTTCCAATCCGAACAGACGTAATAATAAACGGGGGGAAAGGGGGAGGAAAACAAAAATAATCAGAACGTTTCAAAAAGGTGATCAAAGAACAACTCTACAGACAGAACAGTCCTTCGTTTTTTCAAACTCGTTACAAGGCGGGAGAACCCTTTGTTCTGCATGTGAGAGCTTTCAGTGTCTGGTGGGAAGTGTACACGCGCTGGCAACGAGGGAAGGGGTAAGAAGGAAGGAGGATCAGCAATGACTGACTTCCGAGTTCCCTCCTTGTCATCACTGACTCAACATGCTTTCGCTCTCCATCTGTAAATTATAAAATACTTGTATACTCTAATAAGGCTGTCTGGGACCTTTAGCAACCACAAGCATTTTCAGCTTCAAATAAAAAGCATGACAGATATACTAATTATTCCAATTGACTGAATATGTTAAAATGTAATTAAAAACAATTAATACTATATACAACATATGCTTTTCTTAGTAGGTACAAGAGTTACCTATTTTGTAGGGTAAACGTTGTCTTTGCTTTTGTGTGTGCACCTCTCATTAAAAACTCAAACAGCATTTTTAGAATGGCTTGGTGGTCATCTGTCCTAAAATTAGTTGAGAAATTGGTACAAGTGGCTGAAGTTCAAAATAGGTTAGTCTGATGACAGGCAGTCTGCTGCTAGCACTCAGCAGTCCCTGAACGATGGCAGGAGGAGAACAGTGAACGGGATTTATTATGGATACAAAGTCCTATTGCATAGGAAAAAGGCTCCAAAATCGCCCAAACCCGTAACCAACATGTTGAAAATGTTATTTTGGCCTTGGCTGAGCCCATGGGAATCCAAATGCCACCAAGCTCCTTCGCTGGGAATTCCCCAGAGCCCTGACGCCTCCTCGGACCAGGTGATGCTCCCCGCATGGTGCAGCTGGGCAGTGCCTGGGGACAGACACAGGAACCACCTGGGAGAAGCCAACACGTGTCCCCACGGGCACAGGCGTGGGGACCCTTCCCGTGTGGGGACCTGTGCTAGTTTGAAAACAAACTAGTGGGAGACACCAAGTCAGAATAACAATTTAATAAGAAAAAAAAAATACAAAGGCAGATAGCACTGGGTTAAACTAACAGAGTCAGGATACAACCTGACACCCTGTTATCAGGGCGGTGGTAGCAGTCTGGTGGAATGGTGGCTGCAGTCCCCCCGAAGCGGTGATCCCGTAGAGGAAAAAAGATCTGCTCTTCCTCAGAAAAGTCCAGTGGTGGCTAAGCAGCTCCTGTCCTCTGGAAATCCAGTGGAAAAAGAGAGGCCTCTGGTATTCAGAATCTCAGGTTATATCCGGGATGGAATGCTGGTTTTCTCCCTCTGGGTGGAGCATCTCACAATGGGATAATGGGTCATGCTGCCTGGCACTGATGGGCCATTAGCAGTGAGGTAGTCTGGAGGGGGAGAGGCAAGGAAACACTGCCCCACCTGATTTCCACAGCTCATGAGGATGGTAACAGAATACACTGCAACCCAGGACAGGACCCTTCCCACAGCAAGGCCAGCTCCTGCTGTTACCTCAGAGATGCTCTGCTCAGTGGCTGCCCCCCACCCTCCCCAAGAAAGCACAAGCACAACCTACCAAAATCCCAAGCAAAATGTTTCAAGTACTTGCAAGAGCCTACCTTGTTCTTAGAACTCAACTTGTTTTTCTTGTGTAACACTATAGTATACCATATTTTATAGTTAGAGCTGCCTCAGCCAATGCGTCCTTCTTACACCTTTAATTAGTTTCATAGCTCCAACATTAATTTTTCCCCACAAGCATAAGCAGGCAGTGTTGCTACTGCTCCTCTAAGTGATTTTCCCAAGATGACAGAGTGAATCAAAGACAGTCAGCAGTGCTGTTCAGACTGCGAGTCCCTGCTTCTACCTGTGGACTACAAGGCTTTGCCTACCCAGATGGACTTAATTCAATTACCTTGGTCAACCATATTGATTCATCTATGACTTACTACAGGAAATTGAATTTGGGCAGTGTAGCAGCACTTCTGTATTAGAATTTGTCACATTTAACCTGCAGTTTGAAATGGAGGTCTTCCAGTTTGAAGTGTGCCTGTGATAATGGTATTGTCACAATTAAACATACTTGCACAGGCTGGTATCAAAACTGTTCTCACTCTCCAAACAATGATGTGGGGTTTGGTACTGAAGAAAGTCATTTAACGACTGAGTCTGTGCTAGTGAAATTGCAGTAAGATAACGAAGGAAAAATTAAAGGGAGAAGAAAACAGAGAATCCCATCTGAAAACACTGTATTTCTTAGCATTTCACTGTTTTCTCCAACAGATATAACACTGAGTATTATTTTCCATCATCAGCTCTTGTTGCATTCTGCACTCTCATACTGCAGCTGAATTAATTCTTCCATTCCATTTCCAGTGAATGCACTACTGATGGTTTTAGAAACACAACTTCCTATCAAAGGTATTTCCACCAAAAGCAAGCAAAATCCTTCTTCCAGTCTGTTACCTCCTGGAATCCAAATAACTAAATTTTTAAAAGTTATGCTTAAACACTAAAGTAGGAATGATACAATCCTCAGGAATCATCTTTTTTATGGCTCCAGTGGCTCTGAACTGCAACAGAAAAAAACTTCACAGATGTATGCAGTCACAATACGTGTGCTTTGATCATAAATACCCATCTCCTACTTAAGGCAATTAGACAGTAAAATACAAAAAGAGGTTAACAGTTCTATTCAGTTGGAAGAATGAGTAATTATTTCTAAAACTTACTTTCCAGATACTACTCAGGCAGTAGTAGCAAGATATATATATAGATATATATATACACACACACTTACAAATAAAGACAGACAGGGCTTTAAAGAAACCAAGTATTCAAGAAATTTCTCCCAAAAGACAAAAGCAATACACAGATACGTAGTACCACTTCATACCAGTACCGGATTTCCTATCCATTGAACTATGTCTAGATATTCCCACATTAATTTTAGATGGCACTTTACAACACCGCACAGTCTAAAGTTACACGGCAAACCCCTGCACCACTCGGAAAGCCTCCTCTCAAGTACTGCACAATGCTGAATTTAGTTAGGAACAATACAAAAAGGGTCTCAAAAAGGAAATGGAGGCACAGCAAAGCATTAGCACCTCATCTCTGGTTGTCCAGGAACAGGGTTGCCCATGCCAAGGGATGCCATGGCAGTCTGTCCCTGCAGCACCAGCCCGAGCAAGCTGCCGCCAACTTGTACTCAGTATCATAAACTGCTTTGCAGAGACCAGACATAAATCTCTCTAATTAATACAATTACAGCAGCTCTTTATAGTAATTTTTTTTTGATTTATCAACCAGGAGGTATAATCAATCTTGTACTAGCACATTACGCATGATGGCTTATAAACATTTTTTGCCAATTAAAATGATGTTGTGGATTACTCACATTCTAGGAGGGAAGAATACATTCCCTTCTCCTCCATCATTTTTAAAGGAGAATGAAATGTTCACAGACAAGGGCAAAAAGCTGCTGGAGTGAAAGAAAACAATTTTAGAAACAAAGAACTTACCTTGCATCAATACTGCAGCAAGTTGTGCTACGTAAGCTATCCATTTGAAAGAGCATTTTGTGGAGTAAGAAACCCACTCCTCAAAGAAATGCAAGTCATAGAGTGCAGATCAATAACCAACCTGTCATCTAATGGAGATGGAGGTTGACCCTGATCATGTAACGCTATTAAAGTGTACAGCAACAGAATGATTAGAGAGAAGATAAAAAATTACAAGTAAAGATTCTCACAGAGACAGCAAATGTAATCAGAAACAATTAATATGTTGTTTATATGGGAAATAATCAACAGCTTAAATGCAAATTGTTGTAAAATTACTGAAAGCAAAAAGTGATTGCCTTATGGCAAAAGCCTGCATTTTTCTTGAGGAAAAAAGAAAGCATTAGAAAACTGGTAAACACGGTCTGAAGCTTTGTTTTCACATGTTCTGCCTCTGTCTTACCACCACGGAGTGAGCATCTGACGACAGCAGATGGCACAAAATTCAAACCCGGAATCTGTATCAGAGGTTAGCTAAAACCTTACAATGTCAGGAAACTGCAACGAAAAGACAGGAGGAGCAAAAAATCCTGTAGCTGGGGTGCCACTCCAGCAGGCAACAGGGGTAAGGAATCATGAACAAACTTCTCTTGCAGAAAGCTTATGAGAAAAGTTTACTTAACCGGAATACGTGTAACATGGCAAAGCAGCATCAGATTTCCAAACCACGGCCTGACCTTTCACATGAGAAACAAGATTTAACACAGGACAACCCAGAACCATCAGCCATAGGGTGTTCTGCTGCTTCTGCTTCTTTTCCAGACAAACGGCCTCCTCCCTCCCTGGGGAAAAGCAGGCAGCATCACCCCAGTAACGCATCACACCCCCAGAAACAGAAAGCTCTGGGGAACAGCACTACATTCTACCGAGAAGCCTGGCAGACATGCTGGAGTCCTTTAGGTGAAATTAAGCGTTTCAGGAATGTACACATTTTCCTTCATGGGCCTCAACCTCGATAAAACGGTTGCTTTCAGATGGCAGTTGGTTAGCCAGGACTTCACCTTCCCGTTAGTAACAGACAATCACTACCTGTGTCTGGAGATGCAATTCTGCAGGTAAAACCACCCGGGTGTCTCGGTGGCTGCTACAGAACCTGCTCCTGCTCTTTCACACCCCGGTTCACGGCTACAGGCAGGACTTGGCAAGGAAAGGAGCGTTAATCCGAGGATTTCTTCTAGAACTTTGTTAGGCTGAGTAATTTCCATTTCCTTCTCCAAGTGCTCTCTAACATTTCCATGCACGGAAGGAGCTGGAGGAAAACCCTGGCAGGCGCAGGCAGAGCCGGGACTCCTCCGTGAGCAGCGAACACCCAGCACAGCCCCAACACACCCCCGCAAACCGGGCACATCACGAAAAGCTGCAAGAACAACCACAGACCAGGACTGAGCCTGGCCAAGGACACCCGCCCGCAACGCCAGAAGTGAGTGACGCGGAGAGGGAACCCACCGGCCTGTGGACCCTAGCCAGCTTT